>NC_092017.1:4781931-5084431 GCF_042242105.1 Pempheris klunzingeri
TAATACTACATTTTCAGTCTTAATCTAAAGCATATGGCTTGCATTGTAAATATTTCCCAGGTGAAGAAAAAAGTAGAATTCATTGGCTGAGGGAGCCCCGGCTGCACGCTAGTGATACTTTCTGTGCCCTGTGGCAAAAACTTGATGAGGCCATTTGTCCTACTTCAAAGCCAACATGTGTCAACATTCTAGCTGTGCAGAGAGGACAGGCTAATCTCAAGTGGTATCTGCATGCATCCAGGGCACTTGAAGGCCATCCAGCGCACACCCATCCCGGTTTAAAATTCCCCGAGATAGAGGTGCATGTACATAAATAACTTTAAGAACGTAAATCTCGGGAAGACTAAGATTTATCTTTACAAGGAAACTACATTATGGGATACAGGATGGCGCACATGAGAGCAAGAGCCCAGTTTTACAACAGTTTTTTCTTCTGCTTCAATGAAAATGTGAATCCTGATAAGTGTGGCACGACACGGGGAAACTTGCACACACGTGAGCTATTTTCATCAGTCTTAACATATGGTTACAGATGGAAGCTGCCGCCCACCAAAAACAAAAAGGCAAAATGCACAAACAGTGCTGGCGTGCTGCTCATGGATGCAAGCCATCGGAACCGGCGATCAAATGAGTATTAACCACTTTACTTCCTGCACAGGGAGGAGACACTCCCGCCTCTTCTCTGCCCATGGCCATGGTGTGTGTGAGGGAGTGGGAGGGAGGAGGGGGGGGGTCAGGAAGCGGCTCATTGCAACTGAGCAGAAGGAAGGAAGATGACCATATATGAGCAGATGCTTATGAAACAGGGTGGAGAACATGCCTGAAGAGGCCTGGGTTCTCCCATGGGTGCGACAACAATGCAGTAAATGTGTAAACCTCCTCCTACATGTACAAACACACACTCTGGCACGCAAACGCTGCACCAAGCCTGAGCTTCCACTCAGCCTGACACTGCGGTGAGCATCCCGTCTCAAACTCCGCTGTCAGGTTATATGATGATCATTCCAATTAGACACCGATGATGCATTATTTGCCACCAAATATGAGCCACTGAGCGCAGGAACCACTAACAGAGAGAGAGAAGAGGGTTCTCCGTCTCTGCCACTGTACAGAATGGGCCGGTGTCTTGCAGCCAATTAGCAACACACGCCTGCACACACGGGCCAAAAAGAGCCTTTGTTTAACACCTGCACGTCGTTTCATTACAGGTGAAGTTCATGTAATCACCCATGCCTTCTTTGTTCTTGCTTCCTTGTTAAAACTGTCCCTTCCTCTGACCTAAAAATTATATGATTCATTTTTTCCTGTTCCCACACTGTAGTTAAGTGACTGACCTACTAATAATGACACTATGCTTTATCTTATTCAAACTAACTCATGTTGATATGAGAGATGATTCTTCCTGGCCTTTCAAATGTACTACCCCAACCCCTTACTGTATTGTACTCATATATGTGCATGAATCACTCTGTGATTAATTAACACATTTTACAGTTGTAGACACTACAGTGCGGTGATGAGGAACCACAGTTCTTTGCATGCCACAGAAACTGTGCTGGGCTCTGCTGGGGAAACAGATCCCTCTTATTCACAGCTCTGCAGCACGGGAGCAAACAGGGACAAAGACAGAGGTTTCTGGATGGCCACGCCAACCGTTTAGTGTAATAGGCAGTGAACTACAAAGATCTCAAAGCTGAGGAACAAAAACAATTTGACTGCCCGATACTGCCATCATGTGGAGGAAACTGAACACAGGAGAGTGAGGTACTTCGGCATGAGCAACATCATCTGCTCCCTCAGATTTCAGAACGGTTTGCGAGAACACACTGATACGAAATGTACAGTTGCACTCAAATTTACTTAACCCCCAAAGGTATCCTGGCAAAATGTACAAACCTTTGCTTGTGTCCAATACACAACAACTGAAATAGCTCAACACAACTAATTATTCATCCCCTTCTTAATAATCATCTTTAATATTTAGTAAATACTAATTAAAATTACACCGTTTTGCTGTTATGACCTGCTGCAAACATGATGCACAGCCAGACACCAGGTTCTGACAGCGTTCCTGAGGAATCTGAGCCCATTCCTCATGGACAACAGCCTCCAGCTCTCTAATATTCTTGGGTTTGTGTGCTGTAACCTCCTTCTTCAAATCCCCACAGATATCGTCTGTGGGATTCAAGTCAGAAATCTGGTGGCAGCCGTTGATAGTTTCCTCTTTCTGCCACATCCAGGTAGTGCAGCCAGAGTTCCTTTAGCTTTCAACTTGTTTCCAACAGCATCTCTAGGAACATTCAGTGCCTTTGCTGTCTTTTTGTATCCTTTTCCTTGTTTGTGCAAGACAATCACTTAACTTACTGGACAATTCTCTTGACTTCCCCATATTTCTAACATGCAACCAAACATCACTATGAACAAACCTCTAGTCAGTGCAGGTATTTGATGTGTTCTATCTCTATCTCTTCTGAGGGATCCTATTCAGGGGGTTGAAACGTTTTGAGACTGCAGTCATCATTAAAAGTGACATTTTGTGCTGAATTTGGAGAAAACACTAGCTGAAAGTTTGCAAATTTTGCCAATACACTTAATTTGCAATGAGGGTTGAATAATTTTGAGTGCAACTGTAATTTACATCTTGCATTGTAGCTCCTTGAATGCTGATAATCCACATGATACTAGAACCATTTAAAAGCATAGGTTCATGTGTTTCAGGCCTGTCTTAAAACAATGCTTGCCTGCCAAAGAATTATTGGTAATACATCATACTTCCTCCTGTCCATATTGCTTGTACAGAGATTGTTTCCAAAAGTGTCTGTCTTCTGTGTATTCTCCTCTTTGTGTTTCCCTGCAGAGCTGCACAGGAGGGACAGTAACACAAAGGTGGTGTACATGTCACTGACACTGACACTGTTAGGTAGTAAGGGACCTTTTCCAGTGGGAACAATTACCGTGACCAATCCCATGAAAGTATGCCTGTGTACATATGGGCATGTGGGCACTGTTAAGAAATGTGAACCTGTCCTTTAAAGGTGAAATGCACATCTTTAATTTGGGGGTAATGTTCTCCTCAAACAAGTTACAAGCTCTCTCTCTCATGCATCTCTTTCACGCCTAAGAAACACAGTGCTGTTAGTCTGAGGATCAGTCATAAATGCATTTAAAAGATATTTCAAAGACAGTTAATGGAACATCTTGACTAAAACTTTTTTTCATGGTAAATATCATTGAATAACCACCTAATAATTCATATCAATTCTAAAAAGAAAATCAGCTATGAAGCTCCCGGGCTATTCAAAGTGACATCTATACTACAACTCTGGCATCGAACCCAAGGTTTTATAGTATAGAATCTACAAATAGAATCACTTAGCAATAAAAAAAACCAAAACTTTATGAGCAACAATCCTTCTCATGAATTCATATTAACCCTTTATCAGGCATGGGACCATATTTGGTAACTTAAGTGGGAGTTCAAAGTGCTGCCCCTCGCCTCAGCATGAGGCAGTAGAACTACGAGATTTCTCCAAGCCAATCAGCGACATGACAGACCGGCAAGAAACCATATATGGTAACTTCATTGACCTTGATTTGCACCATAACATTAAATTTTTTTTTTGAAAAACTCACAAAAGAAAAAAAGTCTTGTAATGACCACCAGTGGTCTAGGATTGGAATGTTGAATTTCTAAGTATTTCAATGAGTGCCCTATAAAGGGTTAAAAGTGCTCACTAGCAATTTAGTGTTGCACTTCCATATAGTTGGGGTATTAGCAAGAGACAACCTTAAAAAATAGTGAAAATCAATGCAACAGAGGCCGAGAGATTCAAGATTCTAGTACCTGATATTTGTCAAACTTAACAATCCATACCATACATTTCCCATAATGCAACCGATAGCACTCGACACCCTCACTGCCTCGTAGTAGTAGTGCTCCTCTTGTAAACTAGAACTAAACTTTGGTAATCTGCCAGAAAAGTCAAAATGTAGTTAGCCTGCTTGCTGCCATTTGCAACGGCACTGTAAACTCTGTTTTCATCAGCAGAGGGCAGCACCTGACAAAGGCTTAATACAGTCTGCCTGGAGATATGAAAAACTTATGGGGACTGTGTCTGGTTAATAATGGATAGACAAGTGAAGCAATGTTACCTGATCCTTCTCTCAATTACAGTAAAGGCTGGGGACGCCGGTGGCAACAGTCTTCTGACGGGGACACTGTGTGGGAAAAGATCTCGGGGAGCGTGTACAGGGTGTTCCAGTCCGTGTGATCAACATAAACCTGGAAAGAAAAGCAAAGGAAATGAGTTACTGACTGGCCACTGCAATAAGCCCAACATTTGAAAGGGGTTTACTCCACCAGAGAGTCCGATTTTACAGTGATCCGTCTGTTTTTGAGACAGTCAACACATTTTCACTCAGGTTTTTAACCCCATCGGAAACACTGACAGACGTGTGTGACTGTAAAAAAAAACGGTTTACTTATTAGGAATCTCAGCAGAGGACAAACACGGCCGTGAGAGCATGAGCCCCACAGTGTTATGAATGCCAGTCCGCTGACACAAGATTCCTCATCATTTAGGGAAAATGTTGAGCCCTGGCATGCCAAATCTATTCATTATCACATTCCAGTGAAACCAGTTGGATGGCCAGTCCTGTGGCCTGAGAACTCAGCAGGTCTCTGTACACTTTCTGTGACAACAAGTGGAGGCAGGGTTTGGTGGTGGGACGTAAACCAGAGAACAGACAGTCCAGACAGTTTAGTTTCTTTCCACTGTTTACTTGCTGTCAGCAGTCACATTGCTCCCCCGTTTAAAGGCCTAATTCATCATACAATCTTCCATATATTCATGAGAATTTGTACAGGACACTTGCCCTGCAAAGATGAGTTATTAAAAGAATAACCTTGATAAAGCAGACTTTCGTGATCTCAGGGGCAGGAAACAGGCTGCTTGATATGCCAACTGGCAATCTATTAAAGCAGCAATATGTAATTTTTGGCCACTTGGGGCCGGTGGAGCAAGTTCTAAACATTGGCACACCTTATTTCCTCAGCAAAATGAATGTGAATTCATTTGGAGCTTTGTCTCTGGCCACCTGGCAAATATAAGTCTACACTAACCCTGCTGTTAGCTCTGTTTTGGTCTCCTGAGGAAAAGATCTCTCTTTAGCAGCTAAATGCGCCACATCATCACCAGCTAGACGCTAACTCTGCCTGTCTATCATTCGGTAGTGTTGTGTCCAGTGGGTTTATCAGAGCTTATTCACCGAAAAACAAAATTGATGAGA
Source organism: Pempheris klunzingeri (assembly GCF_042242105.1). Classification (NCBI taxonomy): domain Eukaryota; kingdom Metazoa; phylum Chordata; class Actinopteri; order Acropomatiformes; family Pempheridae; genus Pempheris; species Pempheris klunzingeri. The sequence continues at coordinate 4,787,221 of NC_092017.1, forward strand.
GCAGCGTGAGTGGACCAAAGCAGTAACGTTGCTGTAAAAACCAAAACAACTGAGTGATAATTCATCATGGGATTGTCACCACGCATCATTGCATTGCTTGCATTGTGACAAAACAGGAAATCAATGTTTTCAAAAGGTCAGTCTGTGGAGGTGAATATACCTGAACATTAAATGGTGTTGAAAAATAATGGCTGGATCTTTAAAATCAAGAGCTCTCATCATCGAAGTCATGCTGGTCAGCAGCTCTATGGCTGATTTCTGCACATTTTGAAAAAAAAGGTGGTGTGGTGGCTCTAATTCAGTTTTTTGGGGGGAAAAAACAGTTTGTATTTTCTTTGCATTAGTATGTGTGGGAATACGGGGAAAATGATGCCATCATGTCTGAATTATTTCACTCTAAGCAGCTGTGCTGGACGGGAGGAGAGACACAGGTTACCGTAGTTTATCCTCAAGTCTTTGCAGTGCATCGTATTAGTGATATCACACAGGAAAATATCAGCAGAATAAACAGAGTAACTGTTGATCTGCTCAGCCAACACTCAGAGGTCTGTTATTGAACGATGCTGAAACCAAAGACGGTTTATTACCTGCTGCGTTCCAGTTACTAGGCAACCTCTTACTTCCTTGTCTAGTTTACAATTTACTGTACTGTCCAGTATTAGTGCAGGGGGGGGGGGTCAGTATAAACAACAATTAATCCTAATGCGAACCAAACACCATATACTTAAGATCACAACGGCATTTTGAAGATGTACAGAATCTCACTTAAATATTTCAATGTGGAGCACTTGCCATTGTAACTTGTGCATCTAGTTTTCATGGTGAAAAGGAGAAAAGTCTGTGCACACAGAGAATCAACTCAAATTCCTGGTTTTGATTTACCTTTTTGTTCATAACAGTCATGTGTTCAATGGCTGCGGCTTAATTAAAACACATTGAGATACCCAAGGCACAACCCAGCCAACCAATTACACATCAGTGCATACCTCACACAAAGGAGCCAGTTGACTGGAGGAAGGTATAAAGAGAAGATAATTAAATTTAATGACAGCGGCTTTATTAGGAGACTCGTTCCCCTGATGCTGCACAGATGCACCACAGAGACCTGCAGTTGGTTTGTGTAATTGTGTCAGTTGAGCTGCATATCATGTGGGACTGAACAAAGCACGGCTATAAATATCCCACTGCAGCCGCATGACATGTCACAGTGTCAGTGCGATCACACACAGGACGACACTGGCCAGGGACCCGGCTACTGTCACACAGGCCTGTGTGTCACTCCGCAGGGGGAACGACCCCGGAGCAGCAAGGACATCCCGCCATGGGCGCAGGAGGAGCAACAAGTAGAGATGTGTTTTCTATTTACACTCTTAAACCAAAGGCTGAACAGTCCAGAAGCAGACTCTACTGAGTTTTAATTAGAGTTTAGAAACAACCACAGTTCACATTTCATTACTAACTTCATTCAGCAATGATTCTGAGATCAACTACTGACTAATTCTCTGGCAGACTCATGTAGGAATATACTTTATATTGCAAAGTACCGTATGTGGCTTTAAACTATTGCCTCTCTACAGACTGCTTTGAACCACAGGTGCACGACCCAAAGGGATGACGGTCAGAGTAAAGCATCAACTTGCTAAATCCACCTCAGATACTGTACCAGTAGAGAGCCAGGCTATATGATGAGCCTCTAATCGAGGCTGAAATTGGACCTCCCGCAAAGACAAACTCCTTAACTTGGTTGGTTGCAAGACAATCAAGTGCTGCACCCGGACGTAATAGACAGCTACATTTTTTTGATAAATCAAAAAATATTGGATACGTTTCTGTATACTATGTTGACGGATTACTAAACTGATTCGTTTGACGTTCGCGCTCACTTTCCACTGGTCTGATGCAGCAGCTTTTGAATGAAATAAAGACATAACGACATGCTTGGTCACAACACAAGATGTAGCTTGTTGTTCCGTCCTGATTAAAGATATGAGCAGGATTCTAGTGAATATCAACACAACTCAAAAATGGAAAGCAGCATCTGCGTCCGTTAAGGCCGTCATCACCTGCTGACAAGCAGTTAATGCTCTGTGTGCCGAGCAGCCTCGCAGTCAGTGACTGTGTGATACCTTCATCGCTGTGGCACACTCCGGTGAGGAGGCTGAGAGCTCTGACGTGTGTCAAAGCAGCAGAACATATTTCACATATTGCTGTGGACTAACAGGGCTCTGGAGGTCTGACTAGAAGCATTCTCTGAAGGTCTTTGTGACCAGAGCAGTGACGCACAGACAAGCTCCCCGGAGGCCGAGCGTGGAATTTGAGTCAAGGGATAGAGGGGGAAGGGGGGGTGGGGGTGGGGGGGCAACGCTCTCACGAGATTAAACCGCGCTAAGGTCTGCACAAGTGGCTGTGGTGTAACCAGGCAACACAGCCAAACCCACGTCAGCACCAGAGACCCACTCAGGTAGAGTCACACTCAGCCACCACAGGCTTTGTTACTGAAAAGATAAATACCAGAAAACATTGGTCAGAGAAATGTGCCTTTTTTATCATTATTATATGCTTTCACTTTCAGATACTCCTGTCAAAGGGACTTAAGATAGAAAACAGATTCTATTTGAATCATCTATTTGAACCACCATCACGTTTTATACTAAATATTTAAGTAACAACAAATATTCAGTATTTAACTAGAGAAAACTTTGCCACATATTATGCAAAAAGAGTACCGTCTTCAAGAATAACTTCCATTCACTAATTCAATGTCTCTCACACAGATGAGTTATTGAATATAAAGGTTACCAGTTTAGCCAAACAGCACAAACAGATTCCCGATAATCACCACAGGACCAACTGTGTCCATGCAAAAATGCTTGTGTATTAGTGTGTGTGCACTGATGTATAGCTTTGGAAAGTGTGTACAGTGACTCAGATAATAAACTGCTCTATTCAAAAAGATGGCTCTGATATTTAAATTGTCGTCATAACGACCATGCGTGGGATGTTCCTTCCACAAAAGTGCAGTTTTAACGCTTCAGTACATATTTGGTGGGGCTCATATATATTCAGCACAGAATACTGTTCATACCACACCTGACTGGACACCTAAACGCCTCATTTAGATCACACAGACACAGCTTTTTCATTTCATTTTAAAATCAGATAAATTGCAAATTTAAACATTTCTGTTCTATTCTGTAAATATGTTTTTTGAGTGTGTTCTCCTCTATGTTTATTGTATGTACCGACACACCAAGGCAAAAGCTTTGTATCATGAAAGCTTATGTAGGAATAAATGTGTGTATAATTTCTGCTTTTTGAGCCAAAAAACATTTAAAGATGTCCAGAACAGTTTCCTACAGCTGGAGGTGAAGTGTTTCAAATGCTTTCTGGGTCCAGTCACCAGTCAGAGAAACACGAATTAAAAACTTAATCGGTTTTCAAAATAATTGCAATCGATTTACAACCAAATAATCATTTCAGTCACTTCACTGTTTCCTAAAGCAACACCGATCATCTCATCTCGCCTGAGGTGAGGTCATGGTTCAGTCATCACACTCCAACAGACCAAACAACCAACACTAGATTAAAAATACTGAGTTTGAAGGTTCCCACTGCACCCTGATGCTACATCCTCTCTCCATGTGAACAACTTTTCATTCCTTCTTGATTTATTATTGGAACTGTTGAAGTAAAGCTCCACAGCAACAGGTAGGCCTTCAGTGAGAACATGTCATCACTTATTTATCATCATCATTAGTCACTAAGTCTCCCTGATATTCCCACAGAGCTCTACAACATCCATGAGCTTCTCACAAACACACTTCCACAATAACACTGTTTCCTCCTTTTTATGTCCACCTGTCACTCGTGCTGCTTCTAACACCTGTTTGCCAACCTGTACAATTACCCAGCCACCCTTTAAAGCAGACATACAGCACATCTCACAGGGCAAACAGGCCACACACGGACCCGATGGAAACACTTTACACTCGTGCTATTTCTCCCAAACTACACCAGTACAAACTGTAGTTAGGATTACGGTGATCGACAGGAGGTCGCAGTTTACCAGCTGGTATTATTTCACCGCTGTGGCTCAGAGTGAATCCATGTAATCTGTGTGCTGACACTCACCTGGCCTCCCGGAAGGTCCAGCCATGGAGCACAGCGAGTGGAGCTGCTGTGATCACGAACATGGACTCTAGCTGTGTCCAAGAAAAAGTTTCAGTGCGCAGAGGATAAACACCGTGCCGAGCCGAGCCGTGGTGATGTTGGTGACAGGAGACACGGAGAGGCTGCGGGGCTGGGACTACCGCTGGGTTTGGAGCGGACAGCAGCGCCCCCTGTCGGCCTGCAGCTCACACTGCTACTCATCACTGGAGACAATGTCATGTCTGCTCTCTCTCTCTCTCTCTCACACACACACACACACACACGCGCACGCACGCACACACACACACACACACACACACACACACACAGCTGGAAAGTAACCTACTTCACTTAAATGTTTGCTACTTCATATTATTACTTTACTGCATCTCAGAGGGAAATATGATACTTTCTGCAACATTTATCTACCAGCTTTAGTTACTTGGCAGATTCAGATTAACACAAAATACCAATAAATAAAATCATATTTATATTATATTATATAACAAATAATTGATCAATAAATATAATCCAGTAACCAATAATAATAATAATAATTTTATTCTGGTAGGGGCCATTCAGCATAGTGACTACTTTTATTTCTGGTATATTTCTTTAAGTATATTTTTTTATATTTAACATATAAATGTTTGTACTTTTATTCAAGTAACATTTTCAATGAAGGAGTCTTACTTGTAACAGAGTATTTCTCCTCTGTAGTATTGCTACAGTGCTGTACTTTCACTTAAGTAGATCATCTGAGTGCTTCTTCCACCACTGAAAATCAATTAGTTTAATATCTTGTCCAATGCGGAGTAGACACAAATAATAATAAATGTCAAACTGCAAACTTTATACAACATAACATACATTGTTCGTACGCTTCCCCCTCTATGACTCTATGACTGTGGCCACTAACAGTAGAAATTCTACTTAATTGTACTCATCCTTTCAAACTAATGCAATGGCAACAGAGAACAATAGAAATCACAGATAAAAGGGCTGAATGGCAACCAAGTAATCACTGGCTGTCGTACATTTCTATATGCCTCAGGAGCTGCTGAATCAGGCCACACCATTGAAAACACCTGTGTGGACACTCCATGTGTGTGGGCTTCATTAACAAGGATCCACCATGTTTGTTTGCTTTTTATTATTTTGCCCATAAAAACACCAAAAGACAGAAAGGCTTTCAAGCGTTCAGTCAGTGTAGTACAGTACGTTACGTTTAACACCCCCCACATTACAACTACAGAAGTTAAGCAAGTCAACACTTCATGACACTTTTTTAGAGAAAAATGAACAACAAAATACAGTCTATTAGAAATGGATATATCATTTAACCGTACTGTAGTGTTCACAGTGACATCATAAATGACATGGGGTTCAATCTTAATGATTATTTTGACAGTGATATCTCATATTAACCCCTGTTCAACCCCCTCGTCATCCAGCTTAAAACCCTTTAACCTTCTGCTCAACCATATGGTAGAGCACATTTTGACTCACTATATCTTATTGAAAACATGTTTTACTTACGACATCTCAACCGTTTGGTAGAGGCCAATATTTAAAAAAAATGTGGGGTCTGTTCATAAAAAAAACAGATTTTTGTAATTAGTGCCCCAAGGAAATAAAATATATAAAGAATACATTTTTTCATTGCTTTTTTCTTGGTGAGGACGTTAAAGGGTTAAAGTCCTCCTTATACAAGTTACTCATGTTTTTTTTTTTTAAATCAGTAATACATTTCCCCATATTCCCAAAACAAAGTTCTAGCTAGCCCACAAAAATCTACACAAATCTAATTGTGTTACAGCTTAGATTTCTCTCTCATCTACGTTTTACGTTATGGAAATTTCACAGCTATTTAAAAGTGACATTATTCTAGACAGACTAACTTTTACGGCCTGCTGTGTTTATAATGTGGTTAAAAACTAGAGTGAAGACAACAAACCAGGTTCTTTAGTCTACACTGACCCTGGTCATTACTCCCCAGCCACCTTCCCAGTGATCCTGTAGGTCTCTGTCGGCCCCTGTTCTCCACATGTCAGCTGGGTCTCTAGGCTCTCTGGCTTCTCCAGCATATCTGTCAATAATGATCATGATCTCAGACAAACAGCTGCTGCTGCACAATGTTCACCAAGTAAACATCTCCTCTCATTTGTTATCAGAGGAGAACTGGATTCTAATTGAGAAGTGAAAACATCACAGACCTGTTTGCTGACTGTCTCTTGACTTGTTTCTGTTGTGCTTGTGGGAGGGGGCATAGAGGAAGAGGATGGTGAAAACATACAGGTTCCACATGCCGTAGATGCCTGTGAGGAAAGCACTGTGGACTTGGAGAGTGTAGTCTCCCCAGTGCCAGTGACCTTCACTGACCTGGTGTAAAATACGAGAGAGGAATGTCCCAATAGTAAATAAGAACGTAAGTTATCATAAAACTAGCTTTTAAGGCATCTATGTTGAGCTGATATTTACTTGATTTAAGATGAAGAAGATGACGGTCATGGCTGCACATGCTAGAGTCATCAGCATCAAAAACTTGAATCTGAAGATTATACCCTGCCGAAAACAGCCAGAATGTACCCATGTTTTACTTTGTATTTATGGTTCAGATATGAAATTCATATGAAAGTCACACAAGTTAAACCTCATAACGCAGCCTCCTCGTCTCTGGCATTGCAGGAAGTTGCTGTATTTTCCCACCAATGTTCCTGAACACACAACGCACCATGCCACACAGGGAGAGGAAGTACAGACACACAGAACTCCCCGCGACAACAATGGAGGTCATCTGTGGTGACAGTCAAGGAAAAGGCCTGTGTGACACAGACAGCCACATTTTTACTATGTTCTCAGAAGGCAAAGGCACAGACTTTTTATAGCACAGTATAAATATCTGAAGGATACCGCCACCTTTGACCCAATTTCTGATGCCCAAATGCTGCAGAAAGGGTTGGTCAAATGAGCCCCCCTTCACAAGAAATAAGGCACATTGATATTTAAAGAAAGCTACAACCATAAAACAATAGAGCTCATCATTAGCAGTCAGATCATTACCTTTCACTCAGGTCAAATACGAGGAGAACAGACGAGCCGAACACAACCAGCCCGACCTGCCACCAGTACGCTGCGAGCCGATTCCTCCGAGTTTGGTCCTAAAAGATCGGTTGTTGAAAGAAACTAGGAGGGAAGTACGGCAAAAAGTACGGCAGAGAACATGTATGAGGTGCTTACCATGAGGTGTTCACCACAGAACATGATCCAGAAGCAGAAGAGTGTGGAGTAGAAGACACCCTGTCGGACATCTTCAAACAGCAGCATCCACGTCCACTCAAAGCCCAGAGAGAGCCACTCCACCGGCACATTCAGGAACATCATAGAGACGCCGAGAGCTAAAATCGCCCTGTACGGGGCAAAACCAATGACTGGTACATTTCTGCTGCAGGCGGAGCATTGACCTGGTTCTACCAGGCCAATTGTACACTTAAGATTGGGCATTTTTTATTTCCCCCGCTCCCCACCTGCCACCCTGATGGCCCATCAGGGTGGCCCATCTGCTCTTAAAAGCAGGACGGAAGGTTTATATGTGGTTCACTGAGTGGATGAAGAGCCTGGGTTGCACTCAGTGTTTCAACTTAAGGGCAGTGGAGCTTTACTGTACAACTTCACCATACCTTTTAAAAAGAGTGGATTCAGTCTGCAATAAAGTCTCTAAAGCATGGACAGCTGTAGGGGTTGTATGGAGGCCCAAAGTGTTCAATATCAAATAAAAGCAAAAAGCAAAACATGAATGAACCAATAAAATGTGAAATCATTTCTGACATTACTAAAACTCAAGTGCTTCACTATTTTTGCATAGCATTTTTGTTTCAAAATGCTTTTTTGTTTTTATTTCATAATGGCATTTTTCCAGGCAACATTTGTGTTTCAAATCACTTTTCACAGTGTCAGCGACAGTGGAGGTGTCACCTGTTCCCACCCCCCCTTCACTGTTCACAAAATCCTTGCAGATGTTCCAAAATACAAGTCACATTACAAATTAAATGTAACATGAAAGGAAAGTGTAGCTGGAAAAATGCCAATTGACTTTTTTTTTTTTTACATAAAATGTATGTCTGTGGTTATCTATTAAATATTAATTAGAAACTGTACTCTGAAGTACATTTACTTAACATTGAACACTCTAGGCTTATATATGTTTGTTACTTTAATGCTAAAATTTAGCAATATTCCTGATGTGGCTACGCATTACTAGTGTTTAAGGCAAAGCAGCTCCTTATTGGCTCCTACTTTTCCAAAAGGACTGGAGGTCTCGCCATGAGTCTGATCCTGTGCCAGTACCAAACTGTGGCCACAATTATCCAGGGACTGAACACAGTCTTCATGCTGATCCACACTTTAGTGAAGCCTCCATTCTGCTGGATGCCCTTAGAGAAAAGGGTACGTTAAATGTTTGAATGTAGCACATGCAGGCTTTGGAATTTAATTCACTCAAAACTCATCATCAAAGTCAAATTCCAAGTATCAAACTCACCACTATATGGATGTCCTTTATTTCTCCAATGCCAACGTTCACTGTGTCATTCACTGGCAAGCGCAGGTTGATCAAAAAATATTTGTGGGCCACACTTCCCAGTTCCATGAATGGTATGGGGTCACAGTGATAGAAGCGGCCTTCATTTTCATATGTCTGTAAAAGCATGGACCGTTACAGGTTACTAGGTGCAGACACATTTGACTAGAATTGATAAGCATGTATTAAATGCAGGTTTACCTTAGGGACAGCAAACATGCACCTGAGCGGCCTCTGCTCCACTGAGTGAAACATTGTGGTCCACTCGGATATCAAATCATCCCTGTATGCCAGGCCAGCATCAACAGTGATGATAACATCATCTTCTACACAGACAGGGAAAAGATTTGGTTGATTAGATTAGGAACTAGAGCAGCTTGGACCCATGTTATTTAACAGACGTAGCTCTTACCAATCTGATTGATCATTTTGAATGCAACGTCAACCTGTAGAACAGCCAGCATGTACTGAAACCAGGGGCTCATCTCCTTGTTGGGAAGAGGTACGTGAACAGCAAAAACAATGTCGTTGGCATCCAGTGTTTTGGCAAGAGGCTCATCGAAACTGTTGATCTGCTGGCACCGATTTGATCCCCACGGCACGAGCCAGCTGCGCACCCTGTGGCGATTAATGCATTTGGTGGCCAAGTAGCGAATGGCACTGGTGGGACTGGGAGCTGTGGCAAAGAGCAATAATCTGTCAGATATGTAGTTTGAGTTGTGTTCTATACAGTAGACAGAGAATATAATACTTATTTAGCCACACTGCAAGAAGTCAAGTCAATGCACAAACCATATGCATTTCTAATTACGACAATTACATGGACAGGTAATGAAATCTGACTACTTACCGATGAGTGCTCCAACCATGATGGAAAGAACTTGGAAAACAAGAATAAAGAATCCCAAGAAAACCAATTTCTTAGTGCTCATGTTCTCTATGATCGCTCCTGCCATTTTTCAGTGATCATTTGGTAAAGTGACTCTCACGGCTACAAGCCTGCGGTCCCAATAGGCTATGTGCTCCTCTGCTGCTCGTCTTCCAGCTCACACACTCATGACCCTCCCAGGACTCCAGAGCCGTTGTCAGAGTGAGGGCAGAGGGGGGGAGGAACCATCGCGTTAAGACTCACAACAATAAAACACTAACATGGTGTTGTGTAAAAAAAAAAAAAACAATCGTCTATAAAACAAGATTCCTTTATTGCTTAAAGAATACAACTTTGTAGCATAGGTGAGTGAATGTGTGTCACAACTAGGTTACTTGTCTTTACACCGAGGACTGACCACAGTCACAATGCAAATGTTTCATACTGCACCCAAGGAGATGGGAAATAACAAATTCAGCCTGAATATCAAAGCATCTTACAAAGTCATAAGGTTAATAATCCTTAACATTGTTGACACCGACCTGGAGTCAGCAACCAGAATCGCAGTAGCACCTCCACCTTTAAAAAACACCATCTCTGGGCTGTTAGTTTGTCTGCCATCTTTGGTTCTGTGAGACAAAAATATTCTGTGTCTGAAAGGTGTGGTTAGTTAGCAATACTGTGGGTACTTCACCATAGAAAGAAAATTCGACAATAAGTATCTGAGCTAAAATTAAACAAAATCTCCATTTATTCCTCTACATAACAAAAACAAAATCCAATAGTCACAACCCCTAAAATGATCCTCTGTTTAACAAATATACCAAAGGCGGGGGTGTGTCTGTAAAAATGACCATCAAACCACAAGAAAGGAGACATTGACAGCTCTGAAATTATTCTAGAGCAATTCTCCTAAACCACCAAAAGTGATTTAGCACAACGGATAACACAAGTAAGCTATCTGGTGCAGTACCTGAAGGAGCAAACTCTAGCAGCGTTGTCACCGAAATGTACTGACACGCCAGGTAATGTCTGCCTTCATTGTGTCCACAACACATCCAGAAATCTACAAAAGAACTCACAGCGTAATGTCAAGACGTAATTAAACAGAAGCAACTGGGGAAAAACGGTGGGAGGAGGGTGGTGGGATTAATCAAAAACTTCATTAACAGCCTCTCAATCCAAATAATTTTCAGGTACTGGTATCTGAATGTGTGGTCATCTTGAAATCCCCCTTCATCTTCTCTTCTCTGTCCATTCCAATGAGCATTATCCATGTTACACTGATGTATGCCAGCGGTCAAACACGTCTCTTGTCTCTGCCGATGACAGTACTGGGAGATTTGCGTGCCAACACTGTCCCAGGATTGGATTTGGACAAGTTGAACGCCGTCCTGGGATCATATGTCATCTTCTTCGTCTTCATCCTGAGAGGAGCCGGCCTGCTGGGCGGCGCTGGCAGATGCTGCTGCCATCTGTGCCTGTTGGGCGGCCTGCTGCATCTGTAACCACTCCTGCTGGGCGAGCTCTGCCTGCTGCTGCCGCGCCTGCAGAAACACGGTTAAACCAAAACGGAGAAGTGAGACAAGGGAAGACAGGTAAAAAGCTTAGTAGGCGATTACCAAGGATCATGATATCTGATGTCAAATCAGCACTAAGCAACTCATTTGTCACAGTAATTTTGACTCATAAAAGCTATTTATGCCATTATATGTAGTGGGCATGAGAAACACAATTGCAGGAAGTTTTCTTTGTAATACATTAATGAGGTTGAATTATATATTAGATGTTGCAAGGACATTGATTTATTGATTAGCATAGTACCACTGCAAGTTTATTACAAGGATGTGTCATGCATTATTAGATATTGTTGTACATTTATATGCGCACTAAGTAGACTTGGTTATATTCTCCTATTCACTTAGAGAGCAACCGTAGAGCAGGGAGACAGTTTGCATAAGAAGTGTCGTGTTTAGCATTTCTTGCATGAGTAACCACTGTTGCTGTCTGCACAAAGAGGAGCACCTCACGTAAGCCTGGACTCCTATGCATATCTAAAACAGTGATCTTGGTGTGAATAAATAATCTACCACATGTTGCCTGTATTGCATTAAACTGCACAATAATGTCCAGTCCCAAGCAAGTACAATTGAGACGCTCATCCACAACTCCAGATGCATGGAGAAGTGTAGGTTTGTCACAGCGACCTCCATTTTCAGATAATACCTTGGCGAACAATTCCTGTTGTTGCCTGAGGAGCTCTTCCTCTGGGATCCCCAGGTTCTCCAGTCGGGAGCTCGCCTTCCTCCTCTTCAGGGCTACAGTTTTACACTCCTGCAGAACGTCTTTCACCTCCGTAATGTACGATGCGAAACCAAGGCTCTCAAGGGCTGTGGTGTGAAAAGCGATATAATTACTCTCTGTGGTTTCAAAAGCCACGGCAGGGAGGTGGACACACCCCCTCCTACGGATGTCAACACACTAGCTGTTGTACAAAGACAGAGCAAACATGGGCTCACCATTGATGACATGCTCAGGAGATATGGTCTTCTTGTCGGACTTGTTGCATATTTCATTGGCTTCTGAGGATATGAGATGTATGAACTCTGTGCAGCAGTTCACCACGAGCTCCCTGGCGTCGTTAGCCACTCGTACGTTAGGCAGAGTTTCTTTGATCATCTTGTTGATAGCTGCTCTGGGGATGGTGAGGTCGTCGTCGTTTCCAGAGGAAGAAGCCATCGTGGCAGGCAAACGACCACAACCCAGAAGTGAAAGCTCCGGATCCTGGACCGAGTGGTGATGGACGTTAGCAGACGATGACAGGCCTTGTTGAGTAAACGGAGTTAACGTTGCTGTACGGGTCAAGACAACGTCAACGCCACATTAAATGTCAACAAGGAAAAAAGACGTTTCCTCAAAGTTAGCCGGTTGGCTAGCTTGCTAACTAAGCTAATGGCGAATTTTACGTGTTAAAACAAACGAAGTGCAGTTTCTGCAGACCACGACTGTCACACGGTATGTGACAGAAAATGAAACGCCCAAGAAACGCTAAAGCTCAATAAAGACAACGTGTTAATACTGGAAAAATATGCTGAGTTAGCTAGCTATCGAGCTAGCTAGTAGCTGTGGTCCCTGTCACAAGCAAGCCGCAACCCAGAAGACAAGTGATAGCGGAGTCCGAGAGCATGGCTAAAGCTAACGTTAGGCTAACAATGAACTTCCCCTGCCATAAGTGACTAAATAGTCGGCTGGGTGGAGACAGCGGGTTGGACAAAGTCACCACAACACTTCAGGTTACTATTCTTTGCATCGACCGAATGAGCCGAGCATGTAAAACAATTTTAAGGCTACCGGCAGCTCATTTACAATGTTATATTGTGGCCAGCATTAGCTCAGGGTGCTAGCTGTCCGGATGTAGCGTTAGACAAAGAGCCGGATACGTTGTCACCAAGAGGTGCTTGAAGTGGCCTTGCCAGCGTTTACCGCCACCTACTGTCGTATTAGGGAATTACACATGTCTATTCTAATTTATTTATTTTCTATTTAGTTGCTGTTGCTGGTGTTGTTCTCTGTCTACATAGACATATATTTATGACATGTTTATGAAGATGTTTCTCAGTGAAGATCCATGTTGTGTGAGGCACAAAGCAAACAGCTGAATCCCAGATTAGACCACGTGTAATTACCTTACATAATCCAGTGTCTCAAACACAATATGCCAATAACACAACTGGTTCACAAAGTAATCTGTATCTTGAAGGGTGGCTTTTAAATGTTTAGAATGTCTTATGAGCGTAAACATCACCCCTCAATGTGGCAGTAAAACTATCCGAGCAATCTGCATGCTTCATCTGATGCACTGACTTTGTGGCTGCCCTTCATGGTTTTGCTTACTACTTAGGCTACATATTGTGTAATAAAGGGCTTATTGAAGGCTTAATGAGTTATGGTAGAGGGCCAAATATACCAGGGTGTGGTTTAGACTCCACAGCAGGGGCTCACAGATAAAATGCAAACAGAGATTCCACTGTCACAATCATTCATGTCTCTCCTCTATTTATTTATTCACAGTAATCATTGCTCCAGCATTTCATCACAAAGACATTTAAGAGCTAACAATGAAACAAAGGAATACAATATTACAGGAAACTTAAACACAGATGAATGTTTCTCTCCAAAAATAACAAAGATGACACACGGGCTGTTAGTTGCTCTTCTCCTTGTCCTTGTCCTTGTCCTTGTCCTTGTCCTTGTCCTTGTCCTTGTCCTTGTCCTTGTCCAAGGTGAAGCTCTTTCTGCTTCTCCACCGCAGAAGTTTGAGGAAGTTCAGACTGGCGTTGAAGACCTTGTCGTGCTCAAACACCATTTTGTAAAATGTGTCAATCGGGAGGTCACCGCTGGGGTCAGCATATTTCAGTGTGGTCATAGGGGTGTAAAGCGCATTTGTCTGATGGCGGAAAGGGGGATCATCCATGGTGATGACTTTGAGAGTGTGCTAGATGGAAAGAAATGCAGAACAAATAAACCATAGGTACACACTAAATATACATTCATGTAGCCCAGCTGCAAGAGCTTTAATGCCAAAGTCATGAGGTGAAGAACGTTTGCAGATGATCAAAACTATACCTCGGCAATATCCTCAGCAGTCTGTCCAAAGGTTTCAAAGATTTGTTTGTAGTTCTTCAAGTAGATGTTTGTGAACATGTCAGCAGTCACTTTGTCAGCTTTGCTGAGATCAGTCTTCATGCCCTCTTCGTAGACTTTACGCTCAAACTCTGTTATGACTGGGCCTGGCTCTATCAGGCTGATACTGAGGAAAGAAGAGAAGAGGCATGCTGGTTAAAAGGTAACTGAATGCCACAGAGCTACTGTTACTTTTAATATATAGTAATGGAACATTTTGTGTAAAGTACATGCCCCCATGAGAGTGAAACCACCCTGCAGAGCTATTCCCTCTGCTGAATGATACAATGTTAGGACTTGCCCGAGACCAGCAGGATGTGCTGTGGTTGTTTTTGGCATGTCACATTTTGCCTGGCATACTTTCCTCTCAGTGGTAAGACAATGGTGGATCTGGTTGTGCAATATGAGCGTGCAGATGCCTCAGACATTCTGTGGTCAAGTGCTGCTTTGTTAGCTCTGAAGAGGAATGTTGTTTTCCTTACTGATCCTTGCTTTGTGAGCAAATTTCTCCAATGTGGGAGGAATAAAGGTTTATCTTATCATATCTTATCTTATCATCCACAAACCGCATGAAAGAAGCAGCATCTTACTTGAGACTGAACCTCAGTGCTTGTACGGCTAAGCTTTCACAAAAGCCTTCCACTGCAAACTTGGACGCTGCATAGATGTCGTTGAATAAGATTCCTGAAAAACAGAACAGAGTGAGACACTGTGAGACGGTGTTTAGTCACCGTAAGAAAATGCCCTCATGATGTGCAGGTGGAACCGTCCTCACCCTGAATGCCCATGACACTGCTGATTACCACAATATGGCCTTTTTTCCTTCTCTTCATGTCAGGGAGAATTTCCTTCAGCAACCGCACAAGCCCAAAGAAGTTGGTGTCCATTACAGTCTTCATCTCATCGATGGACTGACACTCGATGGGTCCAATCAGACCCATCCCAGCATTACTTACTGTGAGGGGAAGTCAAGCATGGCAAGTTGTCTTGAATTGGAAAAATATGCACATAGTTGCAGAACCAATAGTTGGGAGGATAGCTGCAGAATTCTTAGTTTCTCTGACTGCAATGAACCAGATGGTGTGGACTTACTGAGAATGTCCACCCTGCGCTCAGGCAGGCTGTCCACACAGGCTTTGATGGAGTTCTCATCACATACGTCCAACTGTTTGATCTCCAAAGTCCTGCCCAGAGTCCGGCCCGCTGCCTCGACCAGCGCCTCGCCCTTACTCAGGTTCCTCATGGTGGCATAGACTACAATGAGCAAAATGAGATTGAATCGGTCATTGTATTTAGATCTTGGATGCAGAAGAATTTACCTTTGGATATTTGATTACTCTTAAAGGGCCAGTGCGCCCACCATCACTAATTAATAACATATTGTCAAACTTACACCTACTGGTGTCTCTCATTACAGATGGTTATGAAGTTATTTTATTAGGGTCCGTCTCTAAATGTCTAACAGCATCCTGATACAATGGAGGTAATAGAGTTTTGCTTTTGATGTTCAAAGCATTGAAAAGTCGCAGCTGTCAAGCTCAATTTGAACAAGCTCTTTTTCCAGAGACAATGTTGCTCAGAGTAATCCGCAGGCGTTGGGACTCTTTCTTCTGCAGAAAGTAGTTCCAGTGAAAACTGCTCACAGTGGGGTTGGTGGATCATCCAGAGTAACAAGGACATTGTTGCTGGAAGGGGACATCTCTCTTGAGTTTCAGACTCAAAAACCTCAAAAACCAAAGTAATCTGCACTGCTAAGAAAATAAGGTTTCTCTTGTGATTTGGGTGAATGGACCCTTACAAACACCAGAAGTGACAACTTTGTGCATGTGCAATGCAGACACCTCAGACAAATAAACTTTCCTTCATTTCTTTGGATTGTTTTACTCCTCAGGCTATTTGCAGTTGTCAGCAAATTTAGGCAAAGCGTTTTAAAATGTGGCAGATTTACCCATGAACCTTTTCTTCTCATCTTTTGCGATGCGGACAGCCAAGGCAAGGCCAATTCCAGAGGAGCAGCCTGTGATGAGTACCACCTTCTGGCTCATTGTGCCTGGTTAGTGTTTGTCTTGCAGGTCCAGCAGCAGAGAATGGAGGAGGACAAAAGAGGGGAGGCGACAGGCGAAGCGGAGGCGTTTTTAAAGCCCGCTCCTTAATCCACAAGTCTGCAACTCAGCAGAGGCCCTGTGCACATGGGCAGAAGATTACAGTCAAGCGTGTCCTAAACATGGTGCTGATGCTTAGTGAGGATTTAGGCTCATGATAACATGTTTATTGTTGCAGTGAATCGTAAGGTACAAAAGAAAAAGGGCACTAAATAAATGCACAAAAGACGATCATCGTAACAGATCATATTTTTATTAGAATATTCTGAAGTTCACAGCAGAAATTTGTCTTTGCAAACTAGGCAGTGAAAGGGAAACTTTTACACAAAAATATGTATTCTTTTTGTCCCAAACAGAAATAAAGTAATGTTTTAAGTGCCTGTATCTGATTTATGGCACGTGGCCACACAAAGATAGAAGATAGAAGAGAGAACAACAAAGATAATTCCAGAAACTTCCCAGAAAAGGTTTGATTCAACGTAATTCAGATACTGTGAGTGTGGAGTTATACAATTCTGTCTGTATTTGTTTTGTGTCACATTTTGAATCATACTTCAGACTTTGCTGTGAACTCTTCTGAGATGCTCCTGTAAGCACATCACAGTTGCAAAATGAGATGTCAAATCTTTAATGCTTGATGCATCTCCGAGCTGCATTCCACCCACACAGAACTCTGATATTCCAAGCTCACACTATCTTACATGGTTATGCATGGTAAGTAATGGATCTTTGCTCTTGTGTTTCAGATGCTAAATGTATTCTGTGTTTCTCCTCTAAATCTTTTTAATACGGGCTTGCAAGCACTGCAAAGGATCTTTGTCAAACATCTTCGGGTCCCAGGCATGGAACCAGCCGGTGAAGGAGGGTGGCTCTTCCCCCTGCTTAATGGTGCTGATGGGGATACCCCGGCGGCCGGAGGGGTGCGAATCCACATAGTCTTCGGCTGAAAGGAGAGCAAGGGTACGTTTGTGAGCGAACTCTCTTACGTAGTGCCTCCCGCTATCAGTAATAGCTCTGTTTGTCTTACCAATCTTGAGCGATCCAGTTTTCTCAATGTCGTTGGCATCTTTTCCGACCCAAACGAAAATCTGGTGGGAGAAGTAACCACAGGGGTTTAGGGATAAGGCAACAACAATAATGTACCAGATCTACAGGAGCTGAGACTGAATCGTTTCAATAAAGGTGAAGGTTGCATACCTGATCCCAGGTGTCCAGAATCATGACATCATCAGGTGCCAGATCCATCTGTGTAAACTCGCCAGGCACCTCCTCGGCCTAAATATTGAGAAGTGGACGTTTACAAATTCTATACAAAACAATAGTCAAATGATTCCATTAAAAAGTGTGTATATATACATGAAATTGCTACTTCCCCTTAAAGGATTAGAATGGTTGAAAACTTGAATACTTACTATCAGCCTGCCGGTCTTGTTTGAACAGCCGAACAGCCGTGGAGGCCTGACTGTCCGCTGCAGGGTCTTGGAGGTCTGGTAGTCCTTCTTCCCACCCAGTGCTGCCCAGAAACCAGCTGAAAACAAGGAGATAACCGGTTCAGTTTTGCACAGGACAATATTTTACAATGTTAAGATCAGAGCTCTTTTTCAGCCCTCACCTGGCTCCTTGGTCTCCTCCACATCAGTGGCAGTTCCTCCAAGCAGGCCGACAACATGCTGAGCTGCAGCCATCTCCTCCTGAGTTGATCCGTGTCCCTTCCACAGGAACAGGGACTCAGGTGTCTTCAGCACAAACACATCATTTGTGTTCAGAGAGGAGGCAGTGGGCTCCACCTGTGCCAGCGAGACACAAAGAGAGGGGGTGATGGTGTGAAATGCGCATTATCAAGCACCAGTTTATGCACATTCAGTGTCATAAAAGAGGCTGACCTCAACAGCCCGTGTGACTTTGGTGGAGCTCAGGCGGATATGGAAGAGCCGCGTGCTGCCTGGCTGGCTCTCGCCACACTTGCGGCATGTCCCACCCAGGTGGACAACCACAGGCTTGTCCTTAAACAGGCTCATAAGATGAGGGGGTTCCTGGCCCTGAGTGACACGAACCTGTCGAGACACAGCAGCAGCTAAGACATATGTATTGTGAAGACAGGGGCGATGGGAGTCGATCACTGTGTGCTTTAATGGCAGGAATGAGTCATTAAAGGAATAGTCTGACATTTTGGGAAACACACTTAAGTGCTTTCTTGCTGAGAGTTTGCATTTTTCTCCTGGTTTTATGTTAAGCTAACGGGCTGCTAGCTCTCACTTGATATTTAACGCACAGATGTGAGAGTAGTTTCGATCTTAACTCACACCAAGTAAGAGTATTTCCCAAAATGTCAAACTGTTCCATTTAAAAAAAGACCTGGGTATAATATCATAGATGGTTTTCATCTTACCTGGGTAGCTACTCCACCCAAGGAGTCGTCCAGCTGGACGGTGAGAAAGGCTGAAGCAGCCAGTTCACCCTGACAGCACTTCTGCCCTTGCCTAAAGACAGCAAAGTCATCATGTATTCACAACCTATTCAAGCCTTAAGCAAACCCCCAATGGTGATAATAATCAATATTAAATCAGAAAAGCAATCCTGGTTTTCCAACAAGGTTAATTTCTCCCTTTTTATCTATATTCTCTTCACTACTTTCCTCTTAACTTGTATTTTTGACAGTCAATTGTATATATTTACATGTGAGTGGTGTAAAACACCAATAAAAAGTTATTTCATCTTGTGTCAGGTAGAAAGGCCCTCACTCTTCATCAAGTTTTAAGACCATTATAATTGTTTATATTGTCCTCATATGGTGCATATTCCTAAATATTCCTAAAGTTGCACTCACCAGGTGTAGATGATATACTTCTTCCGACCTCCCGCATGGTAGGAGTACTGCAGCAGGTAACAGTCACCTCCAAAGAACTGCCCGTAGGTGGATGGGTCCACAGGTTCTTTTCCATCCCCTTCCACACGCCAAATCTACAGACACCCACCACCGTCACATCTACACGTTGATATTTGGGGAAATGAATAAACAGTACGAACACAGTTAGACTGGTGACCAGACCTGGAGTGTTCCGGAGCCATCATCGATCATGCCGTGCTGGGCAGCCATGGTGCTGTCGCTGTGGAGTTTGGAGGCATCAAAAGGAATCTGCTCCACCTTTGCGATACTACCGATGGTGAAGGCTTTGCTTGGGCCTGTGGTCTCATCCTTGTCCAACCAGTTGAAGAAGAACTGCTTGAACAGGGTGGTCTCACCCCCTGCTGGCATTACCTGCACCTGTTCATGTCAGAAACGGACCGGAGAGTGAGCATATTCACACACAGGAAGATCAGACAGGAAGGATCACGTTTTTGCTAGCAGAGGTTCACTACATGGTCATATTACCTGAGTGTTTGGGGGGTAATTCTTGTCTTTGATGAACATGTTTGCAGCAGCAAATGCTGCTTTGCGCTCTTCTGCATTTGCCTGCCGCCCTGCAGTGTGGGGTGTTGTACAGTGGTCAGACACATCAAACTAAGATCTATGAATGAGTCATACTTTCCCAGTTGGAGAGGGGCGACAGAGTGTTGACTAACAGCTTGTTACTATAAGCAAACTGAGCACTGATAAACCAATCCATGGTGTATCCAAAGAACAAGAGGTTGAAGAAATGGACAGATGTCATGGGCTAGTACCTTTCCAGACACATATCATCTTGTCTCCCCCATTGTCCAAGATGTAACACTCTTTCTGGGAGAGCGTGTCTTGTTGGAATGGGACTTTATCAGCCACAACAGTTGTAGTCATTGAGCCGGCAGCATCAGAAATCTAGAAAGTAGAGAGATGGTCAAAACATTTCCATATATCTTTCGGAGTCTTTTAGATACTTCAACATTTATTTGAAGAAATGTAGTCGAGCGTATCTACCAAATAGAGGGACGCCTGTTTCTTGGTCTTCATATCAGCGGATTGATCATCAGAGCTTGCTGGTGGGAGGTCGGGCTTGGGTCCAAGCACCTATAAATAAACACACGTGCACAGGTTGCAACAGTGAACTTGCATCCTTCCCAGCAGCTAAATGAGCCAAATAAAGTCTGGCACACAAATTCCCAGAGGTTTCCTGAATAAAACGGTTCACATTTAAAGTGAAAAAAAAAGCTCACAGTAATGACAGCTTCTGGCTCATCGCCTTCGTCAATCATTTCTATATTAGCACGGCCCTGTCGCTCGTTGTCACGGATAGCAATGGCCAGCTCGGTGGTTTTCAGGCGTTCATATAAGTTGCTTTCACTGCCAGACCAGTGGTAGATGTCCTTGCATTTTAGAGAGGGGAGGAAAAGACGGTGAAAATAAAGTCATGGATAAACATTGCAACACCTGAAGCCTGTACTGTTTCACTCAGCATATTGTGGATCCCTCTTCTAGATCACCTTTCCCAAGTCAATGATGAAGCAGTCTCCCTTGTTGAAGCTATCCCAGGACAGGGACACCTCGGTGGCTCTGATCAAACGACGACCTTTAACATGCAGCAGGCGTTTGGCACTTGCATCATTGGTCACCACGTGCTGGAAGCCTGAGGCTACTCCCCCTTTCTATGGCAGGAGTAAAGTCAAGAAGAGTAAAGCATTAGTACTGTTACATTATTCTACAACTGGATGCAAAGGATAGCCCACTAATCATAGATGTTAGAAACAGAAATATTAAAGAAATGTACCATTTCGGGAAATGTGCTTATTTGCTTTCTTGCCAAGAGAACTACAGCTGTTTCAGTACCGTCCCCCATAACCTCAGTAAAACCATAACTTGTCATTCTCATTCTGCGTTTTTTTTCACAGATTTGACGAAAGAGATTTTAAAAAGTGTTGGTAAAATAATGCAATTCAGCAGTGCTGATAGATATAGCTCCATATTTTGCATACAGGCAGGAGAAGAGTGGTATCAACTTTCTCAGCTAGCTCTTGTCAAGGAAAAGATTTGAACTCCAAATTTGCCACATCTATAACACAACACTGGCTATAGTCTGTTTTCCAGTAGCCTACTTCATCTCATGACATCTGCAGCCCTCTGCTGTTTGGGCATTACAGAACATGTTTCTGCTCGCCTTGTTTGCCAGTTCAAACTCTCCATGAAAACCTTCACCTGAGGGAACAACCAGCTAGTTCCCAAAATAGCACTGTGAGGGGGTTCTACTTGCCATATAAACATACAATACTTGAACAACTCCTTCAGCTTGGGACATTGCTTTGGTTTCACTTGGTAGCCGGTGGCTTGCTTTTGTTGTCTGGTACAAAGAAATTAATTAATCTCCATTGGTTTCTAAAGGCAGGTCTCATAACTTTTTTATTTCGAGGAATTTAAGTGGTTGCATGCATGCATGCATTCATGTTGCATGTTTCACCCTGTATTTGATGCCAGACTTGAAGTAGCTCAGAAAGGTGGTTGATTCTTGGTTTTGAAATTCAGTGAATTGTCTTGGGGCATCTTTCATGAAGGTATCCAGCTGGGTCATTAAGATGGCAGCGCCCCCTCTCTCATCCACGGAAGCTTCTTTACCTGTGGTATAATAGTTAAAAAAACAATGAACAATAATAATAATAATACATTTTATTTTAAGGGCACCTTTCAAGGCTCACAAGGTCGCCATACAATGTATGCACACAATGAACAATGAAAGGAAATCAAAGGGAATTGAATTCTATAATAAGCCAGAGTTTGCTTTGAGGTGTGAGCAGAGAATCTAGGTTCTGTACCAATCCATGAGTGGAGGTTGTATGAAGTAGGAGCAGGGGTGGTGAGGAGCACTATGTACGAGTCCCCGGTGAAGAAGTCTCCATAGAGTTCAGTAGGGACGGGCTTCAAGTCCATTTTCTCCACCCGCCACACCTGCAGGCCGGGCTTCTTCCCAGCAGTCTCAAACTGTTTGTGGTATGCCATAGTGCTCAGGGTCTGAGAGGAGACACGTCTTCATCAACAAGTAACCCACACAAGTAACTTAAAACACACACACACACACAGCCGTAGAGTCATACAGATTTCAATTCTGCCACTGAAACACAACACAAGTTGGGTCACCATTCTTGTCATTTTTGGGTGAGATTAAAGAAAAACAGCAAAAACCGTGAAAGAAACCCACTTCTTGGTAATACACAGTGATAGTACATTGATCCCTATTTTCTATCATCACTTGAGGAAGCCTTGATGTTGGAAATCTTGGGAAAATGAAAAGAGCATTCAAACTAAAGCAGTTCTAACTCAGCCCATCCTGTATTTACTCTACAGCATTTGTCGCTTAACCTGTAAAACGTCTACCACGCAATTAATAGATATGTGTTGATATAAAGTGGTGGAAAATCTCCTGATGTTTCAGGGAGTGTCCTCTCCTCTCCATTTACTTGCTACCTGGAAAGCAAGGTGCTGCCATGGTGTCTGGGGGCAGGAAATGCCACTCCCTACTGCCAAAGATAAAAGCCTTGCATCTTATGCAGTACAGTATGTAATTATTGCCTTACAAGGTTTCCGCCCAGTGTTAGATGGAATATGCTGGGGACAAAACTGTTACTGTCAGCGGCTATGAATATATATCGAGACAATTGTTGTCAGATTTTGTCATATTGATTTATTGACCAAACTGTCTTGGCCATTCACCATCCCCTAAGGAAATGAAATAAACAAAAGAGTTTGCTTACTTGTGAATACCTTAAATAACTAACAATTAAATTAAGCTAAGCAACTACTGTTTCAAACAGTACATTTCAAACAGTAATTTCATAAATACCATTTGAATAGCAAGAGAGAGTTTGCAAAAACATGCAGTTGGGAGATCATTCACAATTTTCTTTTACCTGGTGAGGACAGACGTCAGGTGTGAAGAAGCTGCTGCACTGCTGCTCTTCCAGGTTTCTGCCCAGGTCCTCTGCGCTCCTCTCTGCTATATAGGCTGCACACACGCACACACACACACACACACACACACACACACACACACACACAGACTGACAAAGAGGCGTGTTCAGCTGCATTCCTACCCAGCCCAGTGTGCAGACAGGCTGAGTCAGTGACACCCTTCCTGGTCAAAATGACGATACATAACTCCACGTAACAATGCTGGATTTAAAATAAAATCCCACCAGAGTTGATGTGCTTCTTCTCATGAAAAGACACAAAAAAACCCTCTGAAGTGGCACCTGGGCCACACAGGTGGCAGCGGACCAACACTAAAAGTTAAGAATATTTCTAACAAAATCCTTCATGCTCCATCCCTCAATAACATGCATGCAGCCATAAATGAAAATGAGTTAATGCAACATATTTTTGATATTCTAACATTCCTGATTTGGAAATTAAATCTTACCAGTGCACCTTTTTATTCATAAAACTGTACTGGTACTGTAGATGAAACAAAATTCATACATCATTCAAACATCTCTTACTTTCTTGCAGAGAAACAAGAAGATTAACACTCTCATGTCTGGCTGATAAATGTACCACAGCCAGCAGCCAATTGTCTTACCTTCGTATAAAGACTAAAAATACAGGGAAATTGCCAGTTTGGCTAAAAGCAACAACATCTGCTGACCAGCACTTTAAAGCTCATTAATTAACATGTTAGATCTTGTTTGTTTAGATCACACAGAAATGTGGTCAAACAAAATGCACTTTTAGGGGAGATTATGAGATTATAAAGAGATATGTGCTGGACTAATACAGTCTCTATTTATCCTTTCCTGAGGTGTTGTCATCACCTTGAGGTTGAACATGACGCTTCCAGTCAAGGAGCAGTCCAGAGGCACATAACCCCTGTAGTAACCACAACTTGGTACTGATTAAACAATGTGTAAATATCAACCAAGGAAAAGACAGAGGGACTCATCCTCTGAGGACCAGGAATGTCTGCACAAAATTTCATTGCAATCCATCTAATAGTTGTAGAGATATTTCAGTCTGGAGTGACAGATAGACAGACCAGAGCCATGCTGCCACACAAAAGTTTTAAAAATTCTCTGTATTTAAGACCTGGAGCAATGTTTACAGCTGTTTTAATATGATTAAAACTAAAACTGGCTTACACGCAATATATCACACCATAGTAGCCTATTGCAACAAAGACCATTTGGAGTCATTTGTCAGCTTTAAAAGAGGTCTCGCAATCGCCATGTTCATTTGCAGGTTTTCAAGAAGATAAGTCAGAGTTACTTAAGATCCAGGTTCCCCCTGTGCCCTAATTACAGGCACAGAGGAAGAAAAACTGCAGAATTACTTTGGGTGCCAAGGAAAGCCACTTTTAAGCACATTTTTCAAATCAAGACAGAATGGACGCTTTGTGATAAACATTCTTCTTGTCGGGTTGTGCAGTTGTTTCAGACATTACGCTATTGTTGTTTCAGCACGTTTGAGTCCGGGGCTGTGGTTGTCTGGCCCGTCAGCAGCCATGGGTTGTGACCATTGTCACTCCCATGTGGCAGCTTGACAGAAAAGGAAGACCCAGATCTCTCCACAGTCACCTCAGGTTAGGGATGGGTCCATCACTCCTACTGTCAGAGCTGCATCAGCATATTTTGTCACACACACACACACTGTTACATATCCTAACGTGGCAACTGAACACAAAGGCTGCCAAGTGTAGGACTTGTTCTGGCTTGAGTACGATTGAACACCCCTGCACTTCATATTGCGTATCTGTGATCAGCCTGGTTGGTTCACTCTAGTTGAGCAAAGCATGCATGCAGATACATGAACCACTGAGTCAAAATCGCCTGCAGAAGCACCTCATGAGTTTTAATTTCCTGCAGCAGCACTTTTTAAAAGATCTTCTGCAGCCATTAAAATGATTTCACTTCTCTAACCGCTATGATCGTTGCTAATTTATCAGTATGATCAAGAGTTTGATTGGCTTGAATCTCCTAGATATGGTTAAAGGAAGAGTTGAACGTTTTGTTTGCTCAACGAGAGTTCAACAAGAACACGGATATCCTGTAAGAGTGGTAATAATCTAATCACTAAACTCAGGGCAAGAAAAGGAATATGCATTTCTTTTCCAAAAGATGGAACTGCTGTTTGAAAGCAAGACATGCTGTAATACATTCATTTGTTGGTTTGAGAAAATAAGCCACAAACTGCTTGTGCAGTCAGTGATCTGCAAGGTTAAGATATATAAAGCAACTAAAGGAAACAGTCTGTTCTTATTATGTATTTAGATTAATATTGTCAAGCAATATTCCTGGATTATCTGCAATCCCCAATAGAGCCCCTTATAGCACCCTGCCCTTCATTTGCCCAGGTTTACTTTTAATGTATGTGGGATTTATCCAAAGAACAAGTACAAAGAACAATAACTGACTGGCAGACCAGTGCTGCTGGGGCAAACATACTTTTCAGTGTATGAGTTCACCTGAAGTGCAGTTGAACTGCAGGTAAGGAGGTCTTGTGTGTAGGTGAGTGTGAGACACTTCCTTGGTGTATCGCTGCATTTGCTGGAGTGTATTTGTATTGCACAGTATGAGTCCAAGGCATTTATAGCAAACATCCTTGCAGTGCAGGAGTAACAGACTGAACGAATAATCTGATAGTGAATTCAGCAATTTATTTGCCTGGAGCTCCATATTAACCACTGAGTACGACTGTCCAGTGCACTCCGATACATAAAAAGTTCAGTTTACCAGTCACAGGGAGCACTCTGTGAACTGAGCACTCTGTGTTCCCAGTGTGTTCTGTAGCTCTGGAGGAACAGGAGCAATTCGAGAAAATTACCCCAGAGGCTGTCACAGTGATGCCATATCAGCTTGGGCCTGCAGACTACAACATTTTCAAACAAAGACTGAGTTATAAACTATGGGGTTTGTGCATTTACCAGACGGGGAGCATCTAATGAAACAAAAAGCGTGATCCAGTGTTTTTGGAGAGTGACCCATAGGAGCAAAAGGGCAACACACACCAGCAACTTATGACATATACCAGACAAGTGTCAATATTGGAAAACTCTATGTTCAATCCCCTTTTCTTTTCAACGTCTAACAATGTTTTCTCACTTTCTGCAGTACTGCATTATCTGTGAGTGGCCAATAAAGTATGTAAATCGGGATTATGGCAAATAGATAGTGATTACAGTCTGGTTAGTTAACTAAACTACCTAGTTCAGGTTCGGGAAAGTGAGATCTGTAAGTACTATAAGTACATTTCAAAAATCCAGTCCCAGCAATGCTGTGGTCACCACAGTCATTGTTACGACGCCCGTCTCTGGGCTGTTTGGTTTCAGTGAATGTGGCAAAACTGTCATAACAACATAACAAGGACATCCGTCAAAGCTCTGGCAGACAATCTGTTTTTCTTTCTGCACATATAATAAACAGCTCACACCGCTTATTGCATCTACTGTACCACCAATGCTTGCACAATCTTACAGTGGCTTCATTATGCAACATATAGAATAATATGACTGTTGACCAGCGGTGTAGGGAGGATGGTGATGTGTTCGTGATGTCAGGGGTTAATGTGCACCACAGAGCCTAATGGCACAGCTCCAATGGGCTTCAAGACATAGTTAAAATTAAACAAAGAATATTGTTGGCAGGCAGACTAACCAGTTCTGTTCCATCCTCCTTTGAGTGCTGAAGTGGGGTGGCAGCCATTAATTATGCTCTGATAGACTCACTGATATTTGAATATTAATTCCATAAACACCAGCTACACAAGGTGAAATGTGAAGAACTTTACATACAAAAGCAGAAAAGCAGGTCATTTTTCATTATAATACCACGAGTGGCTGCTGAGAAATCCAGGTCTTAAACTACATCGCTGGAAGTACTTCCTGGCCTGATGCAGTTACTTCCTGCTGTCTCTGCTGGTTCCCTGGCAACC
Organism: Pempheris klunzingeri; assembly: GCF_042242105.1. NCBI lineage: Eukaryota > Metazoa > Chordata > Actinopteri > Acropomatiformes > Pempheridae > Pempheris > Pempheris klunzingeri. The sequence goes on from NC_092017.1 coordinate 4,814,424, forward strand.
TCATGATGACTAATGATAAATGGTCTGTACCTCTATAGCGCCTTTCTAGTCATTTCGACTACTCAAAACACCTTTACACATCATTCACATTCACACATAATTCACACAGGACACCAAGGAGTCACTTCCCCTGGCTAAGAAATAGTCAGGTACATAACCTTCCAAAGTTGTGTTACCTTAGTTTGGACACAGGCATGCCAGCTGTTTCAAATCTCAATGCTACGTTAAGCTAAAATCTCCTGGCTTTAGCTCCACACAGTATTTACCATACAGACATATGTGTGGTATTCTTTCCGTCTAGCAAATAAGAATCTTTCCCAAAATGACAAACTATTCCTTTAAGTGGGCTCTATAGTAATCTCTCTACAACTGAATGCAGAAACAGGATGAGAGCAAGTAATGAATAGTCCCAATTAGAAACCCTCTAATGCAGGGGTGTCCAAATTTTTTTCACTGAGGGCCACATACAGAAAAACAAAGGGCTGGGCCACTCACTAGAAGTGAGCTATGCTGCTAACATTAATCCACTAGAGGTGATGTATATCTCCTCACCTCTAGTGGATTAAAGTTGGAAAAATCAATCAAATGTAGGTAAATGCTGCTTGATAACTGAATATGATTCAAGAAAAAAAACAGCCTTTCCATTAGTGGGCTTTCATTTATTAGTTGTGGTACAAGCTGGTCTTTGCCTTGTAGGCTCTTGTTCAGTGTGTTCAGGTGATCAGTGAGATCCACTAAAAATGCCCCCCCCCCGCACCAGCATCAGAGAGGGAAGCTTGGAATAGTCTGTGCTAGAGCCCTGGTGCTCGAATCAACAGCCTTACCTCCACTTTCTTGCCCCTCGGCGGACACCGTAGATTCCTTTGCGCTCCTGTCCCAGCTGGAGCTCCATCCGTCGTACCTCCACACAGCTCGTCCCATTTAACTCCCATCATGCCAACTGCATCTGGCACAGCTTCAAAAACATCCTCACCCGTCGTGGTGCTCTTTAGACTGCTAACATCAAGCAGCTCCTCCGTAATGCTAAAGTGATGATCATTAGTTATTAGCTGTGCTCTCATTGCACACCGCGTCTGAAACTTTCTACACTCACTTGCTCTCTTACGTTTCCTTAATTCTGCCATTTTGGGTCACCTGTAGCACATTTCTTCTTCTATTACTCATTTTATAGAGAAGCTGCCTGTTCAAGACAGTTACTCCCCCTAGTGGTGAAACTAAGAAGTACAACACAGTCCAGCGCAGGTTCCATGTGTAGGCCGTAGTACAATACATTTTTAGAATTTCCTGCGGGCCGTATTTTGGACACCCCTGCTCTAATGGTTTGCCAAATTATGTGAGGGAGACTCCCCTACAAAGCTAAGAGGCAAACTACTGGAAACACTGATATACAATAAATCTGGTGAATTGCACTATTGAATATTATTTTGGTCCCTCTGTTATTAGACTTGTTGACAGTAAGATACGTTATTGATTTTTTTCTTTATGCCTATGATTCTTGGAAGGAACAAAAGTGTGAATAGATGAGTTTTCCCCATACAGAATCACAATTTTCGGCAGGACAGCCGCACTAATATAGTGTCCTTATTTCTTCTCAGTCAGAAATACTGCAAACGAATGCATCGTTTTAAAAGGTGCGTACACTGTGTGACTGCATGTTCTGGACTGGATTTAGGTCTGGCCAAGGACCTTTGTGACCTGTTATCTCCCCACAATATGGAAAAGATCTCTTAACAACCAATTAGCATGATCTTACACTGTTATTTTTAGCTGCTCCAGGGAACAGGAAACACAGGATAGTTTTAGGTCTTCAGGCCAAATGACACAACATAAGGGAAAACCATTGTTTGCCTGTGAGAGAGGTTATGAAGAGAAAACCTTGATGATAGATAGATAGATAGATAGATAGATAGTGACTGACTGCAGCCTAATATGCGGTGTAGTGAATGGGGAGAGAAAGAACACGGTGCCTGTGTCATTACCTGCCTGCTCTCTAACAGGTCTGCAGTGCCCCCTGCAGGGTGATTCATTGTGAGTCTATATCTGTCCTAAAAACCACCTCGGCACTATTCATCAAACAATCAGGATGTTCAAGAGTCAGGAACACGATGTGATGATGAATGTTTGTACATTTGTTGTGGATCCACATTATCTTGTCACGAATCGGCTTCAGGCCACCTTTTGTCCCTTAACAATGATGATTTATGAGAAGCATAATACATACGAGAAGCAGACAGGAAAAATAAATCAAAGAAAGCTGCTGTACATAATGAAAGACTCCATTAAGGACAGTGTAGATGACTTAGCCCTTAATGGTGTTATAATCACAGTTAAATGTCGGGTTAAGGTCAGCCTCAGCATGTGATGCTGTGTGTAACACGCTGTGCTAAATTAGGTGTGATCACATCTCAGCCACAGGGAAGGCACAAATACAGCTTTCAGATGACTCAGCAGGAACCAGACAACAGGCTATTGATCCCAGAGGGGGTCGAAAAAACACTGAGAGGCGCTCTTCTGTCGTCTGGGGAAAAAAAGACATTGCAAAAAGACATGCGGCTACATTAGTCCGTCTGTAAATACAGTCAACGTTCCCATCTCTCTGTCCTTTTCCAAAACAAGCTGGTTCAACTGTTTTTTTTCTCTCTATTTGCCAGTCCTACAAAGATCCCAAAGTAAAAAGATCTCTGGGCAGTTTATCACACACATGGTCTGTTGCTGTGCTGTAACTGAGCATCCAATACAGCTGTTATTGTTCAAGAAACAATTCATACAACATGAGATTATCAGGTAGTAAGAATTTAATAACATCACGATGACTAATTAGTTGATGAGCTTACAGATTTACATTTCAAAAAGGCAACCGACATGTTGTTATTGGCAGGGTCGAATTCATTAAAATGGGGCTCATGAAGCAATAGCACGAAGGTGATCCCTGCGGCTGCAGATCTAGACTGTCATCAATCACAAAGATGTTTTCATAACCCAGAAAAAACATGTCTGAGGGTCTGCTCGGGATAGAATTTCTCATTACTGCCGCTGAGATGAGCAATCTCGCATGAGTGCAACCTCCACATCTAAAACATCAAAAAAGGAAGCAATCGCAGAAATATGGAATACTGTATGTGTAAAATACCATAGGCTCAGAACTCCACAGTGGCTCTCCCAGTCGTGTGATCAGCAGTGATTCTTAATCATCTTCAGAATGATTCCAGAGGAAACAGAAAAGCAGGTGCTGGGCAAAAAAACGGACAAATTCAAAGTATGTTGACATCAAGCCTTCAAAATATGAGATTAATAAGAGCAGGACTAGAAAGGAAAAAGAGCCTATTTGAAGTATTTGTCAGGGGCAGGTTGTGAAATACCGTGGACAGAGTCTTCAATTTAGTCTCTGGGTGCCAAAGAGAGTGAGGAGCAACACGGCAGCTCAAGTCCTCTGACTGTTAACCAGTGCATGGGTGCGGTCTTGTTTGGTGGAAACTCTGGAACGTCAGGTCGGACATCCAGTCGGTGTGCTGGAGCTTGAAAAGGTCAAAACCTTGTTTGGAATGGCGAGCGGTCGGAGGAGGAGGCGCTTCACCTGAGTCCTGCTGCCAGCTTCTCCATCGCAGCTTTTCGCTCTTCTGCCTTCTGCTGCGAGCGGCGCAAGACGTTCCTGAGCTCCTGAAGGTGGTCCAGTGTGCCCACCAGCTCGCCTTTCACTGTTTTCATCTGGCTCTCCAGCATCTGTGTGTGATGGAGGGAGTTTCTCCTGTATCTTCTGCTGGAGCGGACCTTTTCCTCCAGGTCCTCCACTGCAGCAAGACACCGGCAAACACAGTCACACACACCACAAGAGATGTTAACATACAGGAGCAGTGAAGACATAAAGTGTGCATGTTTGGTTTGTGATACAGACCCATGTTCTCCTGGTAGCCCAAGCTCTCTGAGCCGGGCTCTGGCTTCTTGTCCAGCAGGTTCTTGGTCTGCTGCAGCATCTTCTCCATCTTGACCAGTTCGGCAGCCTTAGTGTCGCTGTCCCTGCGGATTTTCAGCAACTCCTGCTCCTTCTGTGTCAGCTCACCGTGAAACTTACTCATGTCGAGCGTTAGAAATCTAAACAGCACGACGGGAAGCTGAACACTGCTACACCACAGCCACCGACCTCACTGAGCACAAGACACAAGGATGACGCCTCTGAAACGGATTTTTAACATCCAATAATGTTCCGCTCTGGAACACAGACTTCTCTTTCTGCTGCTGCAGCGCATGAAACGCAGGTTTATTTGCAAATGAACTGTGCTGCTGTTGATATTTGGCTTTTTATAGGCTTTAACCTCGGCACATGTCTGCAAGCCATCTGAAGACAGCCAGCTCTCAGTGCACCCCATTACAATTGGCAAGTCATAAGACTGGCTTCACAAAGGCTTCAGGCAACATGGATCATTTTCACACTTACTCACAGGTGACGGAGTTCTTTAAGGAGAGCAGAAGTGAGCCAGCCGGTCCCTTTGTGGGAATTAAAACAAATGAAACAACACCTGAGGAAGAACTTGAAAACAATTTGAAAACAGGAGCAGAACAATATGAAACAGTAGCAGAGATGACTGTGGGCTGCTATTATGTTGACATGAGCATCTAAAACTAGAATACTTCATGGCCAACACAGGCCAGAGCTCCAGCGTAAACATTTAAAACACAAGCACAGGAAGAAACCAAGAATCCCATCCTCTATTATTGATCACGTACCAAAAAACAATAACAATGACAGTCAATGTAGTTGCATCACATAACACATTACATGTGCCAGTGGCCCATTCAAATGGATTATTAAGCTCCACGTGTGACAACAGTCATAGTTGTTCCCACATGCCGGACATGAGAATGAGACAATGCGTTCCTGGCCGTCGGCGCTTCAGCACCACGGACAAAGGTGATCCACCTGAGCAGCAGAGACACACAAGCACCTCTCACACTGATGATCTGTGGACAGTCTTCATCTCCTATCACGGTGGTGAGGTTTTCCCTGGAGCATAACCTGACAGTGACCCAGAGCTAATCTAACTACCGGTAATATCATTTAGTGGTGGGTTCCATTAATCAATAGTTCACCTTCTTCCCTGCTCTCAATGAGTGCTCATTATGTCTCTCTGAAATTCTTCCTATTTGCAAAATGTTTGATGTGCCTATGGTCAAACACACACACAGCCCCCGCTTTGTCATGTTAAATTCAGCTTTTTTATCCCATCCCATCGACCAGCAAGACAGCAGCAACATTCATGCAGTGCGTGATTCATGTAGCAAAGAACAGAGAGTGCCTGTTCTTTATTCAGACCTTGAAGCCGCTGTACATGTGAACAGTATCTGCTGCACATAAAAGTAACCCAGCATGTGCACAATCACTGCCGCACGGAGCCCCCTTTAAGATGTATAACACAGGCAGTGCAAAGTGCAAAGTGATCTGAGCCTGGCTTATGTTATTATTGAGCTCTAGAGGTGCTGGTAGGCAGATGTTTGTTACCTTTGGACAGAGCCACGCTAGCTGTTTTCAGGCTTTGTGCTAATCTAAGTAGATAAGTACCTGTGGCTCTTATTGGTGGCTTCTAACTAATCTATTAAGCATTAATAAAAGTTTTATCAAGCATTAATAAAGCCATTAGTATCAGCGTGCCCTATTAACATCAATTTCTAGATTTCAGATTTCAGTGCTTGCTGATTTACTCCCATGTCAACACATGTCTGTAAACAAACCCTCAAACAGCCTCATAAAACATTAACAGCATAGATTCCACTGTTATCCAGTGTTAGGGGGGGCACCACCAGCAATCTAGCTGTGTAACAGTACAGCAGTTTTGGTGCCCAGATTTAAGGGCCGCTGTGGCTCAGAGGTAGAGTGGGTCGTCTATCAATCAGTTTGATCCCCAGCTCCTCCGAGTCCACGTCGAAGTGTCCTTAGCGTAGCTTCAGTGTGTGAGTGTGTGTGAAAGAACAGTCTCCTCCATCTTAGATTCCTTCTGTATGAATGCTGTGTGAATGGTGGTAGAGAAAATACACACCATACAGACTATTTACTGCAGGAGGACCAACAGAGATCGACCACAACCTGTGCATGTGCTGCACACCTGACTGTGCTGCACCTTGACTGATTCTGATCTCCCCCTCTGTAATATGTACAGGTATACACATCTCTCTGGTGTCAAACAGAGTTAATCAGTAGCTACTGATTGCAGTAATAATAATTAGAGGCTGATTTCTAGTTTACTGAGAGATTCGTGTCGAAAGCCGTGATCTTACTCTTCAACTTCCTGTGCTATTATTACTTTGCCACATGCCCCTGCATGAAGGCCACTCGCCTCCTGGGCTTTCTGTGGCTTCTTTTCTTGTTCTTGCAGCGTGACTAGCACTTTCTCTCTGCCTCCGCCGCCTTCCTCCGGGCTGGCCTCATGCAGAAACACAACTAAAATCACATTCACTTTAAAAAACATAAGCCCAAAGCTTATGAAACTGTGGCTGATACAATGAGCAGCCAGCGTTGGAGGAGACTCGGGATCAGACATGGTTGCCTTCAACAGTATCTTTACTGAGTAAAGCCGCTTAGATGTAAACAGATTGGAGGCAGCACAAGGAAATAATAACTATTGATTATTACTCTGATACTCGGGACTGAACGTTCAATTATTTGTCGTCTGCTGTTGCTCTCATTTTTTTCACACACACCAGTGTTCCCGTGTAGCTCAGTTAGAAGAAAAAGTTTGTTAAATGATGAGATCTATTTCAGGAAGAAACACCTCTTCCCTCGGGGTAATCCATTTTGACAAGCGACCTATAAAAGGTCGCTGTGTTTGAATGTGAGTGAATACATTTGATACACTTATCATCAATGAAGCGATTGTTTTGCAGAAATCCCGGTATATGCACATGACCAGTAGTGGAATGTAACTCAGTACAAATTTGCTGTACTTGTGCTTTACTTGAGTATTTCTTTCTCATTCTAGTTCTGCTTCTACTCCACCACATCTCAGAGGGAAATACCCTACTGTTTACTGCACTACATGTGACTGACAGCTTATTAAGACACACACACACACAGAACACATAAAGAATGTATGAATTGTGATGACTTGTTATGAATTAAACCACCCAAAAGTTCATACAAGTACAGATGAAACCATGTCTATTAATCAATAAGTCGATGGACGGGGATTTTTCTTTTTCCAGGGAGAAACATTTCATGGTTCCAGCTTCTCAAAGATTTGTTGCTTTTCCTTTGATTTGTTTAATGATATGAATGATTTGATTCGATGAAAGGGGATTTTAATGATTTCTAAATAATGTTGAGGTTTGGACTGTTGGTTGGACAAAACAACCATTGTGAAGAAGGCACTTTGAGCTCTGGGTCATGCTGACGGCAATCCTCACTGCAGAATTTATGGATAAAATAATCAGCGACCTCCACCAACTCCAACAATAAAACGCTGCTTTTACATGAATGCATGATGAGTAATGATCCAATGATAGAATATATGATAGTAACATGGTATAATACTACTATATATAGCAATATAACGGTCACAGGGGACACTTTGCAGTACTTTTACTTTGAATACCTTTCACATTTTCCTAATTATACTTTCACATCGTTTCATTGCAGGTCAGTCATTTGTACCAGAGTATTTTTACCATGTGGTGTGAGTATTTACCTAATGAAAGGATATGAGTACTTCCTCCACTGCCACACATGACAAAATGATATGTATGGCTTTGTTGATCATATGTGACCCTGTTCAGTGTCCATAAGCCTGATGGTGTGGCTGCTGCAGTGTGCCCTTCTGTGCTGTGCTGTCTTCTGGCTCTCTGGAGCTTCAGCTGAGGTCTCTGGTGTCTGACAGGAGGTGTTTCACACCACCTCCGTCTGCAGTACAGACGCACGGCCACTGAGTGAAAACTAAGTTATTTATTCTCAAAGTCAAAAGAAGATTTGTGAGTTTATAGAACTATACATGAAGAGGAGTTGTCAGATTTAGTTATTTAGTTGTGCTCATCTAATTATGTGATAATTTGCTGTCTAAACCTGTGTTCAGCTGCTCTTCTTTGCAGCAGCAGGAGCTCAGGCTGTGGAGATCTTGGCAAGGGTGCCCTTTCAGCAAACGGCAATGGCAACTCCATCATTCTCTCAACTCCTCCAACAATTGGAGTTGTAAAGGTCCAATGTTTGCACGTCTGCATTGTGCGCGTGTGTGTGTATGTGTATGTGCGGAAAACTACGGCGGAGTGAAAAAATTGAATTTCCCCCAAAAGGGAATTAATAAAGTAATATTTCTTCCTCTAGCTGTTCAATTTGTCACAAGTTGTGGTCTTTAAAATCCATCACATTAGAGGAAAGAGACATAAAAGGGTCACTCTAAATAACGCTGTCTCATTCTACAGGCTCATCTTGAAAACATTAGTCATCACATTTACATAAAACACACTCACAGCAAAGCACACCATCTGTTATGCTAATCTGAGAGAGAACAGCATATTTCCAGAAATGCTGTTCAACAAATGAATTCCCATGCGTGGTGCATTAAAGATTTCTCATGGAACTCTCACCTTTTAAAATGTCAAACCTACATCAGACTGGAGAGCGCTGAATGACTTAAATTACAGGGTTAGAAACACTTCTCACTCAGAGAAAGGGTCCAAACCTGCATTAGTTGTGTTAAACTGACTAATGTTAGACAGCGGTGGCTGGTGGTCTCACTGGGATCATTCACATTTTACGCAACTGTATCATGTTTACTGGTGACCATTGTGCACACGAGGAGGACGCTTTCCCCATGTAGGTCACAGAATGTAAGAGCAGGGTGTCATGGTCCCGGCTAAAATGAACCAAGGCTGCACTCTCATACAATATGACTGCCTGATAGCATCAGGAAAAGAAGCAGTCACAATAATCAGTTGACCCATTTAAAGGATTACTGTCAACAAATCCCATCTAAAGACCCATTTGCAGAAGCTGCAAATGATTACAGATCAGTTTAGGATACACACTTCCTTTTCTGCTAAAGGCTGGATAATTTCTTAAATCAGCTGGGCACTGTAGTCTTTAGCAAAGGCTACCCAAACAGGAGGAAATAGTAGGGACTATTTTCAGCTGTGGATTAATACACATTTGTGGTGCTAGAGAGCATTTTATTATTTGGCAATATTTATTTATTTATTTATTTATTTATTATTTATTTTGTACAATATTTGAAGTCTGTGATATATGATATATCAGGCGGTGGATACACAGACAGTATTTCTTACAAGGATCACTTTAATGGGGTTTGTTTTGAAGATATAGACTAGAGTTATGCTTTAAAGGTCTGGTGATCTTACTCTTCTCTCCTGGTTTGTGGTTGGAAGTCTCTCTCAGTCAAAAGAACTCTAATCCAGCCAAATAGACAGAAATCAGAAGAAAACATGTCTCCTGCATCCTTCCAGTGAGCCCACTCACAGACTGATAATGTCTTTCTGTACCCAGAGTGACTTGAGAAAGATGGATGTGGCTGTAAAATTGTAATACAGGAGTGTCACCATGAGGGGGGAGGCTAACAACACTTATTCCTTATGAGTCTGTCTGATCTCTCTCATCAAGGCTGGTTTAATAAAGCAATATCAATGTAATATAATCCTTTTCAGTTTTAGCATCTGCTTTAACATCAGCAGTCAAGCTCAAACATCAGCTGTCACAAACACCTGCCTCACCATCTCTGTTAATGACAGCTGCAGCGCAGGTACGAGTTGTTCCAAATCAGGAACACCGGCATTGTTTCCGATGACAGACGTGTTCTGTCATTTGTTACCTAGGCTACTTATTGAGTTTTTAATGGATGTTAATGGAAAAGTGGGTAATGAGCAGGTGTGTGCAGCAAGACCAAACAGGAATTATTGTTAACAATGACGGGTAAACCAAATTCAGGCATGGAAATTTGAAATGTCTGCAGATGGTTTCCAGTGTTAATTAATCTAGCAGGTTACGTTTGTGGAGAAGCCCTTCACTATGTTAGCTGTTGTGCATAATTAGGCTATCTATGCTTGTCTTAGTCAAGCACCCTCAGAGGACTCTAGGTGACTGGGAGACCCCATCTATCTCAGTATTTATCTGCCATTTTCTCCGAGCAGTGGTGCCACCTGCTTCATCTCTGCAACAGCAAGGTTGTTGTTTTTTTTTTAATCTGCCCACTCAAAGTGCCTCAAGGTAATCAGCGTTACATAAACGCAGGAAATACCTTATCTGAATCCAGTTTCAGTCCTCTAGGCACCGATAACTCTCCTCCAAACCCTAAGCTCCTCTCCCAGCAAATCCACTATTCCAGGCGTTGATGCCAGCTTTGTTTCTGTCTTCTCTTCTAAAAAGAACATAACCATGCAGCTCTGTTGTGCTGCATGAATTCATTATTCCTGTCATTTGTAACTGTAGAGACAAAAATGTTTGTTTTCACACGTATAGCAATACTTTTTTTTTTCATGAAATTACAACCAGAGCAGAGGATAAGTGGTATAGACAATGAATGAATGAATGCACAATCACGGAGAGTTAGACTGTTGTCTGTTTTGATGGATGATAATGCACATGCTAATGTGCCATATAACTGAGTGCCCATTACCTTTTGATGGTACGTTCCCTTGAGATGTCGTCTTACAGTGTTCATTTATAAGATGCCAGCAGGAGGTCTCACACCCAACAGCAGAATCAGGTGCAGACGCCTCTTCAAATATAACACAGTAAGAACTGTACAAACTTCAGGGAGCCTTTGTTCAGAATTATAGGCAAAGTATTAAAGGGATATTTTTGCTTTTCATATGTCATATTAATATGCGACTCTATGATAGTATCAAAATATAATAAATAATGAACAAGAAATCAAACCATATGAGGTGATTCATGTTTTCACTTTGGCGTTAAAGCTGACAGCTTCTTGTTCTCCGTCCCCCTCCTCTGCTGACGCAAGCTTTCCTCTGAGCTGTGAGGCTTGTCCCTAAAGAGATCTGTCTCAGCTCCCAATGAGAGCGTCTGATGAGACTGTCGGGCTGATGTTACCTCTTGTTTTTGTACATTCGTTTTTCTAAGCAGCAAGGCATTGCACCTCTCCCCAGAGGCCTGGAAATGGTGGTAACATGTGTAGGTTTCACACTGATAACTTTATTCATGACATACTCTATTATTGCCTTACACACTGTTATATACAGTAACTGCTATAAAACATCCAGCACATACAGAGCATTCATTTGTGTCTCTTTTAGTTCTGTTTTGGTCTCCACCAACTCCTAAAGGAAGTATCTGGCTTTTAAGCCCGTAACCAAAACAATCGGCTAAAAGATTCTAAAGGAGCTGAGAGGAACAGCAGAGACCAGTGATTATTTATCTATAGTGTGAGTGAGTGAGTGACCCCTTCCTCACTATATGTAGTCATTTGATCCATTGTTAAATCACAAATATTACGTAGTGCAGCTTTAAGGAAGTGAATGAAATGTGTCTTGCTGTACAGACTGGAGCAAAGTCCTTTACCTTTACAGTACTGATAACAAACAAAACACCAATTAGCCAGCGATAAAGCATTTCTCATCCAATATAAGCACATGTGGGTTTGGGGAAGTTCTGGGGAACTGTTAAATGTATAGATTTTCACAAAAGATGAAATAAGCACATGTGGTTTTCTGACACTTGTAAATGTAAAGCAGTAAATAATGCAGGCTGCAGTTAACCTCAAACAGGCTAAAACATTACCACCTAAACTTGTGCTGAATCTTTAGTAACACTGTACGATAAGGGTACAAACCACATATTAGGTATTACTTCAGTGTGTGATCTGTGCTCTTATTTTAAAGAATCTTCATTTGATGCACGCCAGTTTCTCACACAGGGATAGGCTGAAACAGGAGCTGTCGCTCACTTCAACGCTCAAGAATATATGGTGAGCATTTTTTTTTTTTTTTTTCAATGAGCCACAGAGGCTGACAAACTGTCACCCGTCCTCTTCCTTGTAATTGGTCACATCGCCCCAGAAGCGATCATGGCCAACATGAGCCTCACTTCGCTGCAGTCGGCGGCGCAGCTCAGTGTGCCGCCTCGCTGCGGCCAAGCGCACACGCAGAATCACTAATGTAATGTTTCACAGTGGAAGATGTCCAGGGTTAGCCCGATAGGCGTTGCCTGACACCGTGTGAAGTGTGCGCCCGTTTTCCTCCTCCAGCAGCTTTTGTGAGATGTTCTGCGTTTGTCATGGCAAGAGGTCTGTTTCCATGGGGGCTCTTCAGAAAGCCTCTCTACATCCAGGTAAGCTTCTGGGAAATCCCTCTTCACTCTGCTGTGGAGCCCAATGGGGAACCTGCCCTTCTCTGTGCATGCACATGTCGGATGTTACCGGTAGATCTAATGCAGCTGATTCCAGTTAAATATCTCCTCTTACTTTAATCATTTGACCTTCGTATTGCGCGCTGGTTGGTGGTGTTTTGCAGGTATTACTGTGCAGGGTTTTCAGGCTGAATCAAAAAGTCACTTGATGCTCGACGGCTCGACGGGAATCAACCATCCTCCTGATCCCCGTTGCTGTAGCAACCACGTCCATGATAAATCTAGCAGCTCCGGTCATACGTCTACCAGAGGCTGTTTCTGAGGCTGCAAAAGTTTACCATCACCCTACATTACGCGAGGCATTTCCTGTTTTCAGTAGTTCTCCTGTCACATTGTCTACATGGTGCTTCACCATCATTCACTGGGATCAAACACTGCCAAACGTTCCCATGTCATGCAGAATTATTGTAAAATGATGGAGCTGTGTTTGATGTGACGCTGCCCTGGTCAGCGTTCATCTGGGAGGATGCTGAAGCTCATTATGTAACAGTTTGATGTGAGTGAAATTGGGTGAAGTCCACAGTGGCATTCCACATAAGTAAAATTAAACTATGTGAGGGAAGCCCTTCAAGGACATGTGGAGGTCTCAGGAACCCAAATGCATGATCCAGAGTTAGAGCATTAATAGAAAGTCGACCTGCACTCATACTCTGGCTGACTGAAGCGGTGAAAACGCCTCCCGATGACATCAGACGACTCTGAATGAATATTTTTATAATTGTTTAATTATATTTGGGGGAGAGACATTCAGCCACAGCTATTTGCTTCATTTTGGTGGAACTTGGTCTGTGCTGCGTGCCTCCTGCCCGTGCCCGTGCCCTTGCATGTAGAGACAAAATCTGTCAAGTGCAGCGAATACAGGGAGAAACAGCCAGTCTCAAGGGACAGCCACCAGCATCGCTCAGTTTTCTAGGCCACCTCAGCCTTCCAGTGACAACTTAAGAAGTGTCATTCACTGATCCTTGGAGAGAAGCTATTTCCACTGAAATGCAAAAACTGACAAGTCCTGTAAGTCACAGATGTTGTTCTGTCTTGTTCACATGCCGACTGTTTTTTTTTTTCATCTTTATATTTTATAGATATGTGCAGATATTACAATCAAATGCAAACATGTTTGATTGAGCATCTGTACTTGCTTATTTCATACATACCATGATACTACAAAGATGCCAGTTAGACAGAGTTCAGTTCAAACACAGTCTGAACGCAGCAGTTGTGACAAATGAAAACTTCAGTGAAGCTGATGCTGTGTAGTGACGTCTGTTGAGAGTGATCTTCATTACATTAAGACCTCTGCTCACAGGCCATGTTAACATTGGTAGAGTTTCTCACAGATGTATTCAAGTTTCCTGCATTTTACATTTAAAATAACTTCATGAAACCATGACTGTTTGTACAAAAAGCAGCACCACAAAGATCAAAGATTTTGAATACTAGTAAAACAATTGTCATCATGGGCTATTTCAGAATTTATGGTGATGTCAAGCATATATTCACCATAGGCAGGTGCACAGCACCTTTGACTTTAATTTATAAATGAGGTGCACAAACTGCCACTTGTTGACATTTTGTTGGCCCTTACAACTGATTCTACACCTTACAGACACTGGCATGGGCTCCACATCACAGACAGAAATACAAGAGACAGAGAGAGAGAGACAGAGAGAGAGCACTGTAGCTGCAGCTGTGTGTGAGCTAATAAATTACTTGGGTATGAAAATGAAAGTTAGGTCTGCGTCCTCTTTGACTGATTTCAGTAATGATTTAACAGGCTTTATAAATACAGCCTGTTGTAAACTGAATTAATGTTGCATCTGACAAAAATTTATATTGGAGATAAATCTTCAGCTCCATAAGGATATTTTGCACATTACAGCTCTCGCTGGTAGGTTTAGTTCAGATATAGGAGGGGGTTTCCCCTGACAGGAAACTGCAGTCCTTGGAGGAATAACACACAGCTGCATGCGGAATGTGTGTGTTTGTGCGTGAGCGCTTGATGTTAGATTGTTCGCCTTCCAGCGTCATGACAGCCAGAACAACTGCTGATAAAGTAATGTTCACATGTGTTAATGTCGCAGTATTGAGTCAGCATGAAAATGTGTGCTTTGTATGTGTGTGTGTGTGGGGGTGGTGGGGGTGGTGGGGGGGGGTGCCTGCTGTCTGGACTGTGATGAGTCAGATCTTTGTAGTGTCTGTGCAGACAGTGTGGAACCCTTTTTTCCTGCATAGAGTCTGTGACAAGTGGAGAAGGCTGGACTGCTGGTGGCGTGCAACGCTCTGAGGTGGTCCCTAATGTCAACATTTTGTTCGGATCACTCTTAATGCACAAACTGTATAGCTGAATCTTCTGTCATTCACTCGTTTCTGTTTTCATGTCTTTCTCGGCTCTGCACAGCAGCCCATTAACCGTCATCCTCTGAGGGATAGCTTTATAACCATACATAATGGATGAATGGTGCGCAGGCTGCAAAAACTAAGTGTCAGAACAGTATTGTGCTGCTCTAGATCAGCTTTAATCTCCTCTCTGCCTCAGCAGCTCAACATCAGGTAGCACTTTGTAACCGAACAGTGTGCACTTGATTCTTTTTATGCGATTGCACAGAATGTTCAGGTTTAAAATGGTTTGAATACTCAGGCTCCCTAACAGGGCTGTGAGTGGGTGCAGAGGAGGGAGTTCAACCAGATCAAGACAGACCAATTCTTTCCGCCCACCTCAGCATATGGCCACAGGATCCAGTCAGTCTCTAATTAATAGCTGTCACAGCAGCCACAATCAATATCGCCTCATTAGCCATGTTTGTGTAACTCTCTCCCTTCACAAAGGGTCAATACATAATCCCAGAGATAGAAAGGCATAGGCTGGAGTTGAAACCACAGCCACAAGCTATCGATTAGAAAAAGGCCAACCATACATTTGTTTCCCCGCCGAGTGTTATTTCCATAAGACTTTTGCTGTTGATGCATTTTACCTACGGAAAAATCAATGAGAGGTTCACGCAGAACTTACTTGTGTGGTCAGTGCTGTTAAATCTACTGAGGGTCTGCATGCTCAGATTTGTAAGTAAACCGATGAATAAACAAAGTAGCACAAATACCACGGGTTTAATTGCTCATTATGGCTAACATTTACTTTCTAGACTTGAAAACACGAGGAGGTGTGAGCAGATTGGATGTGACGCCTGTGAAATGATCTGACAATTATTATTTATCCTATTTTTATTGATTCATTTACCTGTTCAGTCACATTTTCTGTGAATCCTGTTTTCTTTACACAGGTTTTGAGGCCACTGTTTTCTACTGCCTGAAACAGTCCCATTTACAGCTGCGCTAATCAATATTTCTATATTAACAACTGATCGAATCACTCTGTGAAATGTGAAAGGAGTTGCTAGTAGTAACGAGCTCACAGAGAATTATCACCTGACTCTGCAGTTCCTTTCGGCTCTACAGACGGTTTAGCGTCTTTCAGCTCATTGTTTCGGTTTTGCAGCTGTCATCAGTGTTGCTTTTGGTAAAAAAAAAGCTCTGACCACACTACCTACACAAAGTTAGTTTGCAGCTGACGACCAAACCGAAGGACTCAGCAGCTAAAGAGCCAGATTCTTAGCTCAGAAAACAGACAAAACAAATGTTGTTCCATATCTGCCGGATTTGTGTAAATTGGTGGCCTGATTGCTGTGTTTGTGGTGCTGCCAGCACATGGCCCAAAACATCTATTAGTGTAGGGTTTTAAAATTAGAATGAACCTTTATATACAATCTTAATGTTATGAAAATAATAAAGAAATTCTCAGAAATGAAGGAGCAAATATGAACTCACTGGTGGCTACCCACTGCCAAAACCAGAGGATGATATAGACTAGCGTGAGATTAAAGGCCACTGTATGGAGAGGAATTTGATTACAGACTGACATATAGAGGCTGTCTGAAAGCTTGACTTCTGATTATCGATTATCTGTGGTGTCAAAAGCAGGAAATGGACAGAAGATCCACTTAGACACAGACACATGTGACAAATACAAATGTAATCTCAGACAATAAGAGAGAACTCTTATTGTCAGAGATTACATTTGTATACATTGTAACAGCAGAGTGATCCCCTCTGCTACGAAGTTGGGTCAAAAAGATCGTAGAAGAAGACGACACGCAGATTGTTACAGAGTGAATAAAGAAGCAGGAGACGTATGCCAATAAGGAAACTGGGGCAGTGAGTGGAAGCAGGGGGGAGTCCATCACTGTCAAGCACGGAGTGCAAAAATCATTAACAGCCGGGAAAGTAGGACTGCTAAAAAGTCTGTTATTTCTCACTAATGTTCTCCAGTTGGAGGAATGCCATTATGGACCTGAGCAGACTGTATCTGTCAGCTGGGGGAATTAGAAAGAAAATCAAAAGACATGGTAATGAGTCTGGAGTCGCTCTAAATGTCCCACTGTTGCCGTGCCAGACCACAAACAGCATTTACTGTTAATTACTGAGCACCTATTTAGGAGCAATTGCATTAATGATGTATTCTGAGATACAGCTCAGTTTGGAGCTAATTTGGATTCCACTTACAGGCCTATTCCCTCGGTCTAGGCCCAATGACTTCATTGCAAACATAGATTACAAATAGACATGTTGACTTTTATTACATTCTAATCTCTAATCTCTCTTTGCACGGTTCACAGACCACATACGGAGACCAGAACATTTCATTAGTGATGATTCAATCCAAGTACACTGGCCAGATAGTCCAAGCATTCTGTCCTTTAGATAAAGCTGCATTTTCATCTAATTTCCTTCGATGGCACGTTTTCATATCATTCAGCAGTTTAGTGATGTGCAAAACTGCCCCCCCCCCCCACTCTCATTTCACTAGACTGAATCAGTTCATTAAAATGATTTGTTCACAGAATTTATTCACTGAATTGTTCAGTGACAAACACCAAATACTCAATTTATAGATCATGACGTTCTAAAAGCTTCCTCATATTTGAGCTGAACGTTAGTTTTTAATGACTTTTAAGTCTTTTTAAGTGACGTACAAGTGGGTGTTAAGCTTCAACTTGCTGGTAGCCTGATTTGTGCAGTTTGAGCCGCTGGCTATAACTCAGGGTTCATGTTCACTGTGGAGAACATTCAGTGAGCGGATCACTGAACATGCACCGTTACCTCACAGTGAAAGGACCACAGACGGTCCTCAGCCATCCGTTTCTTTCATATAGCAGGTTGCACCATGAAAGAGGAAGTGATTCACTTTACTTTCTTCACCATAAAAGATTTGTTCTTTTGAATGAATTGTTCATGAACGACACGGCGCTACGGTAATTTTTGATACTCAACAGAGAATTTACTGCGTTAGTACAGCTACTTCAGAGTAGAGCTGACTGGACTTTCTGCTCTGTCCTGTTCTGATACTTTTCTTATTCAGCTCGGTCTTTAAAGCTGCACCTTACTAATATTTTCATTAACAATGGCTTAAATGAGTGTGTGTCCAGTGAAAGGAGCAGCTCATAGTGCACTTTATGCTTCACTATGAACATTTGCACATTCCCTAGTTCATGAAAAAAGACTTACTAAACACATTCTCTGTATTGTATTTTGTTTCTAGACTTTGCAGAATTTAATTTCTACTTTCTTCATTTTCTTTTACTTTGTTTCTGCTGCAAACTTACTGCATTAAATACATTTGATCAAAAGTGTGTCAGACACAAAATTTGGTGTTTTTCAGTTGGTCATTTGGTTATTTTTCAGTGCCACCAGACTTAATGTTGCCTCTAAGAAGATTCAAGTTAATGCAAAGGTCACTGACTTGCTAGAAGAAAATAAAATGTTCTTGGTAAGCCACGCTGTGTGCTCCCCACATGAAAGAAGGAACTGATACACCGGCCTTAGGCGGCAAACATGACTCTTATCCTCTCATTAATCTCCATTATTGGGTGTGTCATCTGAAAAACCCATCAGGCCTTGGATCACCATGCCATTTTAATGCACTGTTAGATCCACAGATAACATTGCAAATAATTTATTGAGTAAGAATCTGATGTTCCATTTAGAACGGACGTGATACCACCAAACCTTAAAGTGTGAGCGTCTTGAATCTTTTAACGCAGCTTTGATGTCATTTTCAAGCTTATATTCTTTCTAATAAAGTCATAAAAACCTTTGATCTGTTTCCAACAGGCCAGATTTTCCTACCTTCACATGAAGTACCTCTTCTTCTCCTGGCTGGCAGTGTTTGTGGGAAGCTGGATAGTGTATGTGGAGTACTCGTCCTACACAGAGCTGTGTCGTGGTCACGACTGCAAAAATTCAATAGTGAGTATTTTACGTCAACACATCCAGACCTCGACATGCATGTGCTTGTATTCCCCGTTCCCTTTGTGCAGCTAATATGTAAATAATATATATTTTTCAGTGTGACAAATACCGAAAAGGGGTCATTGACGGCTCCGCCTGCAGCAGCCTGTGTGACAAAGACACACTTTACCTGGGGAAGTGTTTCACTGCCAAGCCCAACAGCCAGGTCAGTCTTTTTTAAATCCAACACTCCTCTCCGGCCTGCTTGTGATTAATCCAGATGCACCTCAGGCCTGCCTTGTTTATTTTAGGTGTACTCTGGGAGCTGGGGAGACCTGGAGGGAGTCATTAAGTGCCAGATGGAGGAGGCTCCTCATTATGATTTGGGAAGTGAGATGGAGCCCAGGAAGGAGGTTGTGGCATTCAACAAGCCCACCAAGGGGACCTCTGTGGAAAAGTTCAGAGAGATGATCTTCAACCACCTAAAGGTCAGGAACCACTCATTTAGCACGAAATAAACTAAAATCCAGCAGTCTTGGTTTCTCTTCAAATGTCTTTTCATTCTTTACAGGATAAAGTGGGGGATCAGGCCAACCTTGCAGACCTGGCAACCCAGGTGTTGTCTATAACAGATGCCAATAAGGACGGTCACATCTCACTGCCAGAGGCTCGGTCCACGTGGGCTCTGCTGCAGCTCAATGAATTCCTGTTAGCATTAGTCCTGCAAGACAGAGAGCACACGCCCAAGTTACTGGGCTTCTGTGGAGACCTGTACGTGATGGAGAAGGTGCCACATTCCCCCCTTTATGGAATCAGCCTCCCCTGGATCTTTGAGGTGTGGATTCCTGCTGGTCTCCGGCGCAGCATGGACCAGTGGTTCACCCCCTCCTGGCCGCACAAGGCCAAGATCTCCATCGGACTGCTGGAACTGGTCGAGGACGTTTTCCACGGCGCTTTTGGCAGCTTCCTCATGTGCGATGTGAGCGCGACCCGTTTTGGCTACAACGACCGCCACGACCTCAAGGTGATGGATGCGCGGTACATTGTTCCTGAAGCCCTCTTCCAAGAGGGCATAAGGCAGCAGCGCTGTGATGTGGATGAGGATTGTCTCTACGGGGCAGACTGCCTCACTTCCTGTGACCTCACCAAGCACCGCTGCACACCCGAGGTCACCAGGCCAAACTTAGCCAAGGCCTGTGAGGCACTGAAGGACTACATTCTGAGGGGCGCACCGTCTGATGTGAGGGAGGAGCTCGAGAAGCAGCTGTACGCTTGCGTCGCACTCAAAGGTTCAGCAGAACAGATGGAAATTGAGCACTCGCTGATTCTGAACAATCTCAAGACTTTGCTATGGAAGAAAATCTCTCATACTAAAGACTCCTAATTAACAAGCAAGTATTGCACAGAGGCACAAAGACCGATTCCTGTCCCTTAGTTTTTAAATAAAAGTGTACTGGACTGTCCTTTCACTGTGGAAACAGAATGTGATTTCCCTTGTATTCATCTTTACATGTATAACCGCAGTACTTTATCCTGAAGCACTTGTTAAGGAATGTCTTTCATATAAAATAATCCTGTCAGTGAATTATATTAATATACTTGAGCAAATGGTGCATTTTTTTTGGAAACGATGACAATCCAATAAATCTGACTTCAGTATGTCTGAATGCTTCACCCTTCATACTGCTTTGAGCACCGGTTCCTCTTGAAGTCGCAGCAGAGTGGGTACCATTAATCTTTGTAGTTAAAAGAAACGATCAGTCTCATTCTATGACTAAAAGGTTGTTAATTTTTACTAGCAAACTAGTCCACAAGCCGTGGCGTCATTGAGTGACATTAAACTGAGCTACAAATAAGCTATAAAAAAAAATGTTTTAAAAGTTAAAAATCCCAAATAAAAGCGGGACTAAAGAGGCCTGCTGACACTGACTGACTAAGAAAGGATGCATGACGTTTAGTGCAACAAAGTTCACAAGAGGGTTTGACTCTTTTTCAATAGATTTATTAGAACAAATTTTTTGTTTGGAGCAGACCGACGCCTCAGTCTGAAGCCTCCTGTTCCTGAGCCCGGAGGAAGCTGGCCTTCTTCTGGGCGACGCGGTCTTTCCTCTGGGCCAGAGAGAGCTTGGCACGGTTCCACCTGGGTCACAAAACCAACACAATTAGCATTCGCAGTTTTCTTTAGTTCTTTAAAGAGATGCAGAGCTTCTGTGTAATACTAGTTCAAAAATGATGGGGGGGGGGGGGGGGGGGCAGATTAAAAGACTTTTATACCTTCCAGCTGTTTTAGTAGGCCTAACTTGTGTTCCAAGTATAATATACTTCACACTAACATGTCAAGTCAAAAAAACAAACAAAAACAAACAAGATCAGCGTTTCTCACCTCTTCTTCTTGACTTCTTTGGGAGGCTTCTTTTCATGCACTGGGTTCTCACGGATGGTGGCATGAGCCTTTTTGTACATGCCCTCAATCTGAAAGAAAGGTGACCAGTCAAACTAGTGTCTAAAAATAATTCGTTGCCAATATCTGGGTACTTTTCACTCACCAGCCATGCTAGAGACCATTCAAAAAGCATTACATGTTCAGTTTTTCAAATATTTCTTTTTCTATTCAGTTATGTTCCTCTCACCAGTTTTACCAAGTTCATATCTATACTTTTGTTTTAACAAGCATTCTAAAGACATTTGTATTTTCTACTTAGATGATTCCCAAATGCTGCTCCTTTCCTGTGCCACCAGCCGGCGCAATTAGTGGTTCTGAGCCTGACCAACACTCCATCTGAGTGGAAATTAACTTGGCAAATTTTCTGCCTTTTTTACGTGGTGATTAATAACGAATGGATTAATATGATTGATCAGATTCATAAGTCATCTAGTCCACAACATATTATTCTACGGACATGCCATGCCATGGGTAAGAGGCAGTTAATCCTGTTGAGGGGATGCCCAGAACTGCGTCCCTCTGCACTGAAGATACTACGGCCTGAATGTGCCTAAAGGGAACGTTGAGAAAATTCATTCCGTCCTTCTTGTGATTATGTTCTCCTGCTTTACAGTCATAAAATGAAATGGCTTTTTGTCCAAGTAATTCATTTGTATGAGTGTAAGGCTGGAGAACATGACTGAACTGGTTATGATGTGCAAGATATTCTTTAAAGGCTGTTCAAGAAGCACCATCTATTAGAGCATCAACTGGACCAAATTCAGACAGATCATTTGACGCTTTATTTAGAGAAGAGATGGGTCTGGTGGGTACTAATGGCCATGTGTGAAGTTTGCTACTGATGAGAAAGGTTGAAGCCTGCACAAGTTAAGAGAAAATCTAACAACGAATTTCAAGGTCCTGGTTGCCACTTTGACCAGATTAATCGGAGCAAAAGCCAAGTCAAGTAGGCAATGCAGCTCCTGACCGTATTCTGAACAATACTAGAGTGGAAACAGGCAAGTGAACAATGCATTAAGGGGACTTGCCGAATCAGGGGTGACTCCATTCTTGATGAAGCGGGAGAACTGCTTCTTGTAAGCGTCCTCATCCTCCTCCATCAGGTAACTCATGTACTCCGACACGTTGATGCCCATGATGTGCTTGCGGTGGACCTCCGCGTTGAACTCCTTGCTCTCTGGATCATACCCAGGGAAGCGCTTGGTGCTGTGTGGGGAGGGATCAAAGGGGTGGGCGTTACATGTCAAGCAGGTTCTGTGAAACATTAATACGAACTCTAGAGTCCGCACATTATGTCCAGGCATGATTAATTCAAGGCAGAACGAACAGTGCTGCCTTGTGGCATGTACAATTAATCTTACATAATTTTCAAAACAGCTTCACATTAAACTACACATAGACCCCATTTACATCTGTATCATTACATCTCCAGCGCTTTGCATTCACATCAAGTATTAAGTGTCATCTGTCTTCTGTCCACGCTGACTGGATCTCTAATGGAAAATGGCACAGGCTTGACGTCGGCTTCGAAACAGTCAGCTGCCATTTTCAACTTGCCTTCTCGATTCAAGCAAACTGTACAGACTGCATTGATCTGGCAGACACTATAAACTACAACAACAAAGTGCAGTCCACCTCCACATGTGGCCAGGCAGGTTTGCTACACTGCAAATGCAATGCATGCTGTATCCAAGGGAAGACTGCACTTCAGTCCAGAAACATCTCAGTTAAAGCATGTTTCACCATTTTCTGGCCATTCTATACCATGCATCCTCACTGGATACTCTTTGAATGTCTTCTCAGCAGACCTGAGAGAGTGTTTAAGTGCATCGTCAGATATTCAGGTCATCGTAATCTGCACACATGTACAAAGCTGTTGTGGGGAAACGCGTTAGCTCTGCATTTTTCCTCTGATTAAACTTGTCTCCTAATTGCCACCGCTGAACAAACATGTAGGGGCTGATGAATCCAGAATTTACAGCCCTCATAACATGACACGGCGACGAGCAACTGTGATTATTGGGACGCCCATATTTAGTTGTTTCATGCAAAAATCTGCTTCAGTTGGAAAACGACAAATCAAGGCTCTCCATCAGACAAACGCCTCACACACGTGACAATGACCACAAGGTCTCATTTTCCTCATTACAATTCTATTAATAAATCATGTTTCAGTGCCGACTACAAGCTTATCAATAGATAATCTGCATGAATAAACTTTTTTCACTGGCATTTTGACTTTTCATAGGAAGTTGGAAAATCACACGTGGTATTGACATTAACAATGGTTCTGTTCTGTCCAAGTTTCCTAGATGAAATCCAGCAATGTTATAACTCAGCCTGTGTTTTTCCCCTACGGTGGCAAATTTTAGTAGGAAATAATCTCACAAGAAGATGGCACCATGAATCTACACAATTTAAGATGCGGACATCATCATTTAGACTTGAAATTTTAGGACTTCCTGACACATTTCATTCAAGGTGTCATTTTTAAGACAACAGTCTTCATTCCTACCAAATGAAGCCAACTAATTTTGGAACAAGGCCTCGTTTTTCCCCTCATGTAGCCAAGCAACGCATTTAAAATCAAACCAGACGTGTGACAGTGACAGTGTCTGTGACGGGTTACCTGTGTGGGATGGACAGGCCTCCATCCACAGCACCCTTCAGGACACCAAACACCTTATTGCCTGTGGTGGTTCTAGCCAGCCCAGCATCCAGGTAGCAGGTGAAAGCGCCTGGCTGACCATCAATGCTCTCCACGTTGAACTCGTCGCCCGTCACCTCCACCTGGCCCTCGTACACCTTATCCAGGCCAAACTTGTTCAGCAGCTGCGGACAGAGAATTGCATTTTAACATGACTGGCACCTTTAATTCCTCTTTCACAAGTTTACCTATGAAACCCACGCATTTTCTGAGGCAAATTATTTGATTTCACAATAAGCAGGCTTGGTGAGTCATCTTGAAAAAAGGTACCCTGGGTTACATAAATGGCATTTACTCTGAAGACCTCTGAATGCCTTCATGCTCCGGACACCAAAATGTGCAGCTAATGAGGCGGACGAGACAGCATGCACAACAAAGTTTATACGTACTCTGCGGGCCACCAGCAGACCAGTGCAGTAGGCTGCTGCGTAGTTTGTCAAACCCACGGAGACGCCGTATTTTGGCAGCTCGTGCGAGTAGGCCGCACACACGATCATGTCACCCTCAATCTTGGCATAGGCGATCTGCAACACAATCACAAGTCATCATGAGAGTACAGCACGTTTATACCACCGACTGTTGACAGACAGCAAAAAGCTTGACCAGACATTGATTCTTTTAAGATCGTATTTCTATTACTGACAAACATTAAGTGGTTCAGATTGAAGCATTTCACAATAGAACATCCGATTATTGATATAACCCATATCTAAATGTACTCAGGTTTATTTTGACTGCAGGTTAGTCAGAAAACACGGTTTTGTTTCTTTTCCATCTAGATGGAAGTTGATACCAGAGCACTGTAGTTCACTTAAACAGGAATGTGTTCCCTCAAAAAGGACAGACAGGGTAATCTCAGCGTGTTCTCACCTGGCAGATAATGTCCCTGTTGGAGAAACGGACAATAATCCGGTACTTGGGTGTGTTGTACTTGTTCTTATCTTGCACGACCAGGCGCTTACGAGCAAAGAAGTCAGTCTTTCCCTCTGGAAGGAACACACACTTCAATTAATTACATGTGATACTTAAAATAACCCAAACATCAGGAGGAAGCCGCTGTCGCAGGACGCCTCACCTCTCCTCCTCCTGAATTTGACCTGGTACCTCTTGAAGTAGGCCTTGTTCTTCACCACTTTGACAAAACCCTGCGGGAGGACACACACACATACTGTTAGCATCAGAGGCTACACACCCAAACAAAAGTCAGCTCGACATGATTTCACTGTGGCCACAGATTGTGGTGCCGTCACTGTCATCGGGTAGCAGGCTAACATTAGCATGCTGAGCCAAATGGACGAGGGGAGTTAGCACGGCTGCTAGCCAGGGTTAGAGACAGGCTAACAGGCCGTGTCTGAGCTGGAAACACTGGAAATTAAGGGGACATTAACCCACAAAGTGACAGGTTACACACTAATGACAGTAACACAGCAAAGCAGCATATACGCAACAGGAAGCTGTGGGTTTGTGAAGCTGGCCACTAGGCCACGTTTAGGCAGCTCCGGGTGAGCGTTAGCAGGACTTAATCTATCTTCATCTGAACACCAGCAGCATGTTTTCACACGTCTGACACCGCAGAGCACAGCGTGTATGTCTTAGGTGCGCATGGAGGCACATATTGGGACGGATTACAAACCATTTTGCAGTCTTTTTGTCTCCTTATGAAGGAGCCCGGAGCCAAAGACTGGGGCTTGACTCCGCTGCACTGGAAAAAGGAAGATTCTCGTGCGCATGCTCGGTAAATAGCGCGTGACAGGATGAGCGGTGGGGGCTCCGTGCTGCACGGGATCTAGCAGTCTGCCCCCTGTCGAGCTGGGGCCGCCACCTGCCAGAGGACCTGCAGCAACTCCTCTGACTTTGTTTTAATCACAGGGAAAAATCCACTTCAAGCCATGTTATTGTGTTATTGTGTTATTCTTGTGAGGTTTCAGGCTCCCAATCGCTTCGGTCCATTTCAGTGGCCTTTTAATTCCCCTCATATTGTTTTAAAACGTTTTGTGTTTTATTTACTTTGTAATGTAGAAATAAAAGTGTGTATGGAGCCCTCTTTAACCACACACTCAAACACCA
Organism: Pempheris klunzingeri; assembly: GCF_042242105.1. NCBI lineage: Eukaryota > Metazoa > Chordata > Actinopteri > Acropomatiformes > Pempheridae > Pempheris > Pempheris klunzingeri. Next base: position 4,840,275 of record NC_092017.1, read on the forward strand.
AACTGGTCAGATCTACTTTTATTTCTGCTTTTTGGGTACATTTTGTTCATAGTTCATAAACTCTGCTGTCAGGTTTTATAGTTTTTCTGAGACTATTTTGGATTATAACTGTTTCTGTGCATATTACTGGTTAACAGTGAGCTTAGTTATTCTTTTATAATCCTTAAGGTGACAGATTTGCTGCTCAGATCTCTAATTCCCTCCACTGCTACCCGACACCAAGTTCCTTTGACAAAAAACTAAAATGAAGACACCTTTTAACCTTCCTCTGCGACGCTGTGTGCACATATGACACACAAACATCCTCTGAAATTCCTCCTGCCACTGACTGAAAGCATCTCGGTGACAGACTTTTTAACTTGCACCGAGCAGATTCACGGTTAATGATGCTATCAGAAACACCTGTGCTGTGCTGTGCCATTTATTCAACTTGCCCTGAGATTTTTCAGTCATTTTTATTTGTCAAATCCGTGGCACTGATACAGGCTACAGTGTATCACGTTGCTGTATATTTTCTGAAAAAAACTATTGGAAAACTGTTCTGAGATCACATAACTAGGCAGGAATGTCTGTTATCTGGCTAATCTAGAATGTTCAATACCTGACACTGTCACAAAAATTCATTATTGCCATAAAACAATCCAGTCACTGATATGCAATTCTGCCTATAAATAGTTTTATATGCACAGAGACATTAAAGGGATAGTTACCATGGTATTAATGGTATAGCAAAATCTCACAGTACGCATCGTCATTTTACCCAACCCTAGTTCACTGTTTTCTTCACTTGTTTCCCCCGTCCTTCTTATGTTTCTTGTTTTTTTTCCCAATATCTTTTAACACTCCTACTCCTCCAACTGTCCATCATCCTGCTGTCTTTCCTTCTCTTGCAGCCTCTTCACACACTGACTTCTCATTTCTACCAGTCACACTTTCTTCTGAGAATGCCCACTCTGTTATTGATTCTAAATACATAGAGCTTGATGGCCAGATATCTCTTAGATAATTCCTTCATTTCAAAAGGCAAGTACTAAATTCCTAAACAGAATTGAATGCACTAAGCCTTGGGGGCACAAAGTTTCAGATTAATTCATTTCAGTAAGTTGTTGTTGCACTCTGCCAGTGAGAGCTACAACCAAAATGTTTTTTGCCTTAACTACACAGTAAGCAACTGCAGTTTGAATCTTGCATCTTTAGTTTTAAATCATCTGGGCTGAAATATCATGCTGTGATATACAGAGTTAATCTTCCTTCCTCAGTACACACAGTTCACACACACACATGTAAAAACCCACATTTTCCCACCTACTAGTGGTTTTACTGGTGATGTTTGTGCAGTTCGCTTGAACAAGAACATTTTGGAAAACACAACTGTCAATAGTATTCACCAAGAATTCTTTTTTTCTGAGGATGAATAAAGTACTTTGTCAACAGCAAGGGATTCTGGAAGTCAGTCAGAGTTGGGGGTGCTGAGGAAAACTGAATGCTGTTCATGGTTTTTGCATTAATGTGAAAAGTCAGGATAACATAATAGTTATTAACAACATATCCGCAACAATTTTAAAGCAATTCCAAAGGAGGCAGCAAACATGAACACCAGCATACTGCGACCACACAGTCAGAAACACTGAACGAATACACACAAACCAGAGCTGAAAATAGACTAATATTAATATTGATATTAATACTAATACTAATAAAACACAGTGGGAATTAAAAGATGAGAAACAAAGTCAAGCCTCTTTTCAACCACAAATATCAGTTCACAAAGAATATAAAGGAGAAAGTCATTATAAGTTCAACCAGTTTTATGACCTGACGTTTTTTTTCTTGTTACTCCTGATTTTAGCAGGTGCTGCAGTCCTATTTTCTGTGTCATGTTATTTTAGATATCAGAACATCATTTTTCAGTGCCATGAGGTGGCAGGTCTCAAAACCTGTGCAAAAAAAACTAAACTAGCTGCATACCTGCATATTAATATTGATAAGTGGTGACATATGTTTTTATCATTTTAAGTCATTTGGAGGATTTTATCCCTCAGAACAGAAAATCTACCACCTCTGGGGTTTTGAAATTCCCCTCAAACCGCATAAGATGAACTGAGAAATGGATGGAAATTAATATTGATGCACCTGCCTCGTCATGACTTTGGCCTTTGCCAGGTCACCCAACACACAGCTACTGAAACCCACATCACAGAAATGGTAATATTCCTAAAAAGCTAACTAACACCTTCCAGTATATTCATTTTCATTCCATTTTATACTTTTAGGGCCACTCACTCACTGTGTTTTCCTAGACGTCTGATTCTTTAGGCCTACGTGTGACACGCTGAGATGCGATTACTGTGACAGTGTATCACACTGAGCAGCCCACAGTCTCCATGTGTTGCCAGGTCTAGCCCACAGAGTCAGACACGTCTGTGAGCAGAGGAGTGTCCAACAAATAACAAAAGCCATGCGTCACAGCTCCCATGTAAAACCTGAAAAGTGACTTTTATGACTGTTTGGTATGTGTATCGCGGCAGTCTGCTTAGTCACATTTTCATCAGAGCAGTTTTGCGCTGATGTGGTTACTCCATTGTGGGTTTCTATTGACTGCATTCTAACAGTGAAAGTCAGGTGCGTGAACCCATCATATGTATCTAGTCAGTTTCTATTTCATTTCAATACTAACTCTGCGGGCCACCAGCAGACCAGTGCCATAACTGTATATTTTGTTTCATATTCATTTAGGTTTATGGTTTTATTTTGTGAGGACTAACCACAAAGTGTGACCTGAGTTCATGAATGGATCAAAGGTATTTTTTCCGATTCTACAGTGAAGACAACATACCTTAACTGAAGGAGCTCTGAGACTACAGTGTTTGAATGTCCAGTCTGCTCAAACAGGAGCCTTTTGTTTCTCTGGTCAATGGACATAAGGTAAGTTTCTGAGGATTGGATACTGATTAGATAGGCACTACACACATGGAGCTCTCATAAGTGCCGGGCTGAAACACAACAAGATGGTATGCCGTGGTGTGGGAGAGTGCTGAATGAATGAATTACAGTTAGTAGAAATATGAATCGAACTTACACTACTCACAAAAAGTTAGGGATATTCGACTTTCAGGTGAAATATATGGAAAATGTAAAAAGTGAATGCTACAGTGATATTATATCATGAAAGTAGAGCATTTAAGTGGAAGCATGCACTAGTAATTTCTTCATCTTAAACAATTTATTTGAACAACAGTGGTAGGTATACCACAACAAAACATTTTCAGTGTCTCAATAAATTGGGATGTAGCCAAAGGACGTCCACTCCTCTCCTTTCTGTGACTCTTCCAGTCTCTGTATCACTGTTCCAACCTCCTGATGACACTCTGTGACCCTCTAAGCTCAGTGAACAACTCCGTCTGAGGACTTCCTGTTTGAAGCCTCCAGTGTTGAGGTGCTGCTGATCAACTGTTAGGTGTCGTCTTGGTCTCATGATGTCAGAATGTGAACAGCAGGATGAGGAGGACTGTTTAAATACCAATTCTAACTGAACCAGGAAATGTATCGGTGGATTCATGGATCAAACCTGTTGTGAATGTTGCTGCGAAGCTTCTTGTTAGAGAACAGCAACTTGTGCAAAAAGTACTGAAACACTGAACAGTTGGACATGTGCATTCAAAGGTTTAGAGAAGGTCACATTAAGTTCACCTGGAAAGGTTAGAATGCATTTTAGGTTCATCCTGAAATTTCACCTGAAAGCCGAATATCCCTAACTTTTTGTGAGTAGTGTAAAATAACTCTAAATAGTCCATAACAGAGCTATACATTTTTGATCATGGAAATATTGTTTTCCTTGAGAATGTGATATCCCCATTCTGACATCGGTGACAAGCTGACACTCCTCTCATGGTCCTAATGCACATCACTAGACTTACACAGCTTTCAGAATTCAGTGTACAATGTCTGAATAGGTATGGCTCTTGTAAAAGTATTAAATACCCTCACCCCTATAGAAACACTTTACCATCCAATTGATGTCATCAGTCACCATCCACTCATCTTCTGTTGACCAATCTGTTCAATGAAATGCAAAACCCTACAATAGTGAAAGGTCAGCAGGTTAAAAGGTCACCTTCGTTTTGCTCGTACGACTCGGTCTGTGAGCTGCTGAAGAGCCCATTTGAAGCCATTAGCAGGGTGGTGTAGGTGAGCATTGTTCTGTCAACAGTGGGAGCTCGAGGAGGTGCTGTGGCCGTAACTGAAGTAAATGTCAGTAATGGAGCATGCTGACATGCCCCTTTCGTAATCCTGATCACAAATGCCGAGCAGCCCCCTCCATGGAGGGAAAGTCCTCTTGTTGCAAGGAACGAGCAGCTTTTTCATGTATTTTCAAGTACATGCTTATAAAGATAAAACTGTAAAACCAGATTTTTGATACAGCATGGTTCCCAACTACTTTTTGAAAGGCAAATATTACAGAGCTGTTATGGATGACTTTTTTGACTCACATTAGAGTACATGTGTATAACATAACTAATTGCACTTCTGCTTCAGAAATATGATCTGCTCGACCCTGTCACAAACACTTCCTTTTTGTCTGTCTGCAGTGTTTCCTCTCTCCGAGTGATTGAGAAGTGATACTCACAGGTCTCTGAGGTGCAGTTCCTCATCACCAACACTTGGTGGCAGTGCTGTGTCAGGGTTGAGCTGTTTGCGCATGCTCTGTGGGATGTAAACATTTGCGAGGCCGCCGTCTGCGCTGTGCAGACATCTGTGTACACGTATTATACGGCTGCATGGGCTGGACCGAGGAGTCAATGGGAACCAGCTAACTTAACGGTGGCTAGTGGAAACCTAGCTATGCTAACTTGGTAAATATAGCTAATGTATTCAAACAAAGAGTTCGAAAGCCAGACGTTTTCTTACAAAAGGAGGACATTACTTTCGTGCATGGGAAGCAGACGACGTTTGCTGCGGCCGGTTAAAAACGCTTCAAGGTAAAATATGTCCTTTTTTCGGGCTCTGTCTAATTACTGGGTTGGACACTAACTCATAAGACGACTGCTAATTATCACTGTCTGTCCGAGTGACTCTTGTGACATTACACTCGAGAAACAGACGTGTCGATGCTGAACTTTTGCTTTTAGTTCGTCGAATTAGTAGCTTTTCTCACAGTTTAGCAGTGCTGTCACTTTAACGTGCAGTGTTGGGAAAACTAGTTACTTGGCTTGTCCAGGGCTCCAGCTATCGCCTGGAAAGGAAATATAAATCGGCAATAGTAGATTAGATGTTTTCTGCTCGGTAATGTCGAATAAAGCTGTCGATGTAAGTATGTAACCCCACTCTGGCCTCGATGAGCTCGTCACCGTCAGACCTTCGGGGGAAGAAACCCACTGTGACACTCCTGCTCTCTCATACTGTTGCATTTGATGCTAAATCTCCATTTCAGCTCTCAACACCAGCGAGCCATAAAAGGAATAGAGGCTTCTCCGGTGCCTGATGCATGGGTCCTCCTTGTACTGCCTGTTAAACGAAATGTTGTTGATAGGAGAGAGCACGACATGTAGGCTAAGAGCAGGGTTTCTACACTGCTCTGCAGTGGCTGTTGTTCAGGCCAAGACTATCTTGAACTCAAACTGCGGTGGCAGAAGTGACTTGCAAGTTGCGGCTCCACGAGCAGTGGACGAGCACCGCCACAATAGTTTTACTGCTTTAAAACTACAGACTGCACCACTTGCTTTTGAGCTATTTTAGGTTGGAAGGGAGAAAAGGAAACGCACAATGTAGGCCGATGCTGTGGAAGTCGATAGGCTTTTGGCTGACAAGGAGACTTGATACTGTGTCCCACTGCAGGCTGATCCGGTAAAGTGGAAAAATTGGATATAGGCTATTGATAGTCAGAGGCAGCCCAACACCAATCACAGCTAAATTATACTCAATTAAATGGATTCCATTAATGACTGTAAGGAATAGGACCTTCCATAGATTTACATTGTTGAATCTTTTATTAGCTCAGAAGTGTGGAAGCCCATAGTCTTATAACTAGAGCTAATGGATAGAAGCAGTAGGGGAAATCATTTCACCATTAAATCAAACCTCAGTGGTAAAGTCCCAGCACTTCTAAAGGTATTAAGCTCGTCGTTTGACTTAAATGAGCAGGCTCGGCTACACATCAAATGACGTAATGCTCTAAGTGTAAAATGAGTTTGTCAGTCGCTGAGTTGCATCTGTGAGACCAGAGGTGGTCATGTCAGAGGACACACTCATCGGTACTCGTTGCCATTGGGACCGAAAGCTTCTCGCGTGTCACTGAGGAACACGCAGTGCTTTCAGGAGTTAGAATACATGGCTTGGGACCAAGAGGGGAGCAGATGGGCATGTGCTCGTGCTATGATTTGTACGCGTTCTAAGTTTCAGTGAGAACGGCGGACCAGTCACTAGATAAGAAACGGTGACTTAAAGAACCTGTGGGGACATCTGCCAAACTCAGAGAGTGCAAGTGAAAGAAGGGAGCTTTTCAACTCAGGCCACAAATAGGCATTATAGTAGCCTTTGGAAGACCATATGCCAGTCAATGATGTAGACGCTGGAGATTAGGCTTACACACGCTTTCACAGAATGCCTGGTAGTTTTAGCTTTAGATGGACTGTAGATTTCACTCCCACAGAATAAACTAGCCAAGGCTGAGATTTATGTGTTGATGTTATTTGTTGAAACGTTCAGTCTCCCTCAAGGAGAGGGAGGCTCCCTTTTGCTGTGCAGTCTTTGCAGGCCAAGTGTAAAATATTAGCCTGTGGCTGTCATTATGTGGCTGTATAATGAAGAATAGCCTTCAGCAAGACCATTGAAATGCTGATTGTACACTGGGAAAATGTGAGCTTCCCTCTGTGTGTGAAGTGAAAGGCCTTTCTACCTCAGTGTGAGTGTGTTATTGTAGCTCAGGCCTGTGTTTTAATACCCTCACACAACACACGAATGGCATTTTCCCCCTGAAGATACCCATGCTGTCCCCTGCTGGGCCAGACAAATCAGTTCTTACTCACTGCCTAGAAATGGCATGCGATGAATGATAAGTAAAATGGAAAAAGAGGATTTTTTTTTTTTCCCCATTTGATCACAACTGGAAAAATCTTTGTGACTGAATAGTAGTTGTACATTTGTCCTGGCTCAAGAGTTTGTGACGGTCTCTCTGCCTGGTCCTGTGCAGTATCCGTTGGGCTTAGAATTAGGAGAGAGGAAATGGTTCTTTGTTTTGCTTTTGGTCTTTCTCAGTTCCCCAATCGTCCTGAAGTTGTTTCGCTGAGGCTTTCTTCTTGCCTTGCTGTGGGTTTCATTAGCTATGCGCATTGCGTCTCAGGGCCCCTTTGAGTTCTTTGGCAAACAAAAGCAGAAACCATCTCTGTATCCAGGATTTATAGGGACGCCTTGCTTCAGTTGGCTGGGCTGGCTAGAAGGAATGTCTTCCAAGGCCACCTGGACACTGGCATCTCTGAAAGCACGGCCTTCCCCGGTCCTGACTGACATGATTACATGTTATGTCTGCTCAGATTTTACTCCCTGAATGCTGTCTTCAGGGCGTTCTTAGGCTGCTTAAAAAGCTGCATGAGAGCACAATGGGATTTTTTTTTTTCCCCTAAGTTTTGTCAATCAAGAAGTCGGGTTACAAGGTTCATCTTTAATGAGGTTCATCCTTAATTAGAGCTAACAAGAGCTCACACAAACAAGGCAAGGCTCAGGCCTTACCTCACTTGGGTCCACATGGTGTTTAGTCTGCATGGTCGTCTGTTCTCTCCTCAGTTAGTTCTGCATGCCGTCCCACATCGGGAGTCAGTCTGGGAAGAGACTTCGAAACCTTTTTGGTCTCAGAGGGAGAAGTATAGACAAAATGCTAACCTGGCTCAGTGATGAACAAAAGAATCACATGTGCAGTTTTTCAGAATCAGTTTTTGTTTATGTTCCCACATTAGTAACATTGCTGATTTTTTTTTTAACACAGTTATTACTTTTTGTTCTCCTTTTAAAAGTGTAATACTTGAGTTAATAACTGGATTGATATGGCTGTAATGAAGATGAGATGTCCTGCATTTATTGTGCTGGGGCGGTGAATGTAGTCGTAGTGTGACTCTGTTAATTCTTTGTAATATAATCTAATTGAATGTATTAATGAATTTGCCTTAGTGCTTTTACTTTTCTGCTGTTAAAGTGGAAAAATGTGCTGATCAGCCTCTGAGTCAGTTTGCACTGCACACAAACATTGGCTGTTCTTTTCCTGCGCACGATGAGGACTTGTCTGTTAGTGGTGTGGACCCTGTTATTTTTGTTAATGCCAGTCTGAGCGGGTAAATAGGGTGCTGCCTGCATTTGATTATTGTTGACTCATGATGTGTGTGAGCAGGGTACTGAGTTGTATGAGGGGGGGAATCATGAAGGTCTTTTCTTCTATTGATATCACAGTATCTGCCATGTGGATAAATCCCTCTTTGAATTGTCTGACGATGCGTAAGACAACTGAACTACAAGGTTATGGAAAGTCAGACTCAAAGCCAGAAAGTCAGATTCATTCAATATTTTTTCTTTGTCTTCATTATTTTCTATGTTGTAGATTACTATTGAAGACATCAAAACTATGAAGGAACACAAATGGTATTATGTAGTAAACAAAAAAAGTGCTAAACAAACCAGACGTATGTTTTTTTTTTTTTTTGTATTTTAGATTCTTCAATTCTCCTGCTTTGATGATCACTTTGCTCACTCTTGGCATTCTCTCAATCAGCTTCATGTCACCTGGAATGGTTTTCCAACAGTCATCTCACCCCAAACTATCTCAGTTAAGTTTAGGTCGGGTGATTGTGGAGGTCAGGTCATCTGACGCAGCCTCCATCACTCCCCTTGTTGGTCAGACAGCCCTCACACAGCCTGGAGGTGTGTTTGGGCTCATTGTCCTGTTGGGAAAACAAATGATGGTCCCACTAAGAACAAACCAGATGGGATGGCATGTCTTGAATTTTCAATAAATCACCAGCAGTGTCACCAGAAAAGTTCTCAGTTCACAGTTCTCTTCTCCTTGTTGTTCTCTCTCAGTAGTGGCTTCTTTGGAGCTATTTGACTATGAAGGCCTGATTCACACAGTCTCCTCTGAACAGTCGCTGCTGAGACGTGTCTGCTACTTGAACTCTGTGAAGCATTTATCTGGCTCTAATCTGAGGCGCTGTTAATTTGCGGTGTCTGAGGCTGTTAACTCTAATGAATTTATCCTCTGCAGCAGAGGTAACTCTTGGTCTTCCTTTCCTGGGGGGTCCTCATGAGCACTTGAGGATGCATTCAAAGTTCTTGAAATTTTCCAGACTGACTGACCTACATGTCTTAAAGTAATGATGGACTTCACTACTTTGAAGAATCATATTCTGGTTTGGGGCAGCATGGTGGTGCAGTGGTTAGCTCTGTTTCCTCACAGCAAGAAGGTTACAGGTTCAAATCCACTGGCCAGCAGGTGTGTGGTTTAAGCCTTGAACCTCTCTGTGGGGAGTTTGCATGTTGTACTTCAGCTTCCTCCCATAATCCAAAGACATGCAAGTTAGGTTACTTAGGTTATTTAGGTTACTTAGTGATTCTAAACCGCCAGTCCAGGGTGTGCCCAATGTCAGCTTGGATTGGCTCCAGCCCCCCGGTATTTTTTGTTTACTACATAATTCCATATTTGTTCCTTCATAGCTTCAATATCTTCAATATTCATCTACAATGTAGAAAATAATAAAAATAAAGGAAAACCATTGAATGAGAAGTTGTGTCCATTCGTTTGACTGGTATTGAACTTGGTCATTTCCTACTGAAAATGTTATACATTTTTTTAGGTTTCTTTAACACTGGATAGGTCTTAGTTAAGACTTGCTACAGTGGTCCCCAGACTATTATTACTGATGCACTGATGTAAACTGATGTTGATGCCATTGACCGTTATGTTCATATAAGGTATAATAAAACTGCTCCATGGTGTTTTTTCAGATACACCTGTTGAGATGTTAGCCTGCTTGCTTCTAAACACAATAACATCATATTACTTCATAATGACATTCCAATTAGAGACAGTCAACTTCAATGTTGAATGACAAAGTCCATGTCTATGTTGTGTACTCAGTCACTTAGTGTTTCTATCTGTGTAAAGAAAAAAAAAAAAAAACAGCTTAGCTAAGATGAAATATTTTCATCCTGCACTGTAGCACATTCCTATCACCACACTTTTCCTCCACCTCCTTTGTTCTTCTCTCCTCCCCCTTTATGTCTTTGGCCCTCCTGACCTGATACTCGGAGATGAATCATCATTTTATAGAGTAAGATGCATGAAACGATCTGTTGGCAGCATCCAGACTTCCTGCTAGGGTGAAACTGAAGGCTAATTGTTACTTTTTCTCAGGTGTGAGGAACTAAGGATGGTTTTTTTGCTGAGTAGAAGGGCCCACTTCCTGTTGTGCACTGATTTCAGCAGGACACTTAAAGTCCTATCTTTTGTGAAGCACTTTGACCCTTCTTGACAGTGTGATCAGCATATGACTGCAGGGCAGTGCGTCATTAAATCGGTCGAAGGTTCAGAAGAGTGGATACTTTAAGGGAAGAACATGTTAGTGATATTTACATTTTATAGATTCTTCTTCTTGCAGTGCTCTCTTAATGATTTCCTCGTGGAGCATGTTAGCAACTGAAAGCCAAGGATTTTGGATTATTTGGAACAATAGGTAGGAAAGCATCTAAGATTCCCTGCCTTCAGTTTGTTTTAGGCTGTTAGTAGTTGTGTGGGGTTGTTTCTGAAATAGCCTTATTTAGAAACAGAAATCTCAGCTCTGTCTTTTTGTACATTGATTATTGCTGAGCACTGATCCACGTTGACTTGTGCTTCCATGCTGTCGTCAGCCATGAAATGTAAAACTAGTAACATTGTAGCAGATTGTGCTGATTGATTGTAGTGCACAGTGGTGTTGTGGCCTGTTGTTCACAAAAAGCTCTTCCTCAGTAAAACTGAAATAATACATGTGACTGAAAGGACTGGACTGTGCATTGGTAAATGTATTGATCATAGTAGGATGTAAGATCTACACAGAGCATCATCATCGTTTTTTAGTTGAATGAACTGACAGAATAAAATGATTTTTTAATTGTTATTCAATCCCTACTCAAGTCATTTAAAGTATTGATTGTGCTATCAGAAACAGAATTTATTTGCCAGTGGTGAGTTGGAAATCTAAGCAGCTGTATTGATCCAGGCGATGGTGTAGTTCAAACAAAACTGTAACGTATCACTAAATGGTGCTGCACAACGGTGTCATATAATTTTGTTCAGTAGCTGCAAGATAAGGATGATGGAACTTTTTCTTTCATAGTTGGGGCAGGAACTACATCCTAAAATAAAGGTTTAATTCATTGTAAACTGCATAATCCTGACAGAACTGACAGAGAGGGAAGTTAAGATGCTGTTTAATGCGTGTTTATACTCTGCCCTGTGAAGTTTTATACCTGAGATGTTATTACTGGATTAAGAGGTATTCTCCATCCTCTACAGGTGGCGACAGACAAGGTTGCTGGTAAGCTGAGTTCTACTCTCTCATGGGTGAAGAACTCGGTGTCCCACACGGTCAGTCAGATGGCTAGCCAGGTGGCCACACCCACGTCCCTGCAGACCACTGCCACCTCTTCTTCTACATCTCTGTCCTCGCCTGCCCTCTCACCATCCTCGCCGGCTCAGCTCAGTCCTGACGATGTGGAGCTGCTTGCTAAGCTTGAAGAGCAGAACAGGTAAGTGGTTAGGCTTGTGCTGCTCATTATATCAACAGATTTGAATCGACAGGTTCGTGTACGTCAGTTACATGTGGATAGATAACAGTCTGACTGATAGAAAATCATAAGAAATGAGTTTTGAACTTTTACTATATGGGAAAAGTTTAGAATCCTTCTTCTGCGTAGCACATCATTTGAACATAGTGTGAGTTTATCGGTTACTACATTTCTTTCAACATGTCAATATAATGTCAGAAAACAGTGCTTATCAGCTTTTAACTGTACTGCATGTGAAGGGAAACTCTTCTTGCCGAGCACCGTGTTTATGGCAGACATCTGAATGAGAGTTAGAAACATGCTGATGGTAACGGTTTGATCCTGTTTGACCTGGCCCATGTTAGCCGAACGTCCTGAGCGAAGAGGCTCAGACTGTTCATAAGGAGGATAGAGTGGCTACTCACCCTGCTTAAAACTGTGAGGCAGGTTACTCCACAGGTGCTATGCTGCGCAGCTCGTTCTTGGCACTAGGAGACAGACTACCATGTTCAGAAGTGTGATAGTCTTGTAGGATGTCTTTAGCCGTATCCAGTTGCAGTTTTCTTAATTACATTCTTACTCAGTTATTAAAGTCAGTATCCGCCCCATTTATTTGTATTTTACAATTTTGTCCCTGACTTGTTTTCTTTTCACACCTTCACTGCTCTGACTGCTGTAGAGTCATTCTACACATCTCCACCATCCCCCTCCTGAGCTACACACAGACAGCAGAGTGACATTCAACAGGCTGTGACATGTCAGTTAGCTAACTGGAGAATACAAGGAGAAAACTATTGATTGAACAACATATAACAGTCTCCAGTTTGTCAGGCTTGAGAGGTTTTTGGGCTTTGGGGTTCAGTTGGTGGGTGAGGATTTTTTTTGTTAGAGGGCTTGTTTGTCAATGTGTGCTCCTCACATAAAGGCAAGGTTGTGAGTTAGTCATGAATTGGCAGAACCCCAGAAGAACTGATTTGTCGTGCAATTGTTTGTGTGATTTCTTGTTGCTGTCTTGTTGCACTCCAGTCTTGCTAACGGGACTGGAGCGGTGGATCGATAATTAGAGGGATATCCCATAGAATTCTAAAATTGTCAAGCTGGATGCACTTGCATGTTGGTTGTATTCACACAACCACCCATTTACTTCAAGCCCCTGCTTGAGTGTGCTACGTAAAAACCAAGTACAGACTGTTTCCTGGTGTTTCTCATGCAATTTGTCCAGATAAGTCATTAAACCTGCCTGTCAGAACAGGACCCAGAATTCAGGTGTATCAGTCTTGTTTGAATAAAATGTATGTAATCAAAGCATGCTTGGTTGTAGAGGTTTTACTTTTCCCAGTAGTAGTTTAACTACTAATGGAAGATTGTTTAGCCATAAGTGGTAACAATAGCCACACATTGACCAGTAAAAGTCTTTTGTAAAGTAAGATGTGTTCTGTGTGCTTTCCCTGAGTCGCTCATTGTTCACATCAGATTAAAGTACTGTTAGAGGATGACGTAACACCCCTCTATTGCCAGCTTTGTGAATTCTTCCTCCACTGTGACTCTCACCCATGGCTAGTGCACTCTGTGTCAGCATGGAAACCAAGCGTGCCGTTCAGGGTTCGGGGCTGTGTCACAGTTAACTCCAGCATGGAAGACCGCAAAGCTCTGTTGAATGCAGAGGTCGGTGACTCATCCGGACGCCCACAACAGCTCCTGCCTCAGAATGCCAAGTGGCACTTGTTCCGATGCTTTCCCTTATTAGGGGACATCAAAACTAACCAAGGAAATGTTTCACTTTCTCCTTAATATCCTTTATGAAGCTCTGGGAAGACTCTCATGTGGTGAACAGAAGTCATAGTGTCGAGGGGCTCATAGTTCATCTGCCCTTTGACCCATGCCTCCACCCCAACACACAGCTGGGCCCTTTCACAACATCCCAACATGCATTTCTCTGCTGCCACGCTTTCAGACTGACAATGCAGCCTCTTCTTTCCAAACCATACCAGTACCTACCAAACACACAGATCCTATCAGTTTGTAATTAAGGTGCTTACTGGCCAGGTGCAACAACATGAGAGAGGACTTTGGCAATCATATGTATCTTACCGGCACTTGCTTACCAAGTGTTTGTGTATTTGGGGAGGCCTTTGTACCCTACAGAGCAGATAAAAGGCACGAGCATTCGTTCAGTACTGTCACAGATGAGGAAGTCCCACAGTGACTGCTACAATCTGTAAATCAGACATACCATTGCTCCAGAATTCCTTGAAACCTGAGACATGAGGAGTACATCATGAGTTTATCTTGGTAAGGTGTATTTTATTTTAGGCTTGTTCTCCTTCTATAATGAAGTGCGAATTGTAGTCATGATGTTGTAACATTCACTTGCTTGAAAGAAAATCCACTTGTAATTGTTTGGCTTTTTGTCCTAGCTTAAATATTCATTCAAAATTTGCCTATAACCTTTGAATCATTGTAAAAAATGCTTGACCAAAACTGTTTGTCTATAGTTTTGGTCATATTTTGTATCTGTTAAGACACAGACTTGTGTTTGACTAGTGGTGAATTATTAGCAAAGGTTCATGTACAACACTGCCTGGTATTGCAGTGTATGGTGACATGCTGACTGACAGGCCTGAAAAACTGGCAGTTCCTGCCATACTGTAGCTACAAGATGTTCCTTTTATTCACTTTTTTAGTTCCATGTCAGAACTGTACAATACAGTTGAGGAGGCTGTGTTGCAGGCTGGTCTTTCTGGTCGTCCATTTCACTCCCTCCCACCCGACCCAGAGTTGGCTGTAACCCTAGCCATTCTGGGAGCACCCTCAGTGACGTCACGGGCTCCAGTAGAGAGGCCCCGGCCTTTTTCCGAGATCAGGTGTCTGAGCCTTTGTGTGTCTCCTCGGTGCCACTAAGGTGGGAGTCGCAGCTTCTTTTCTGTGCACGCTGATCCTTGATCACTCTGTCAGTAACTCCAGTGACAAACTGATAAGAGTGATACAGCGCAAGATTAACTTGCTGAAAAACACATTGCTTGTGCTTTTCGTCCCTGGCACTGCACTTCAAGTGGTGACCCTGGATGAAACAAACACAGTGACTCAGGAAATATTTCACTGACCACCATTGGATTCATTGTTGCCTTCCTAACAGACCTGTTGTGGTTTTGTCAACCACTTAAAGCTGTTGCCAGTAGAATTTAAATGAGTCCTTGAGGTATTTTACATCCCTTTTGTACAGTGTTTGTTTTCATGTCAGTATTAACCTGCTTCTGGTTGTGAGATTTTGAATAAGAGGATTTTTGAGGCAATTTGCCTAAATTCCTCCTGCTAATAATCACATTGTGACTGCTGATGGCTGGTTATGAACACTAGATAACTGGGCCAGCTGTTTTACCAGTGATTGTGTTGTTTGTTCTGTGTCTGTGGCTGTGACTTTTCAACTTAACATCTGGTGAGTGGGGAATTAATTGCTGATTGTTACTGCCAATGATCTGGCTCTGACAGTCAGGCGCTGTGATGCAGTGGCTTTGTTTTACAGTAATAAAGCTGTAATACATCATTGCAAAGTGGCTCTTGACATAAGCTCTCCATTTTTAGCACTGCGCTGGAAATGTAGGTGGCTTTGATTTTAACACTGGATGTGGTTTGTCTGTTTGCCTCAGTCACGGCTTGCAAATTGGGGCTGACGTCTCGAGATTGGTGAGAGGGAGGTGCTTCTCATGAGCATTTTCACACATGTACATGTTTTTTCAAGATTTGCATTACAAGTCAGCTTATTGTAACTGTTGTTGCAATTTTTAGCACTTTGGCTCCTGCTAAACATTTCAACTTGTTTTGTTGTTGGAAAGGTGTCTTGGACAAAGCTAACTTTGCAGTTAATTCTGCTGTTTGCCAGTAGACTTGTTACTATATTTTCAGTTGCTGCCTGTTCTTGTATGAATTGAATTTGATTCATATTCATATGTACACTGACTACGGATACTGATACTGAGTATACTTTATATACAATACATGTTGGCGTACACTGCATAACTGCAACTAATGTAACCCTTGGTATTACACATACAAATTGACAGCAGTAATGCACATAGGTGACAAACAGTGATGTAACCATCAATATTCCACACAAGTGACAAAAGGAACCGGAACATTCACTACCTTACTCTGATGACTTGCACTGAAAGGAGTCAAATATCCCTTCCTATCCTATTCCCTATCCCAGAATATCTCTTCTTTAGTGGATATAAATTGGAAGGCTAACTAGGTCACTTCGCTTGCTGGAGTTTTGCAGTAGCTAGCGCGTTTGACCGCACATGCCCCTGCCCCGTAGCAGAGAAGAGATCTCAGACTGGCCGCCCTGTACGTCAATCAAGTCGCAAACGCCATAGGGAGGATACATACCTTCATTCATTTTCTAAACCGCTCAGTCCTAATTAGGGATGATAGATGATAGACCAAAATCTTTTTTTTAATGACACGCGATCGACGTATTGGGCACCCCTGATCTAAACATTTATATTTCTGCCTGCTCTTAGCTATGTGTTCTTGATTAGTGTCAGTTGAAAAGAGACATTTGAAAATGGTTTTGATAAATGATTAGAACAAACCTTTCTTGGTAGCATACTTGTGTCTGCACGCAGTGTCAACAGCACATTCTACCCCTTGCCCTCACTACAGGCTGCTGGAGACAGACAGCAAGTCACTGCGCTCCATGAATGGCTCCAGGCGAAACAGTGGCTCCTCCCTGGTGTCCAGCTCCTCCGCCTCCTCCAACCTCTCACACCTGGAGGAGGATTCGTGGATCCTGTGGGGACGAATCGTCAATGAGTGGGAGGAGGTGCGCAAGAAGAAGGAGAAGCAGCTCAAGGTGAGATTGGACGTGCACATGACTACCTGTCAAGTGACAGCAGAGTCTCGTGTAGACATGCTTAAGAGCTTACTGGCACACGACTGCATTAAGAGCTTACTAAGACACAGTTCACCCATCTGAGGAAACAAGGTTAAAGCAATCACAGTGCTCCAATTTTAGGTACTTTTTAGACATCCATTTTTCTTTTCTCTTTTTTGATTATTGCCCATTTGACAATAAGTCCAAAGACATGCAGGTTAAGTTTATTGGTCACTCTAAATTGTCCGTAGGTTTGAATGTGAGCATGGATGGTTGTCTGTCTCTTTATTTTGACCCTGTGATTGACTGGCAACCAGTCCAGTGTTTACCCCCCCTCTCGTCTCATGTCTGCTGGGATTGGCTCCAGCCCCCTGCAACCCTTAAGGATACGGTACAGACAATGGATGGATGGATGTATAAGATAGTTCAAGTCATGGCTACAGTCTCCTTTGTGATGCATGTGCGTCACAGGCATTTTTATCAAGCATTTGCCTGAATGCTACAAGGGGCCTTTCTGTTTGAATGTTTACTAGGTCCACAAATAATTTCTAAGGCTATCTTTGTCCTAGCTGGCCCTGTAGTGTTGTCCTTGAACTTGTTATTTTAGTTCTTGACATTTGAGGCTAATTTTAGGTTGCTTGTTTCTACGGTTACTTTCTGTGGTCTTGTGATAAGGTTATACCCAGTCATTGTCAATGGCAGTTTCATTTAACTGTACCGAAGAAATTTGTGCAAACACAGTGACCAGAAAAAAAAAAAAAACCCTGCTGTTGGATTATGTTCTGATAACAGGCACAAGTCATGGCAGTAATGCATACCCATGTTTGACTGGTTGGTGCAAATCTTTGAAGGTTGTCATTAAGGTCATGCCACCATCCTCAAACCATTCCTTGATGATTTCTACACCATAACAGGGAGCAGGCTTTTGGTCCATTCATTGTTCAGCGTTGAAATTGCAGCCTAGCATTTCTACAGTAATGGTGACACTGAAACTGCATGCTATGCAGCCATGATCAAATCTTTCTCATAGTCAGTCCCACTTCAAGCCCATTTGTCTGTAATCTGTTCACATGCAAAAACAAGTTTGGACATGGAGTTGCTGTTGCATGAATCTGTTGGTGAAGCAGCATGCAAAGAGCACAGGACATCCTCTGCAGGGGCAGGGTTTCTGTTTTTCTTGTCACTGTGTGTAAATGGGGAAGTGTTGCGAAGGACCTGTGAACATGCATGGGTGTTATTATGTAATTTAACAGAAGTAGTAATGACCAGATGGTTGCAACTAGCTAGGAGTATTAATCAAAAGTGCTGAGGCCTCCACAAAATTGATGTTTCTTCCCCTCGGCTTACAGAGAAACCCAGTTTCTGTTGTACGAGGGAAGGAACCTTGACTTTTCTGTCCTTGTCAGCAAAACTTCTGACCTGATCATGTTTTCAATATCCAATATTTCATTAACAACCACGGCTGCTGAAGAAAAATGTATTTATATTTATTAAGTGTACATGAGCTGTTGAGATATTTCTTAAGTATCTACAACAAATAAGTTGTGAAAAGCACAAAACATTTGAATCACTGATGATTTACATGATATCTATGGGGCCTGTCACCAAAGCAGCATTGGAATAGAAAGAGTGTTCACATTTGTGTACCTCAGAAAGAAGCTTTCACTCTGAGACAGTCAAGATATGAGATGAGACGGCACATTGTTCTAGTACAAAGCTCGGTTTGTCTTGCCTAACCTCTGAGGGATCCCCTGCTGAAAGCCTGTGTGGGTGGACCTCTGCTCCAGATGCACCCTGGACCGACCAGATGCACACACAGACACACACACATGATCCCATCACAGCAGGAAAGACCAGTGTTCCCTGTCAGCACAGGAAATTGCTTAATCAAATTGTATCGGCAGTAATCTATGAAAACAAATTGCACTACAAAGTGCCTCACTGCCAAGATTATATTTGGCAGTGGAAATCGTATGATTATGAGAGGTACACTGTGCTGAAACTAGAAAATAAATACTAGAGCACAAAGCATGCCCTTGGCTATATCCAGTGTCTGTTCTTTTTCTCCACAGAAAGCTGTTTTCTTACACTCTTACACTGTACATTCAACAGTGATCAACAGCGATTATCCCCAAATGCCCATTTAAATTACTCGTAAATATCTAGAAAGTGTAGCTAGATTATTATCAATTTCACAAAAAGTCTGTTCTTTACTTTTTCCTCAGGATCTCGTCAGAAAAGGGGTTCCTCACCACTTTCGGGCAATAGTGTGGCAGCTTTTGTGTAACGCCCAGAATATGCCCATCAAGGATCAGTACTCGGAACTCCTGAAGATGACGTCACCCTGCGAGAAGCTGATTCGCAGAGACATCGCCCGCACATATCCTGAACATGAATTCTTCAAGGAGAAAGACAGCTTGGGCCAGGAAGTGCTCTTCAATGTCATGAAGGCAAGTCTCCATTTGTGTTTGAGGAACTTGACTGTATGCAGATGAACTGATAATCATGTGTACAGATAACAAAAAGAGGTATCTGGCTTTAACAGTAGTTTGAGGGTACAAACTGTCATTGGAGTGTGAAGTGTGGACAGCTTTGCTCTTGTCGATCACTGAAACTCATCTAAAACTAATCACTGTTACCTCAGGCGTACTCTCTGGTTGACCGTGAGGTTGGCTATTGTCAAGGGAGTGCATTCATTGTAGGACTGCTACTCATGCAGGTAAATAATCCCATCGAATACACTGGCTCACCTGCTTCCAGCAAATAGTTTCACATTTTTTAGTGTATAACAGACAGACTTTAGGTTTGATTTCATCCTATTATTTTTTCTAGATGCCAGAAGAGGAGGCTTTCTGTGTGTTTGTAAAGTTGATGCAAGACTACAGGTTACGAGAGCTCTTCAAACCCAGCATGGCTGAGCTGGGACTCTGCATGTACCAGTTTGAGTGTATGATCCAGGTAGGCACCTCACAAAGGGTATTAAGGCTGCCGCGAGTGGTGATGGTGATGTAGTCATGTACAGTCATGTACAACGGTAATGGTGTGAATCCATGTGAATTTTTTTTCCCTCTTGCAGGAGCAACTCCCAGAGCTGTATATACATTTCCAGGCTCAGAGCTTTCACACTTCCATGTATGCCTCCTCCTGGTTCCTCACCATCTTCCTCACCTCCTTCCCTCTGCCTGTCGCCACAAGGATCTTTGACATCTTCATGTGTGAGGTCAGTTTTAATAAACAGCGGCTGTTCTCAGGAGCTATCACCTGCTTTGAATGATATCTACTTATATGTGTCAGTCTGCAGAGAATTTTAATTTTTGCATGTCTACTCTGTGATATTTGTTTTTATTTGGCAAAATGCAGGGCTTTGTCTTTGACTCAAGCACTTTTTAATAATGTATTTAAATGTAGTCACTTGTTTTTAATGTTTGATCTAACCGTAAACATAATCTTGCTGTCGAATTTACTGTATGTCACTGCTGCCTGAAATGCAGATGTGAAATTTAAAAGAAAAAGGAACAGTCAACACTTAAATTAATGTCAAGTGCTTCCACAGAAAATATGTAAAGTTCACATTTATTTACTGCTTTAAGAATGACTACTGATAAAATGCCATGGATAGGTTATCCATTAGCACCACCTGTTGGAGGAAACAAACAAGGCCATTGTTGCTGAACTGAGCCAACTGACTGCCTGGGGAGCTGTTGTAACCAATGTTTAATTCTCAGTCCACTTTAAAACACATTTCACAGCACACTGACCGTATGTATGTTTTACACGTGTTTACTGGTGATCTCTTTCTTCAGGGTCTGGAGATAGTTTTCCGCGTTGGACTGGCCATCCTTCAGATGAACCAGACTGAACTCATCCAGCTCGACATGGAGGGAATGTTACAGGTACATCGCCACAACCTCTAAATAACTTGTCATTCAAGCAGCTCAGATTGCTGGTGCAACATAGTGCAGCACCCTCAAGGGAGGAACGCTCACCCCACCCAGATAATTGATACACGTGTCCTCCCATCCTGTACCTGTGTACATGGGGACGTTTGATGTAGTGCTCCTGAGGGAAGGGGGAACGCCTGAAACAGACATCAGGGTACATACTTGTTCAAAAGTAGCAGGTTTACGGCTGTGTGTGCACTTATCCTGCCTCTGTTTCCTTACTGTGCCCCAGCACTTTCAGAAGGTCATCCCACACCAGCTTGACAGTGGACCAGATAAGGTCATCCAGGCTGCTTATCAAGTTAAATACAACGCCAAGAAGATGAAAAAGTAAGCACGACTCTCTGTTCATTAACACCCACCAGCCTCTCCCTTTACACAAGACCCTGAAAATGTACATCACATTCTGGTAGACGCTTCTCACCAAAACTCTGCTTCGCTTTGTTGTACTTATTAGGAACTGTAACTCTTAGATAAGCCTACAAAACTGTCGCTGTTTAAATGTTTCTTTTCTTGTATTTTTCTTCTTCTTCTTCAAGAATTTTTTTTCTAAGGCAAATATTTATTATCTGTAATTTTCAAGGTTGTTTCCAGATTGGTGCTTATTATAGGGGAAATAATTCCTATTTTCAAAGGGAAGCTTCATTTAAACACAAATAAATGTTATTGAAAACTTCATATGTGATCAATTCTGTCTGCCTGTGGACAAATGTCACATTTTTGCAAGCCTCTGTTGGTTACTCAAGCACAGAAATGGAATGAATTACATTTATCAGTATCTCATTAGTGCCAAATTAAATCTGTAACAGAGATGCATTCTACAAAGCTAAACACTGTTTTTATTGCTGCTGCTTTTTTCAGTCTCTGCTTTCTCTTCATTTGATGCGCAACTCAAATGAACATTTTCTGTGAAATGTTTTCAGGTTAGAGAAAGAATACACTACAATCAAAACTAAAGAGATGGAGGAGCAGGTGGAGATAAAGGTGCGTGGAGGAGTGTTTAAAGAAATGTTTCAAAGGCTCCTCTGTGTGTGTTCAGTTTAATGTGACTTCTGTCGTGTCTTGTTTTACAGAGGCTGCGCACAGAGAACAGGCTCCTGAAGCAGAGGATAGACACACTAGAGAAAGTGAGTGCACAAGTGTTTGTCGCAGGTGCTCCGTCACCAGACAAACCAATCAGACACTGCTCCCCGCTCATCAACATTACATTAACCCATCCTGCTGTGTATGCTCATACATTATGCATCTCCTCCTACTGATGGAGTCTCGCCTTCCACTAACTGGGCTGTGTTAGTCGAAAGTCGGACTTTTACATGATAAATCATCACTGGTTGACTGGAACGGGATGGTGAATTTTCTGATCATAGAGTCTCATTTCATCAGAAACGGAAGCCTGACTTGGACTTCAAGTTGTCTCGGTGCCATGGTGACTGTCTTTGTGGCTCAAATAACTTCTTGTAGTGTCACCAGATACCACTAACTGTAACAAGCCTGTTTGGAATGCGAAAGAGGCTGCTTGATGCTGCTCAAGTCGACGCAGAGCACTGCATGCCAAGTTGCACTGTTTGTATCATTCTGCACTTTTTGTGTCTTTTCAAATGGGCACTACTGCTGCCAGGTAAATGTGCCATGCATGTGGTCTGCCACGGATAGCAAGGGTGTCAACAACATTGCATTTGCCTGCAGAGAGGATCACTGATCTAATCGAGTCCGTTCTTTGAAACCAGCTGGAGGCTGCTGCTCTCTGACACGTGTCTGTCACATAACTCCCAGAACCTTTTGAACTCTTACTAACAGAAATTGTTAAAAAGCTTGGATGAGCCACATCAAAGCCCAGAGCTGCTCAGTTAAACAACACGCAACAGTTATTGTGCTGTTGCTGCACCGTACTTCACTCTCTGCTAAAGCTAGTGCTGTCCTGTGCTTCTTCCTGTCTGAAACTTGTCACTGTGTTATCAGCACCGCCTCATTTTTCACTTTGTCGCTGGCTTATTTGCACCTTTTTTACCACACCTGCATGCAATGTTCCTTTTCTACCCCTAAGTGTAAACATCATTCTACAGTCTGTAACCAATATTTCTGGAGGGGAAATGAACATTGCATTTCTTCTCTAAAACAATCAGTTGTTCTTTTGTGTGCTTTAAACTGTCCTCTGGATTGTCTCTCTCTCTGCTGTGTCTTGTTGATATTTCTGTTTTGTAGGAAAGTGCTTCCTTGGCAGATAGATTGATCCAGGTATATTCCTTATTTTCTCTTTACCCTTATTACTTGTGTTGCACCTCCCTTCTTCCTTCTCTCTCTTTAGCATTGCATGCTCATGATTAGCACACTGAAGGACACAGTAATACTACAGAATCTAATGATTCTCTGAATTAAGAACTAAACCAGATGATGATACCTGATTACAGTCTTGAATAAGTGCATGAAATATCACATTGTGGCAGCAAGTGAGAGAATCACAAATCATGCTGAAGAAAGCTAAAGAATTAAACGATAAATCACATGTCGCTAGAGTTAAAACAAGCATGTCCTTAGAAAACCCGATTCCTCATCTTCACTTCTGCCCACCCATTCCGCCCTCTCGTTTCACTTGTTGTCGTGCTCACTCCACCCCTCCTCGGTTGGTTATGTCCCAAGGGACAAGTGACTCGAGCTCAGGAGGCCGAGGAGAACTACCTGGTCAAGCGGGAGCTGGCCACAGTCAAACAGCAGAGCGAGGAGGCCTGTGCTCAGCTGGAGCAGGCCAAGAAAACCATCAGGCAGCTCCAGCACCAGCAGCAGCCACACGCGGTAAGGAGGGCCACAGAGCCCCCAGCTGGCAGGTTGCACTGGCTTAGGTCCTGTCCATTTCTGTGACAGCAGCTGTGACATTGAGACTGGGATGTTTCCCACATCACTTTGTGTTGTGCAGTACTGAAACCATTTCCAGATCATGTGGTGTGCTAGTACTGACACCTGGGCCAGTAAAAATGTGACTCACTAGATGGTTCGTCTTCCCTCCCCCGCCCAGATGGCACATATTTCCTCGCAATGAAATCCAAGCAGTGGCAGAGCAGGGCTTTTCTCACTCAGCACATCAGCTCTGGGTAATGATCTCTTTTGGCATGCATGAATTCAAATTGGGACACGGAGTACTACACAGTTCAGCCACCATTTAACGTCTTGTGCATTCCCAGAAATGCATTCATGAATTTGTAAGTGGTTGTCTCACAGGCTGGTACATTTCACACGTGGCACCCTGTTCACAGAATCCTCTCACTTCACATCTATTGACCTGACCTGATTCTTAATTATTGATGGCTGGATTGCAGATGATAATGTGCAGGCATTACAGTGTTTTACATAATTTGCTATGTTGCTTCACAATGAGTAGTCATGAATAATTCATGTAAAAAGTGAAAGGCAAAATGGTTGACGTCAGCTGAAATTAAGGTTGAATTGTGAGTGTGAAGAATCACTGAGTATCACCGTATTTTCTGCCGAAAGAATAAATATATTCGCTGACTGTATTTATTTTGGGACCCTGGTTTACAGTACTAGAGGTTGAATATTTGGTTGTTTATTGAATGCCGACATTGAGGACACACAGGTATCAGCATTTGTATCTCTGCTTCGCTGCCTGAGCTGACAGACATGTTTCGTTGTAGAAGGGAGCCCCTCGGTACTCTGAGGAGTCTGTCCTGCAGCTGGAGAGAGAGCTCGTGCAGGCCCGGCTGAAGGAGGCAGAGTCTCAGTGTGCCCTCAAGGAGATGCAAGACAAGATCCTGGATATGGAAAAGGTGTATATAGTATTATCATATGATCTAGTTATAGCACTGCACCACCTGTGGCTACAGTTTTAGAACGTTTTTTATTTACACACCTTCTGTAGAGGAACACATCGCTACCAGACGACACCAATGTGGCGCGTCTTCAAGAAGAGCTGATAGGGGTGAAGCTGAGAGAGGCAGAGGCTCTGACTGGCCTCAAAGAGCTGAGACAGCAAGTCAGAGACCTGGAGGAGCACTGGCAGGTGAGCATCAGCGTGTCAGTGCACATGACAGACTTGATCTATCTTTGCCATTTTGTGCAAAGTGCTACTGTCTGTGAACTGGAAAAGGGGTGTAATGAAAGTTTAGGTGTCAACTCTCTTCAGTGAAGTGATGGAAAGGCGAGTGACTGTAACACATTTCTGCAGCGTCACTTGGCACGCACCGCTGGCCGCTGGAAGGACAGCCCCAAGAAGAATACGTTGAGTGAGCTGCAGGACGAGCTGATGAGTGTGAGGCTGCGTGAGGCCGAGGCCCAGGCAGAGCTGCGAGAGACACGACAGAGGATGCTTGAGCTGGAGACACAGGTCAGAGGTCCCATTAACTCTCTGGCCACAGGCTAATTGAATATTTTGCCCTGCATTTTTCAGATTCATGGCTTTTCTCTCCTTATAATACCATTATTTAAAAAAGCGAAATGCATATTGTAGTATGGACACTTACGCAAGTGAGGTGGATCTACAAGTTGTCAAATGAAGAGAAAATGAGCTGGAAAAGAAGTGACATTTCTACCTGCATTGTCACAATGTGTCCTGTAGAGGGCAGCAGTCACCTGTCCCAAACAACTTAAGTGTGAAGCAGGGCAGGCACGTCTCATCCTTCAGTTTTGCCAATCAAATGTCTTTAGTTTGAACTGATCATTCATCAAAGTAGAAGTAATATTATTGTGTTTTTTTTTTTTGTACACAGAGTCAGATTCATAATAACCATCTGAGACGGGCGGAGCAGGAGAGTCGCTGTCTTCAGGAGTGCGTGCAAACACTGACGGTGCAAAATAAAGACCTGCATGTGCAGCTGCAAGACATCAAGCGGAGACAAGCTGAGATTGAATGCAAGGTGCAACTCTGCTGCAGATCTGCAACACTTTTGTGTGTTCTGTTGTGGCATAATCTAAGTGGCGTGTTGATATATAAAATTGATGAGGTCAGTATCCGGAACTAGAAGGAGCAGGCAATGAGTATTTCTTTCCAATGGGTCTGCTGATGCTGCTATTTCTATTAAACTGCTCTCCCTAGCACAGTAACGCTCTCTGTCTCCCAGGAGCTTCCCCCTGCAAGATGCACATGTTCACAAATAGAAAATACACAAATGTTACACAATAAAGTTTTTATACGGGCCATTCAGCATCACACCTCCCTGGGCCAACTGTTGTTGAAATAACGCTGTTTGCTTCTTGTATTTGTGCAGAGTAAGGAAGAGGTGATGGCAGTGCGACTGCGGGAAGCTGACAACATCGCTGCTATGGCTGAGCTCCAGCAGCAGATCTCAGAGCTTGAGATTCAGGTAAAGTCCCAGCATACGCCTCGCCAGGCTTGTCTGTCACACTCCAGCCTCTGCAGCAGGCTTTAGATTTCCTCAACTCCTTCGCAAACCACATTTAACACATTCAGACTTACAGAGGGAAATGTACCATTCATGAATATGTCCAGTGACAAAGTTCTAGCCTTATTCTCTACGGTCAGTCTTACAGGGAGCAGTAGGCTCCCTACATTAGACTTGATCTGCCAAAGTTCCAAGTACAGGGATTCTTTTTACGTGACTGATTTCTATACTTGTGCTCACTAATGTGAGAAATAGGCACGGCTCTGACGGGGGAAAAAAAGGTTTTCACAAATTTCCATCCACTAATCAGAATCCCACAATCTAAGACTCTGAATCTGATAGCAGTTGATGTGTTGTTTACTTACGTTGCCAAGGAGACACCACTGTCAGTTAAATCTGATCAAACCACAATTGCAGTCCTGGTTATGCAGATTATTTGACTATGACTGTTTGCTCTTTAAGTTATTTCTTACATATTCATGACTGATTAAGCTCATTTTGGGGTGCTTTAAAGCACAGACATCAGACACGTAAAATCAACAGTTGAGTGTAGGATTACAGAGTACCACACAGATTTGTGTCATCTTTACATCTCAAATCTGAATTTACACATTTTTCTAGATATATTTCAAACCTAAATTTGCAAGGATTCCACAAAAGATGTAATGTCATCAGAACGATTATGTAAAGCTGCTATACAAATACCAAGATTATATTATTAGTGTTTTTTCAGTCCATTGTAGTTCCGGGCTGATGATGATTTGTCTCCATATTTGTATGCCAATTCAAGATGTAAATGTAGTCAATTTTAGAACTGTGGTTTAAGCAATTAAATTCAGGCACTGTAGTTAAGTTAACTCCCTGTTTGAACCAGTGTCAACAAGCAAGGGTGAAGAAACCAGTATTTATCCCCATACAAATGTAACGCTACTAACAACAAGCGTGGCCAAAGCACACACAGGCAAGTTCTTACACCACCAGCACTCAGCCGCTCTCCCTGATAACCGATAAGTCCACTTAAAAACCAAACACCAATAGTTTTACGGCTTGTTTGTGGGCTCAACACTTTTCATATGAGTAAAGCTGCATTCTAAACAACAGGCAGATACTGTTATTGTGTGTAAACAGGCTATAATCTGAATCTTTTCTACACTTTACATCACAAAGGAATACAAACATGTCTGAAGATGTTTGTGTTTCCGATGAATTCAGAATTAGGGTTTTACACTTACACTTGGCGGTGAGTTCACTAGAGGCTGGACAAGAGATTAATCAGTGATATTAGTTTTTCTGGGTCTATAAATATGTTGTTAGAAACATTATCATTTTACATGTTGCCTGTTTTTTCAGAAGACAAATGAGTAAGTGTCTCACGCTGCCTTGTAAAGGTTGAGCCATTGTTTCACTTTCCCATGACAAATACGCTGCTGGTGTATTTCAAAGACGCTGTGCACCCCTTGAAACCCCTTTACACTGATGTTATGTTAGCAGCATTAACGTCCTCAAATGGATTAATGTAGTATGATGAGTAAATATTGCATTCAATGGGAACTAGGAAGTCCCCCTATTTTGCATTTCTAATCAGTACATACACATTTAATAGATGTAAGCATTTGTTAATGTAGCTGCCTACAACTATAATTCCTCCTTTAAGTAGAGGCTTCTGATAATGAACAACAGTATAGGAAAAGGCAGTTGTAACAATACTAAATAGAATTTCTAAGTGCCGACCAATATTGCACACTAAAGAACACTATGTCTGTAAATCCTCCTATAACCACCTTTTTATAGAGTTATAAGCCATTTATTAAATGTTCATTGAGTGCTTAGAAATGCTTGCTGTTGCAGTAAGGCGTCACAGCTCGTGGGCGTGTTGAGCGTCAAACCAGCAGCTTTGACCGGAGTTCCAAACAGCTCTGTTAGGACCAGCTGTGACTTTGGGCCAGTGGATTTGAATTTTGTTTAAACTCTCTAAGGTGTCTCACATAGTTGAAGCTGATGGTCTGGACTATTTATAAGTATGACACCTACCCCCACCCCCCCCACCCCCCCCCAGGCACACACAAACACAATGTGGTCTGAGGTTTTGTTACTAAGTGATAGAGCAAAAACATGCAACACGAGAAATTCACCACTACCGCCCTCATGCTTTTCAGAATCCACATAATGAACTTTCATTTGACAGTGTAAATAACATGCTGAGGCCCTGCACCTTTATTTAAACCTTATTGCCCTTTTATTTTGTGATCAGTCAAGAAAAGGTGTTGCTACTGTTAGGAGTGAAACATTAAATTGAATTGAAACTTCGGTCTGAGCTGAAATCACTGAGCCAACATTGGCTTCTTGGTCTGTGGTTTGGTTATTTGCACTATAAGTTGTGGGTGAAAACTGCTCCAATTACAAGAATTTGTTAAAAAAAAAAAAAAAAAAAGTTTCTTGTCCTCCTCGTCAGAAGTGTTGTGACGCACGGTGGTGGCTGCTTGCGTTACGATGTAAGAGGTCACTGTTTGAACTTTGCGCGAATACTGATTGTAGAGGAGCAGTCAGAGGTATCAGTGCTGTGTGCCTCAGCAGCTAATAATCCTGCCAGTGTTGAATGAACAGATACAAATGAATGATAAGAACCACTGGGTAATGATGGAAAATTTTGCCAGGGAAACTAAGATTTCTAGAAAGGTTTGTGTTCTGTCACTACTGCAGTCATGGCCCCTGTTTAACGCCACAGCTCCACTGTCTCTGGGCTGATAGGAAGTGGTTTCTCATTTTGAAGCAGAGGCTCTACCAAAGGTGACATGCATGGTTTATTTTGAGGTTTCTATGATATGCTCAGAGATTTATACTAAATGCTTTCATTATTCAAGAAAAGTCTGACACACATCTGTACTGCAATTTAAAATGTCATGATGGCACTTGGTAGAGTAATTTTACACAAATCTGTTCTCTAATGAGGCAGCTAATTGGTAAAGTAAAAGTTTAATCAGAGTGAAAAATGTGTCTTGAATCAAACATTTTCACACATCTTCTGCAGATTCCGAGAGATTTGTCATTTCCACAACAGTGGAGGTGCACAGAACGTGTAAAAATCCAGTAAATGTGGTGACAGCACACAGTCAGCTGAAGTTTTACAGCATTTTGTTGGAATTTCTTTTCTGAGCTGTGATTTTGCTCACTAGCTCGAGATGTGAAGATAATGTTATGATCAGAGGATGTTGTGGCAGATTATCAGCTGCTCAGCTCACTTGAAACGTTTAAACGTGTCACACTTTCCTGCGTTGTTACAAGTTAAAGTTGCCCAGTCTTCGACAGTCTTCTGTTAGAACTAAATAAAGCTCAGCAGCCCTTTGAGGGTGCAGAGATGCGACTTGGACGTTTCTGAGAGACGTTTGACGTCCCCGGCTGCCGCCTGACACCTGGTGATTCACACAGCTGAACACGAGGAAGTCTTATTAACTGCCTGCACCTTATTGCTGCAGTGTTTTGGAGCGGTGAAACCTCAAAAACAACAGATTGTTGGAATAATTTCACTTGTTTAAACTCCTCCTTGTGAAAAAAGCCTACTGGGACCTGCCACATTGAGCGCCTCCTTACCACAGGAATCCAGACCCTATCTGTATTTTGCGGTGTTGGCCAGCCAGAGAAGACTGAGTATCACCACTGAACCTCGACACCCCACCCCTGCTGTGTGCTGTGTACATGTCCTCCCTTTTTTGTCTGTTTTCCCGAGCTGCAGCATGTGGTTTGAACTCCTTTGTCTCACCGTCGAACTGGCAGGTTCAAAGGTGTGATCGAGGTTTGAAATAGACTATGTGTTTGTCTCCAGTGCCTGCAGATGTCTTCACTGAGGAAGGTAAACATCACATGGGCTGTTTAACTGTTAAAGCTGACAACCAGCCTCATCCCCAGGGCCCCTGGAGGAAATCAAACAATCAAACAAATGACACTGTTTTGTGTTTTCCTGACATCTGTCTCTTCGGTCTCCTGCCACACAAGGAGGCCACTCTGTGATGCTGCTTTTTTAGTTTCAGCCACTGGCTGTTCACAACAATTCACAGCCCTGGGTATTCATGGTTTTACATGGATACTGCAAAATCATTTAGTTCCATGTTTAACCACTTTATCCTGCAGATGCCAAAATATTTGCTCACCTTCCTCAGTTTAGAAAAGCCACCTGTATCGCCGAGCGTATTTTTACACTCGTGTCTCTTCTACCAACAGAAAGAAGAAGGAAAGGTCCAAGGCCAGCTGAACCACACAGACTCGAGCCAGTACATCCGCGATCTCAAAGACCAGATAGCAGAGCTAAAGCATGAGGTGAGCCTTGCAGAACAAGCTTCAGGTCCCCCGGTAGTTCACACTACCTTCTTTTGAATCTTTTTTTTTTTTTTCCCTGTAGAGATTCAGATTTTGTTGTTGCCTTTTCTTTGATCTAGCATTTCAGAAGATTTCACAACATTCACTCAGATATGGTTTTACTTTGAAGCTAAAAGATTAGTAGAAGTGTTAACTACACCCAGAGACTTCCTGTGCCTAGTTGATGCTGTACACCTCCTCTCAGACGTAACCAACAGATGTTTCTACGAGAGGGTTTTAAACGAGCTGGAGCCAGGATAGAGAATGCAGATGGATCTAGATTTAGAAATGAAACATTACAACTGAAGTCAAGTGAGAAAAGTAAAGAACTGACATCAGAGAAGTGAAAGCATCTTCCCATAATCCTACTACCTTTATTCTTCTTAAGACCTGCCTGGCTTATTGTTGGCTGATGCATATGCTCTGTAAGAAGGTCCAGTGTCGTGGGTTGCACATGTCCCCTAATGATGAGTTGCTACTTGTTAATGATTTAGAGCCTTATCTCATTATGGAGACTGTTTGTAAAACTGCAGATGGAGGTCTGTGTTGTCTTCCAGCTGATCAGTCGTTTACAGGAAGAACATCATATCTTGACATCTGTAGTGTTTACTGAATCCAAACAAGCGAGAACTCTACGCGGCGGCCGTGCAGTCACACAATCATCTCCTCTCTCACTTAGTTTGGCCTGGTGGTCATCTTGGGGCCTGCTGGGAATCATGACCACTCATGTCCGCAGTGGAGCGTGACCCACCGTCCTCCTCCCTCATAGTCTGAGTTACAACCTGCATCATATAGTTGGACATTTTCACTGCAGCCAGCCAGATGTTGATTAGAGCAGAATTTTCTTTTTTGCATGGCAACAACAGGAAGGCAGGCGGCCACGTTTAGACAGGAGCGGGTAAACGCAGGCCTGTTTTAGTCATTTTCTTTATTGTGTGTTGTGCTCTGAACTGGCCTCTGAATGCACCTCTTCCCACATGTCTGTCTGTCGCATGGCAGGCTGACCCAGGTGAGTTGATACAGATGTGCCATGTGTCACCCCCCCCCTCAGTGGTTTAAACCCGGCCACCGTGCAGCCCCCGTCTAGCCCCATTTGGGTTTCTTTAATTCACAGTGTGGGAGACGGTCCGGGATGGTTCCATAGAGATGCTGCTCTAAAATGGAGTCAGGACAGTTAACCTGACAGACCCTGGTCAGAGCAACCAGTTAGTCCTCAGCTTTTCACTCTTCTCAAACTCAGCTTGAATTGCTTGTGGCTGATGGAGGAGAGAAAAAAAAACCACCCACCACAACTGCGGTAAAACAGTTTGTGAGATTTATGCGTCATTTAAAGTGTTTTACCAGAGTAAAGACTTGGAGGGTGAGGACTAAACCCCAAAGGACACATTCAGGACAGTCTCCCATGCAGCCCCAAATGGAGCTAGCCCCCACCCACAAAGACATCACGCCATAACTCTGTCCCAAATCCATGCTGCATGCTGATTCTAAGGACCTTTTGAGGTTGGAGTGCTTTCACACTGGAAAAGTGAGAAAATAGAATAGTTCCTTTATAAAACACTTAAGGCACAAAAACAATAGTAAAAAAGGAAGCATTATATGAAAATATAAAATATGTACAATCTAAAATAGAATAATATAACATAAGACTAGTATACAATATAAGAGATAAAAGGAAATATCTTGTGCAAATATCCAGACTTCAAGTAAAATACGCTGTGCAGAACTGGCTAGGGAGAAGGAGAGGAGGAAGACGGAGGAAGAGAAATATACATATATACAGTAGAACATACTATGCACAGCATATAAACACTACTGCATGCACACACTATTGCTCAGCAGCATGAAATGAAGTGTTTCCAAAGGTACGCGTGTCAGCGTGTACGTGATGGACACTGTGTGTATCACCATGTAGTGTAGAGAGGAAATAAACGGTGGATGGTGGTGAGGTTGAATTATTATTCCACAGTCACAGTTTGTTCTTTTGTGCCTTTGATGTATCGTCTCCTGTCGGTACAGAAGGGTGAATTCTGTTGGTTTCTTGTACACTAACTGCATTAATGGTACACTATGGGTGGGTAGGTATACCTAGAGTGTGCAATAAGCACCATAGTGGTAGTATGGAATTGGGACACCGCTCTTATGTTTTGGTTGTTGGTTGAATTGCTGTCTGCATGTTAGATGTGTGAAAGACATTTCCCCCATTTGTGCCAGTGATACTGAGGAACACTGAGTGCCAGAGTTGGTTTCTGCATGCCACATCTGTCAGTCGTGTTTCCCCCCCCCAGAAGTTCCACATTTTGCATGCAGGATTCGACAGTGTGTTGTTGCTGCTAACACTTCTGGTGCTCCCTCTGACAGGTTTGCTGCTTAAAAGGCCAGAGGGACTTGGCCACTCAGCCCACTTTTGATGGGATCCACATCGTCAATCACTATGTGGGGGACGAAAGGTCTTACCTGTCTTCAGATGAAGACGGAGTCAAGGACCCCACCCAGCAGAGGAGTGGGGGCCGTATCAGACTGCGGCCCAACCTCGGGGACACCGACAGCGAGGAGGACGACGACGACGATGACGAGGAAGCCCTGCGACTGTCTGTACCTCAGAGCGGCAGCCACAAGTCCACCACAGTGTGAGCAGCCCCCCCGCTGGAGTCAGGACAGAGGCTGTCAGCACCCACTGAGGAAGGGGGGCTGTCTCCAGCAGCCATTTCAGAGGAAAAGTCTGGATCTGGAGTTCTGAATTTCAGACAGGAAGTGCATCATCATTTCAAATCATGAGAATCACACTTATGGATTCAGTTTATTCAGTTAGTAGTTTTTGTTTTCTTCCTGAGGGCAGCAAACACCTGCCTGTCTGAGCACCACTGACAGTAGAGAACTAAATAAATATCAAACTCTAGAGGGCCACAAAGACCGGAGGAGGAGGAGGAGGAGGAGGAGGAGGAGGAGGAGGGGCGGGAAGGGGGGTCTGTCTGCCACCCCTCTGACCCCCCCTCCTGTAGGTACAACACAGAGAAAGAGACTGTGCAATACACCCTTTTATGTTATATTACACACTTCATCCAATGTGTTTTTATATTTTTAAAGCATTTTATAAATGAACATCAAATATGTATTGATGCCGTTACTACTAAGTGTCCATCATGCAGAGGCAGAACTGTACAAGTGCTGTGTATGTATGTATATATCTATTATCAGCCAGCGTTCACTCGACCTTTTGGCCTTAGCAGCACATGCCGCATGCCTTTCACCGGGGCTGGTGTACCACAAGGTCAGCGTGACATCTGCAAACCTGTAGATATGTAAATGTGTATTATGTTTTTTTTTTTTCAATTCCTTTTGAACTTGAAAATATGTATCTATTGCATATCTGATGTTTAGAATATATTGTACAGTTCAGAAAAAAGGGACATGAGTTAGTTTAATACAGTAATACAAATGACAAATCCTGCTTTTGAGACAAGTGAGGTGAATTCCTGTCAAGAGAGAGAGAATAATGATCGTCCCTCGGCAGAAGACTGCAGCTGTCTGTTTTCAGAGCAGCTAACGTGAATAATTAGTGCAGAGAAGGGGACAGGTTTATTTTTTTAACTGCCACTGCCGCTGCCGCTGCTGCCGCTGCTGCACTGGGCTCTCAGAACACATCCCCCCTTTACTTTCAAAATGAGCCCGGCAGTAAGCACATTTGAGGCGAACATGAGTAATGTCTCTCATGTGCTTTGTGTATCACAGATTTGCACAGACATGGATGACAGTCCTAGGGAACCTTTAACTGGGAGATAAAGCAACGCAGCACACTTTATAACGCAGCATGGGGAGGGATCAGGAGCTGTCGAGTGTTACCAAAGGAAACACTGCATCCTGCATTGTGCTCATCCACAGGCCAGTTCCACTCCATTTCATGTGCACGGACCTGGATGTGTAAGAACTTCTCTGAATGTCTGTATCGAACACTAACTTCTGTATTTGGCGAAGGACGAGGTGGAAGTGAGCGCAGCAGTCGTGGCCGTTAGGCCCAGGAAACAGAAAAACATTTGACTGTGAGTCGTGGTGATGGTGATGGTGATGGTGATGGTGGTGTCCCTTTTGAACAAGAGACCCTGTGTTGTTTGACGAGAGATGAACACGTTATGGCACTTTTTGAGTCTGTGGTGCAGTAGAGGACACACATGGCAACACTACGGAGCAGTCGGCACACTCTGGAGACTAAATGAGATTGTTGTGTGTGTGTGTGTGTGTGTGTGTGTTTGTTTGTGTGTGTGTGAGAGTTCACAATAAAATGTTTGATAAAGCCCTAGACTGATCTGGTCCCTTTTTACTGCAGGCAGCTGACCTGGAGACCAGAGTGTGTTCAGATGACTGAGAGCACATGTGGGATGTTTAGGCTCAACACTGCCTTCCTCTGAAGATTCTAGCTTAGATTGACTGCTTTCAGGAAGTGATTTCTCGTGGTTTTAGAGCTGAGCCTCAACTACTAATCATTTCATGCAGAAAACCACATTTTAAAAGAGCATTTCTCCTCGGGCACTACAGATTAAGCAGGTTCGTATTATTCCCAAATGCTGATGAAGATGATTTTTTTTTTATTAGACTGAGTAGTCTAGCTGTGATGGTCAATGTGCAGAGAGCTCAGTGTCATTTCATATTTCATACTGCAATGATTAATTGAAAGATATTTGGAACGTGCATTTCGTGGCGCACGAAGAAAAATTAGACTGTATTCGAATTTAAACGGGCAGGTTGGAAAAGCGCAGCACTGTTTCTGCCAAACAGACATACCTGATCATGTTGGCACAGAAATCCGATTGAGATAATTTCGCCCTTAATCGGCAACTTTGGATTCACAATTACCATTAGCTGAGCTCGAGAGAAAATCTCCTTCCTTCTAGCAGGAATCTCTCTCTGCAGGAAACGCGCTGTCGCTACAGTTTTTGAAAATGTATTTTTTTTTTACTAACCTTGTCCAAATTGCACTGTGCGTCCTGAGACTTTCACCACAGTCAGAGCGCAGTAAAATCAGAGTGTGGCGCAGCGTGGGAGGCATGAATCATTTAGTGTCTTCACCAGTTGAGGCGTCTTTAAGCTTGAATTTCAATAAAGGGCAAGAAACAATAAGGAAGTTAATTTAATCTATGCAGCGCTAAAACAAGCGCACATGAACCCAAACAGACTTCTGCAAAACAACAGATTCTTCTATTTATTATTATTATTATTACTATTACTATTATTATCATTGTTGTTATTATCATTACTATTATTATTGTAATTATTATATTATGCAGGCATTAGGTCTGTTGTACTTCACTCAACGTGATCATGGCAGGATGCCACAGTTGGTAACTATTACGCAGCTCTGCTGAAGTCCTGTGTGTGTCGGCCTATCGGTTCAGTCCGGGCTGCAGGGCCTGTCTGCTTCTGCTTTTATCGGTTCGGGCTTCATATCTTCACCGACACTGTGTCCGGATGCGCGGCCGCGATGCGTCTAATCGAGCCGGGGCACGTGGCGCTTTGATTTCCTGTCCTTCGCGTACTGATAGACTGATGTGCCTGCTCTGCATGCTCTGCAGCACAAGAGAGCCGCTCTGACACTGGAAATGTCTTCAGTGTGATCTGCTGCTGTGAGAGAACAAGCCTGTGAGACCGTCAGACAGACCCTGGACCGGTCTGGGTCTTCATCGGTGTGTTTTAGTGGAGAAAATCAGAGCAGGTGTGGAAGATTTGATTTGAGCAGATTTATTGATAAGCAGCTGTGAGAGCAGGTGATCTAAAAGACGCGATCTCAATTCTTAAATATTAAAAGAAAAAGAAAATCAGCAAGCAGACGGATACTATAGAGGTCAGCAGCACACAGCAGGAATTAAACTTGACTGGTTTCATTCACTTTTCATTAATTTGCCGTGTGACAATCAAAATCCATCACTGTAATAGTTTTAGGATTCCTTTATTGCACCTGCGCTGGATAAAAGGCTCCAGGACGCACGACTCTCCCATTGTTCCGTGCGTAATGACGCTGAACAGGCGCTGCAATCTGCGCCCTGCAGGCGAACAGAAAACAAATCGTCTCTGTTTTGGGCTTCTGTCTTCTGAGCATTGTGCCCACAGTAACGTGAACCTGTCACCGCGGGCGTGAGGACGGCGAGTGTCTGTCACATAATAACAGTCTGCGGCCCAACTGACCCCCAGAGCGGCGCAAAGCTCCACCAGACCTTGTCATGCGCGGCCCCTTGGAACCAGATGTTCCAGATGAAAACTATTCAAAATGAAGCTGCATTTAATGCGGAGATTTATTCCGAGTTATCGCTCATCTGTAGCTGCGTGGGTAGGATTTTATTCCACTGCGTTTTAGGGAAGATCCGAGCACACACACCTGCGGGCTGGTGTCATTCTGTTGTCTATTTTAAGAGGACGGTGTCGGTTCAGACTTTCCCCCGCCCTTTAATTTTACCTCAACTTGCTCAGCAGCTGACACCCTGGGGTGCGCCTCCACGTTTCCTCTCGCTCGGTCAGATTGAGTAAGGCGCTGATAAGGCCTGTATCACTTCTCCAGATTGCCACGGGCCCCTCTGGACACGAGCCGCAGTCTGATCCTTGTGTGTGTGTGGGGGGGTGGGGGGTGGGTTGGGGGGGGGGTTATTTTAGAACATAGCCTATGTAAATAAAATCGACTGATGATGCTACGGGTGTTTTCTTGGAACAAAGGCGAGAGAAGAAGACAAGAAGTCGCCCCCGCCGTGGCAAGAAGTCGCCCCCGCCGCAGGCTGTTTGCTCTTTACCTTACCTGTAACCACACTGCGCTCTGAGCGGAGGAGCCTCTGCAGTGACACCTGTCCGCGCAACACCTGGCTGACGGGGCGGACACTCTGCGCATGCTCCGTCGTCAGGTTGACATCTCCTAAAGCCCTTGGACCCGCATCTCCCCACCAGTGGAGCTCCAACCTGTGCAGGGTTCGGAGCGAGCAGCGGCCCGAGGACTCCCTCTGTCTCCCTGCAGCTGGATTATCAGCACCGACCTCAGACCAGAGATGCCGCGCTCCTTCATGGTGAAGAGCAAGAAGGCGCACAGCTACCACCAGCCGCGGAGCTTGGAGGATGACTACAGCAGGCTGGACTCTATACTGGCGCACATATGCTCAGGTTTGTGCCAAATGATTCCCCGTTTGAAACATTCGTTACTGCGTAAAAAATGTCTTTGAATGTTACTTTTTTTTTTTTTTTTACCTCATTTAAGGTCATGAAGATTTTTTTAAAACTAAAACACATTTTAATTTATCAGGAGAATTATTATGGTGATAGGTAGGCTCATATTAAATTATGAGACGTGGGGAATTTAGCAGTTTAAATCATTACAAAGTGTCGGTGCAGTTTATTTAAAGGCCTTCAAGAGGTTGTAAGAATGCTGAAGCAAAAATTAAATAGTTTGTGACATATTCAGAACATCAGTACTAAAATATTACACTAACGAAAAATCACCTCTATTAATAACAACAGGATATTTATAATAAAGCATTTTAATTCTCTGTTATATCACGATTGTTTTTCTATTGTATTATATGTTATTGCCAGAAGTGAAATAATATTGGCCCAGACCATTCTGTGATGTTACATGTTACATGTTACATTATATAATAATAATAATAATAATAATAATAATAATAATGATAATGATAATAATGATTTGACTAGAGGACAGTCCAGCTGTGCAGTGCTACAGCAGTCCTGAGCTGGTTTTCCTTACGGTGCTGTCTGTCCTCTCAGATGCAGATAAGATCCCAGATGACACCGACCTGTCGGTGGACGGGTACGGCCTCTCTCCGGTCTCCCCCCCGGCCGACGCTGCTGATTTCTCCCCCAAGTCTCCGCTGAGCTGCGCCGACAGCCTGTGCGGTCGCTCCACAGACTACGATGACTTCTGGAGGCCTCCGTCCCCCTCTGCATCACCAGGTACACACACACACTATATATATATATATATATATATATATATATATATATATATATATATATATATATATATATGTATATATATATATATATATTCTATTGTTTGTATATTTTCATTTAAACCATAATATTATCTTTGATTAGTGAATGAAGATGAACTACTCTATGAGAGCTTCTATGTTGTGATGCTGTCCCAGTCTTTAGTGTTTAGTGTTATGTGTATATATATATATATATATATA
The DNA here is from genome assembly GCF_042242105.1 of Pempheris klunzingeri. Lineage (NCBI taxonomy): Eukaryota > Metazoa > Chordata > Actinopteri > Acropomatiformes > Pempheridae > Pempheris > Pempheris klunzingeri. The sequence continues at coordinate 4,878,754 of NC_092017.1, forward strand.
TATATATGTGTGTGTGTGTGTGTGTGTGTGTGTGTGTTTCTACTCTTATTGTTTCACTTTGTGTGTTATTTTATATTTATTTCTATTTTATTAGTTTCAGTGTGGAACAGACACTGTGTATAACTGTGTATGTGACAAATAAAGAATCTCTGTAGCTCAATGGGAGCAGGCAGACAGTAGATCTGTGACAGTGGGCCGAGGTGCTCACTGATTTATTACACTCCCTCTTTTTATTTGATATTCCCGGTTTGACCCACAGTTTCACCATCTGGGAATTCTCTCAAAGAGCACTGCGTGGCTCCCTGAGCCCCGTGGGGCCCTGTGCGCTCCTGGAAATGTCCCGCAAATGTCCCGCTTCCACCAGGTCACTGCTTCCATTAAAGTTTCATGTGGCCTCTGCCCTCCCTCCCTCCCCCTCCTTCCCTTCCAGTTTATTCGGAGAAGTCGCTGTCTCCTCTGGTGGATGAGACCCAGCCCTTCGCCGTCCCCTTCCGGCCGTACGCCTGGAGCGGCTTCCCGGGGCCGGGGCTGAGGCCCCTGGTGCGGCAGAGCCTCCATCCCAGCATGGAGGTGGACAGGGGCCCGGTGGCGATGTCCTTCTACGGGGACAGGAGCACCCACTCTGCCCTGTACGCGGACCGGACTCTGGGCGAGGACTCGTACGGTGACTACAGGAGGCACGCTGCTGCTGCCGCTCTGCTGTTTCCGGAGGGAGGCCTGCATGGAAAAGCCCACAGTGGGAAGGCCCAGTCTGACCTGCTGTGCTCCAGCCTGATCCTCAACGGGGCTTACAAGTGTGTCAAGTGCAGCAAGGTGAGGATGGAGATGATATAAATGTGTAGTAACACATCCTGCTGCAGGTGAAGGTCATCTACTATAAAAATACCAAACATTCTTGCTGCTGCAATCCAGTGATCCAGTGGTTAATGTGACTGTAAGAAGCTGAGGAGTCTTGAGAAGGACACTAAATGGCTCTGTGGCTGACCTCTAACTATTTACTGCTTATTATTATTTATTTCTATAATCAACTTATTTCCCATTTCCATAATGTCCACAACTGACTTTTCTCCTTCCACCAGGTGTTTTCTACTCCGCACGGCCTGGAAGTCCACGTCCGCAGATCTCACAGCGGCACCAGGCCATTTGCGTGTGAAATGTGCGGCAAAACCTTTGGACACGCAGTCAGCCTGGAGCAGCACAAAGCCGTGCACTCTCAGGTACCTTTCCTCTTTAAACCGCATGCTGACATTCACATTCACACCTCCTCCTCCTGGTGATGAGACTGACGGAACCCGCCTCTGATCATGTCACAGGAAAGAAGTTTCGACTGCAAAATATGCGGTAAAAGTTTTAAAAGGTCATCCACCCTGTCGACGCACCTGCTCATCCACTCCGACACTCGACCGTACCCGTGCCAGTACTGCGGGAAGAGGTTCCACCAGAAGTCCGACATGAAGAAACACACTTTCATCCACACAGGCAAGTGGAGAAAATTCAGAATGTAGCGCGACACGAGTTAAATATCAGGAATTGGTGGTGAAGGATCTGTGCGTAATTTGTGCGTAAAGTCCGACATCTTCCAATGTCCTCTAAAAGATAACCCCCAAGTAACATGTTTTCTACGTGTGTTTTCCAGGCGAGAAGCCACATAAATGCCAGGTGTGTGGGAAAGCGTTCAGTCAGAGCTCCAACCTCATCACGCACAGCAGGAAACACACCGGCTACAAACCTTTCGGCTGCGACCTGTGCGGCAAAGGCTTCCAGAGGAAAGTGGACCTGAGGAGGCACAAAGAGACGCAGCACGGGCTGAAGTGAGGCGAACACAAAACCACGTCCTCTGATCTAGAGTCTCTCAGTGATGTGAGGACTTCCGACAAGGACCTTATAGACACAGGACATTTTTTCCAATCGCCCAGCTTGAGGACATTTGTTGGATCGAGGTTCGCTGCGATCCGCTTTTAGCTCTGTAAAAACGTCACGTGGAAGCGCGTTGGAAAACATAAAGTATATGATTATTTATTTATTTTATTATGGAGGAAAAAAAAAACAACCTATACGACTCGAATAAGACTGCAGGTTTCAACAAACGTCGGGCATCGGCAACACTAACTACTCCACCATCCCTCTGCAGAGTGCTCTACAGGTCCCGGACACCAGAGATAAGCTGTGACGCGGGACGATGGCGCGTGGTAAAATGAGTTTGTAAGTCGACTGATAAGAATCAGCTTCGGTGAGCATTAAAGCCTTCTCCCGCCTGAGAAACCGGATCAATGAGGGACTGAGAGATGAAAATGACTTCATAAGCAGGAGGGTTACGGCCTCACTCAACAGGCTGCTGGCTCTCACTTTTCTTGCACACTTAATTGTCAGAATTACCTTTTTTTTTTTTTTTTTAAATATGATTTTTCTTCAGGTTATTTTATTTTCTGGTTGGTTCTATTAAAATTACAAATGCAATAAAATCTAAAAGTGGAATGATCTATATGATTTCTTTTCCAAATGAAGGATGTGGGGAAACCTGTTTGAACACTTTACTGGTCATTTAACTCAAAGGCAAAAGTCCCCAGAACTGGACACCTTGTAAACTCCTGTAAGTCACATCAAGTATAATTGACTGTGCACTGTTTTATATAATAAACCTGTAATTATTCTTTGAGTAAACTGATTTATTATGACCACCCAACTACAGAACAACACAGAGCTAATAAGATCTTTGGTTTCCAGTGTTTCGGCTAATTGAAACTACAGGCCCACAAAGGAAAGAACCAGACGCAGGAGGCACACAAAGGGCCAGGCCATGATGCTCACCGTGATGCTGCAGTGATTGTGAATGCCCAGAGGCTAAGGAGGCTCCTGTTTGTTTTGACCACTGTAGCCCTGTGTTTCAACCTCAAACAGTCTGAGCAGATTTACCGTTAACCAAATGTTTTTTACCCTCATGACTGTTTAAAAAAAAAAAAAAAGGAAACTGGGAGATACACACCTCTGAGGGAGAGTTTTCATTTAGAATTCTGTTATTAGTGATGAGCAGACACGATTTAATCTGGATCACAGGACGTCAGGCAACAAGAAATCCTATTAATGAAAGGGAGTGCCATCACCAGCGACACAAAGTACAGCGGTGAATAAATCAGGAATAAGAAGGCCGTAAAGCCATACATTTGGAACCAAAGGAGCATTTCATCTCCACATGCCTTTATTTTCACCATCACTTTGAGCTCAGAGTCACACGGACACTCCACATCCATGACCCGAACAGCCGTCTCCACAGTTATTGTCATCATTTCGTTTTTTCTGACTCTAACGAGGAAAAGGAGAAGAAAGGGGAACAATCAGTAAGTCGTGTTCCCTCAACATTGATTGAAATCACTGACTCACAAGGATTTCGCACGCTTCACTTCCCCCCAAATCGTACACCATCCAGGCCTGCGAAAATACTGAATATTTTAAACCCCAAGATGAACAGACTAAAGGAGAACAGGAAAAGGCCAGCTCATTTAAAGCGAGACTTAATGGAGCTGTGCACCTTGGTGCTATGTTGCACAGGGTGAGCCACGTCACTCATTCTCTTGAAATAAAAATAAGCTTCGAGTGCAACAACCTCACATCCCCGGTTAATAAAAAGAGAAGCACACGTTAGTTGAAAGGGTGAGGCGCTGGATAGGAAAGGTGCAGTTTATTAAGGAGATTAGTGAGCGTCACAGAGACAGCTCTGTTTCCACGGTGAAGCTGAATCTGCTCACAGGGAAATCTTCTGTTGGAATAAGACTGAGTTTGCCATGAAGAGCCTTAAACACTGTGAGGCAGCCTGAAGCCACCAGCCTGACCTCCACCCTGTGAGGTAACGACCACGTGGTAGGAAGACTCCAGCTGAACTTTTGATGTAAAACTCCCCTCATGACTATTTTTAAACATCTGCACACGGGCTTGTTATTTAGAAACCAAATCTTTTGTGAGTGATGTTCCACCTCATAAGGTATTGCTTGATTTCCTCTGAGAGACGCACAATCTCAGACAGAAGCTTTCCAAGCAAAAATCTTCAAACGAGCCATTAGGCTGACCAGATTTGCTCCAAGGGCATGGGTGGATTTTTTTTTTCTTTTTAAAGCATTACCCCACTGCCCCGAGGCATATCAAATATGGATAGAATACGGCTCGATCGATTCGAGCGGGCGAGTAATCAGAGCATTGCAGTCTGAGGCTCAAATCTAGGCCTGCATCTTGGTCCATAAGTGCACAGAATCACACCCAGAGGTATGATGGGATGAATTTTTCTTGACATAGTTGTGCAATTAGAAAGTTCACTGTCTGGGTTTTGTGGTTTTGGGGCGATTCATTATTAATCTGAAATTAAACATGAATAATAGAAGAGAGATTTTAGAGACAGAGTTTGGTGTTTGATTTTGATTTTTCTGCATCTTTTACTGTTTAAACAAGCTACACGAGCTCCTAATCTGGTCAGACAGACTGTGGAAGAGTGTAGATAAGCCTACAAAGGCCTCTATATGACCAACCGAGTTTTCATCAGAAGAAACGAAACCCTTGAAATGGGACAAAAGAATTGAAGAGAGAGGCGTTACAACAGGCCAACGAAACCAGGCTCACCGTGATGCTCCATAAACGACAGAATATGATTAAATCATCACATGCAATACACCACGGATTAAAAAAAAAGATCAGCACGGTCCCGACGCAGCTGACAAACCTTAATATCTAGAATCAACATCTGCTGAATGGCCAGATGAATATGGCGCTCTGCTCACGAGAGAGAAGACACCATGAAGAGAGAGAATGTGATTATTCCCCTGAGGGCGAGCAGACCTGTTGTGTATATTGTAATAATAATGTGGTATTTGCTCTCACGCTGGGTTCAGCAGATTTCACACAGGTTTGACGGGTTACAAAGAGAGATCGCCTGAGAGAGATACAGGATTTCTAACGGCAAGCTTTGGAGACACAGCACTGATTAATATGCTCACATACAGGAAGTGATGCTAAGAAGCCTTCGAGGAGGACGGCTGGTGTGAAATAAAAGCGTTTTCATGCATTCTGTGCGCATATATTTAGGAAACTTTCTGCTTCAGAGACACTTTCCTGCTCACCTGTCCCCTCCCCAGCGGTTGACACGCCAACCAAGCCGGGACAGATGAAGAGAGGCAGGGCTCATATAGGACATGGCTCTTTTGTTGCAGAGGCTTATTCATTATTCACCTGATCTGAAAAACAGACTGCAAACCAACTGCACAGCTGTCATCAAGCAACAAGGCGCAGACACAAATTATTCATGACTCTGCAAAGAAAAGGCAGCAGAATGAGAGGAAAATAATAACAAGAGACATCAGCGAGGCGGCTGACAGGCTTGAACACGTGCGGGGAGAGCCGGCCTCTTCGGGCTGATGAGAGCCAGCCGTCCCCTGGTCCGCTCTCACACACCAAATAAACGTTTACAGCGTGCCACGGAACAGGAGGCACGTTTGCTTTATATTGTTTCAGAGATTTTTTTTACACCATGAGGCAATTTGTATCAAGTCTACGTCCCAAAAATGATCTCAGGTGACTTAGTTTGGTATCTTGTGACGCCTAAGCCCTGTCTAGGGTGTAGGGTGTACCCTGAGTCTTGCCTATTGCATGCTGGGTAAGGTTCCAGTCCCCCGTGGATCTAAAAAAGATAAGTGGTTTAGAAAAATGGTTAGGTACAGGACATCATACTAGCATCAATTCTGGGTGCCACTCTGGGGATTCCTCCCTCTGGGTAATATTAAAACTGGGTGGCTACTAATTAGCTTTAGTTAAATAAAAAAAAAAAAGCAGACATTTCAATCATCAACCCTCAAAATACTTGCTGCCAACTCTAGGGCTCAACCTGTACCTAACATCTGACTACATTTGAATCACCACCTTTCTAAATCGCTATCGCAGCAAAGCAAAGATTTGACCTCCTCCTGGTTTTGACACACAGAAACACACCTTCATTTATCAGCACAGATCTGCTGCAGGTCTTTTCACCAGAGCTCAGACGTGCGGTTATATTACGCCTCTTTCAGCTTCTCTACACTTGCTGCTGTTCCTTTTAGAAAGGATTTTTAAATCTGCTCGCTAACTCTCAAGCTTGTCCTGTTTCGTTTTATTCCAGTTTTATTTCGTATAGAATGATCACTCTTTTGGCTTTATGCTGTAAAATACTGTATTACTACTAGTAGTGCTACTAGACGTAACACAGTTTGTAATAACAGTAATAATAATGGTTGAGTAATTGTACTTTTTATACAGTATTTTTACAAAAATATTTTAGCTCATACTTTAAGCAGGACACCTGACAAAGGCCAATGCAGGTGTGTGTGTGTGTGTGTGTGTGTGTGTGGACGGGGGGGTGAACAGTGTTGTTGTTTTCAGTTTTCAGGCCTGTTTATAATGGTATGTCCCAAGGTGTGTGTGCGTGTGTGTGATTCTGAAGCCGTTACTACACACACACACACACACACACACACACACACACACACACACAAAGAAAGCGACATCAGAAAAAGGTGGAGGCCAAATGAGAGTGGACATTTTCCTCAGGCCGCCTTGAAAGCTTTCCATTAGCCGGGATCTGTTCTGAGGGTCTGGGGCCCTGAACAGCATGAGTCCATGGGGGCTCTGGTGGTGGTGGGTGGGGGAGGCCGTGTGGGGGCCGGCTGGGATGGGGACCTACAGGTTTGATGAAGGGGAGGGGGGGGTTGGTAAGGCTGTCCGCTCATTTAAAGACATGTTTATCCGGTTCATTTAGCATTACATAACACTGGACGATTTGGACGGGAGCTGTCAGTCAGGAAGAAAAAGGCTGCTCTGCCACCGCTCAGCTAGAGCTAGAGCCTGTGTCACTGCTCTCTGGGTGGTTTTACACACATTTTATATTCTGTACCTGTACAAAAAGAACCTGTGTTCAATTCTTTTACCGCTGCTTTCTTTTCCCACCCGCTCTCGCCTTGTTGGCCTGGTTTCGTCTTTCAGCTGAAGTCACGTCTAATAACATATGAATCATGAAGGTGACATTAAAAGGATCCACTCTGGCTTAAAGGCTGGAGAGCAAAATATTCTCCTCTCTTCGGGGGGACAAAACACATGAAAAGGAAATCTTCGGAACACATGACAAGAGAGAGAGCTTTGTAACCTTTTAGTGTTTAGTTGATGTTCATGTTCTCTTGTAAAAGGTTTTACATGGCTGAGAATTTGACGTGTGGAACATAAAGCTGTGAGATTCATGCACAAATCCTGGCATGCTGCATAATGTGAGAATAAGACTGTGCAGTTAATTGTTTAAGGTTGGAGACTGGACCTCATTACCTTTTTGGTAATGATGGAAACATCGCAGTAGGTATTAAATTAAAAACATTACATATCAAGGTTGGCACAAAGTTCCTGTTCAGATTTTCTCCCATTTCCTTAATACTTTATCAGAGGTCACGATTTGAGTTTTCATATTTGATTGTTTTACGATATTCAGTCGATCTAATGTGGCTTTTTTGACAATGATCACCAGAAAAAGACCCCCTAATGTCAAAGTGAGTCATTTCAATTAATTACAATTATAAAATATCATTGTTTTCACACACTAAAAGGACCAGAGGTGGATCTGCTGAGATTTAAACCTTGCTCACTCTATCAGATTCACGATATTGCTGTTGTTGTTGTACCTTGAGACATTTTAGAATTTAATACACGTAGCGACTAAAATTCAGATACGATTGAGAAGCTCCTCTCTTATGTGACTGAGTTGCGCTACGCTGTGTTAGCTGCAGTCAGAAGGTGGTTTCATGTAGCTGGCTGCTAAAAGGAACTATGGATGAACAGCTTTATCTTTGAAACCCTTTAAAAAACACACATCTAGCCACTGTTTTCATTATCCTGCCCCACTGTGGCATTTTATGATTGCATTTCCTTTGTGAGTAGGTTCTGAATTGTAACACATTAGTTCATTTTGTGTTTGTAGCTACTCTCGTAACAAGGCTTGGGCAGTGCTGGATTTGTTTTTAATCATGTTCTTTCTTATTTCATGTGTAGATAGCCATTCAACTGACAGGCTCAGGGACATGCCTGTGCATACCCCAATACTCAATACAGATCCATCAGTCCCCCCTTCATCTTTTTAACACATAGATGCTTAAAAGAATCTCAGGCCCATCCACATTTTACCAGGCTTGACTGAAGGGAACAAGTCAAAGTGTGGCTAAAAGAAATTCTCTACGACACTGAACAATCCTTTGAGTCCAGTTATGAAATTGAAAGAGTGGGTTGTTCTGAAAAACAACACAGGAATGGCGTTAGTAATGTTAATGTCCTGGAGACATTCAAGTCAGACCAGAGTCCAAGTCTCAAGTCCATCGATAATCTGCGGCTGGACTAGAAGGAGCTGTTGACTGACAGAGCTTTAGCAGCTGTCTAATCAAGTACGAGGAACATTTCCGTCCCAAAGACGCATCTACTAAACACTGTGAAGTATTCAGTATGCAAGCATGTATTCTGTATTTGTAATTTATTTAAATCACTTTGCAAAGATCTGTTTTCACTTCAGTGTTGTAATATAATAAAACATAAACACTTCCAAATGAATGACAGAATACTTTAGGACTCCATGCATATATAAACAAACCATGTACCGTACAACCCACTGCTACGGAGCCAAAATGTTATTAAGTAGTAAAATGTGTTAGAAGATGCATGTTTAGTGCTTCTGTCAAGTAAACACACAAAAGCTCTTTCAGCCTATATTATCAATGCAAACAGCATATGATTTGTGAGTGAGCATGGCAGCACAAGATGTTACTTTGTGATACAGTCATCCCCTTAACCAGGTCTGATTGCAGCTATGAATCTTTCTAAAAAATTCATAAGATCCATTTCACAAATGACCAAGCCAAGCATGTGCCTGTATCCAAATAGCAAAGAGAGAGCGAGGCGAGGAAGATCTATAAGAGGAGCCCGCAGCCAGAGGAAGGAGTACAAAATGACAAAGATTTATTCTCAGCCATGATCAAATATTTATGTTGAGGCATTCAAGTAAAGTTACTTTTTGTGTTCTGATTTAATGAATGATTTGAGCAGTGGCAGTGCTGGGAGGCACAGATGTTGGGTTTGCTGAAGCCTGCGCTAATGCCCATTCAGGGGTCTGTGTGGTCATGTGTCAGACTGCAGCAGGATCAAAGCAGAGTAATGCCATAGTGGGGATCACGGCATAGAGGAGTAGGATGGTAAGTACTTCCACAGCCCCAGAGGTCTGCACTGGGCCATGGCTGTGGAGGATGAAGCAGGAATGGGGGGGGTAATTACTAAATTAATATGTTGTCTATGTTGAAAAATCCTGCTGGAGAAAAAGAGTTTTAAACATCAGTTTGTGGTTGATTCCCTCCGATGTTTTCCATAAATTAAAGGTTAATTTCTCAAAAGGAAAGTTGGCACTGAATCATTGACCCACCTTCCTTTAGCATATAACATTAAGCCAGTATCTCTAGCTCTTCTCATCTCATGCCAGTATGCTGCCAATTGACCCATTACAGACAAGAGACTCTACAATAGGCCTGCACACGGTGGGATTGATCCAAAATGACAAAGCCACAGTCAAAGGAAATGGATCCCGGCAGCACAGTGACTCTCCCATTCTCCCTCTGGCACCCTCTAAAACATTCATGACCCCAAGCTGAATCTGATCTGGCCTTCTTTACTCAGTGCTTTATCTTTACTAAGAACTATCTACCCACTGATAATATTCACTTCACTTCACATCATCTGAGATGAATATAAAAGAACTACTCTAATTTTCAGGATCAATTAACCCAAACTGAAATGAGAACAGGTAAAGTCATCTCAAAATGAATAAATTAGAAAACTAACAAATAGCATGGTATGTAAAAAAAAAAAAGAAAGAAATAAGAAAATAAAATAAAAAGAAAACACTTTTCCTTCATAACTAACAGTGAAGGAAAAGATTCCATATGAAAATGTTAAATTCAAAGAAGGGTCCAGATCAGGTGACCTGAAAGGAAGCTATGAGTGTGCAGGAAGTGTCAGGAGACGTCTGTGGCAGGTGAAATAGAAATTCTAACACTCGAATGAACACTTAAACGGATAAAGGGAGGTTGGGAAAAAAAAAAAAAAGAAAAGCTAAAAGCCTCCATCACTTCCAACAAGACATTGGTACCCCAAACACAGTGTGTCAGCATCTTTAAACACCGGAGAGAAGGGGAGATGACAAAATCGTTTTGACAGCCAGTTCACATGTAACATCTCCGATTCATCCACCTTGGGGAGTTGCTGGGCAGTTTTAACCCGCTGCCGGGGGAAACCAAGCCCCGTGTGTGATAGCAGAGTGGGCAGGACCGAGCTTGTGCACCGCGCCACGCGCCACTTATTGATCAGAGTCAGACAGGGTGTCAGTCTCAGCAGCCCAGAGATACAGCAGGCAAGCAGCAGTTATCTGTGTCTATTAAGGCGTCCGCTCTGTGTGTATTGATTGGCAACAACTCGACACTGGGAATTGTCATCAAAATGCCGATTTACAAAAGGTTGAGCAGGCGGTGGTGAAGTTTGCATGGTCCAGGCATTATGGATTTGTTGATGCAGTTCCCCCAGCGGCACTCGAAAGAAGAAAAGAGTGAGGCGTCCGGCCTGGACCTTTGTCTCACCTTGGGAGCTTTCAGCTCATAGTACACTGGTAGATAAAGCAGCTTTACGCCATGTTGAAAGATGTGAATAAGACTGGCCTACATTACAGCAACAGCCTCTGCCAGAGCACAAACAAATGTTCACTAAACACGGCCACACACACAGGCAGCACCCGCACCGCCCCTCCCTGCAATTGTTTGCTACAGGGGCAAAGCTTTTACAAAAAGGGGCCAAGGTCAAGATTTTCCCTTATGAGACCACCATCTCCATTAGCTCTCAGCTCACTGGGGTATCTCTTTCCCCCTTAAGATATTTGACTTCCAGACTAGCACCATCAGTTAGAGGAGCAGAGAAACAAGACAAATGTCTAATGTGAACACACCTCCACGTCACTGCAGCATCTACCCATGCAGGTAGTTTCACTTTTATCTGCTGAGGTTCTGAAACGTCTGCCACTGAGATAACTGCGACCACCCCAATACAATACCTTTACACTGGAGACATTTTGACTAAGAGTAGGAAAAACACAGATGTAAATGATGAAACTAATGATGGCTGAATACCATTTAGCTGCTTCCGTATGCGGGACTGGGACACTTGAATGGAACAAAGTCATCATCACTGTTGGTGGTAATACTGGTGCTACTATGACAAATCAAAGTCTTTCCTGTGACAAACGGAACTTCATTTGTGGTGCTTAAAATCATCATATAAAAACTCAACAGCAACTCCTCCATGCAGACACATGTCCTTGTTAGTAAGAAAACTTCATCCTGGACCCTTATCTGAATTATCCTGAGTAACCTGTTGGGCTGAATATCTTTTAAATAATGTTGACAGGAGGGGGCTGCAGGAGGTCACCTCATTTACAGAAGAAGAAGAAGAAGAAGAAGACAAAACACATTTTACCACCTTCAATAGTGTCACAACTACATGGGGACAGAAGCCTCTTATCTAGCAGATACAGGTGAAGCCATTTAAGGTAATTAGCACTGCACTCAGCAAGACTAATGAATATCTGCTGCTTGAACAAATAAGACTGCACACACTGACATCTCCCATCTACAGTTGTCCAAATCTACTCATCTGTGGACATCAGGTGAGCGTCTTCAGGAAAATGGAGAAATGACTGTAGACAGGTATGGAAAGTACATCTATCCAAGTCTTGTTACGTTAGTACAGTTTTGAGGCAACAGCAGTATTGTATTGTAAAGTATTTTCATTTCTTGCTAATTTACACTGAAACCCTTCCACAGGCCAGAGAGAAACATTTTAGTTTGCTAAATTTATTTGGCAGCTATAATTGTCACTTTAAAGATAAACATTTGGCATCCAAAACATATGATTAACATATAAAATATGATGCAATTACATAAATTTACCCAAAATAAAGTGGTGAACATGAGTAAAATTAATCTAATCATTTAATATGTAGTAATATAACTGTAAGATTTTGAACGCAGGATTTTTACTTGTAATTGAGTATTTTCATAGTGTGGTATGATCTAGTATAGTGGATTATCTGTAATTTCCTCCTTTAGATTCCAGCTTTAATGAACAGATCTGCCTGTGGCTGGAAACCACTTGAAGTGCATGAGAAAATATTTTTTTGTGTGTAACCCTTCAAATTCAGACTATGAAACATGTAAAACAGTAAAGCAGCAATCACAAAAGCAAATCTGGACCGTATAAAAAAATATCTTGAAATCAAATTCATCCGCCCGGCTCAGAAAGCAGCAGTGAAGCTGAAGCGGGACCCGTGGGAGGGCCTCTCCTAAACATGGCAGTTTTTCTTGACAAGCACAGTGGGGCCTGGGGAGGTTTTGGGCAGACAGGAGCGCTTGCAGCAGTCTGCGAGGCCTCCAGGGGAAGCTGACTGGATAAATAGTTCACTTAGAACCTCTTGCTCTCTAAGAGGTCACCAAGGAAATATGGGATGGAAGGGGAAAATGGAGAGGCTTTATCTCGCTCTCATAGGATTGCTGCCTGTTTGTATTCTAGCCTGCTTCATAAATACTGCAGTATGTGCTACATGACCGAAATGATAGTCAGTCTTGTTCATTCCTGCTTTTTCCTTTCAATTAAAACAACACTGTCACTGTATTTTTTGTTCTATCAGATTCTGTCCTCAAAAATACATAACCTGCCATCACATTTTATCATAGGAAAATACATTTAACAATGAATAAAACTTTGATTCTTATTATGATCATAGTTTCATCGTCAGGAGTTGGAACTTATACAAGAGCATTCTCAGCGCACCTTGTTGCACAACTGTGTTGTTGTCCAGCAAATTAAATATAAATGGATATGTGATATCAGTGACCTGAGATACGAGCACGCCTCTGAAGACTGCCGGCCGCTCCCCACATGCCTAGACAGCACACAGTGTGAGTGTCATACAGTATCTTCACCTGCTACGATCAGGATATTCCTTCATGGAAAAGGATACTTTAATCCGAACATCAAAATAAATGTGCTTGCTACTCTGAGATAGATTGCAGGTGTAAAGCTGCAGCTCTTGTGTCAGATTGCACACAGGAACACTTCATCTCCTGACACAGTGGTATCAGTAGCGATATACAGTAACTGTCAGACTGAAGGAAATTATAGTTTCCTTTAAAGCTATAGTTAACTATTCTACATAGACTTTGTATTTTAGATCTTTTAAAGCATGTGAAACCATAATTACTCATGCAGTCTGTCACCATGAGTGGTGGGCTCCTGGATCGGTTTGGGTTGTTTCACATGACAGATTTCTGTAGTCATGATTTTCTCTGCGCTCCTCTCAGTGGTTTGAAGTGGGTGGTGATTTGTGAGAAAATGTATTATGTCATTCTTTAGATTTAGCATTTAGAATCTAATGACAGGTGGTGGGCTGGGTCAATCAAATCTGATTAAACTACACCCACTCAGGCCTGGTGAAGCAGCTTAATTGAGCTTATGAATAATACCTTCAGATGTTTTTCTCGTTGAGTTAAGAAGAAGAAATATTCAAATAAGATCTGAAGCAAAGTTTTGAGGGGCTTCAAGCACATTTTGCTGACAACTTCTCTGTGTTTCAATTAGGGTTTTTTACACAGTGTTATTGAATACTTGATTCTGATTGTAACTGAAATAGTTGTGATAACAGAAAATAGTTGTGATAACAGAAAATAGTTCTGATAACAGCAGCAGGAGAATCATCGTTAAATCAATAAAATCGTTTTTATTTCATGTCAAATTCTGATTTCTTTAGTACGAAGCTGTGTAATAAGCAGGAGAATGTACAGCGAGCAGCAGTCATTATTGCAAAAAGAGCCACTTCAGGATGATCACCCTGTTGGGCTTCTCTTTGCAATAACGTCTGGCTCCCTGTATGTTACTCCCTTATATAATTAATTCAATTCGATATATATATTCTAACACAAGATTTCACATGTAATGGAGTGTGTTTATATTGCTCACATCAATAGTAGGTATCCATAAAACGTGACCCTCCAGCCAAACAGTGCCCTCCTCAGTTTGAAAGTGATCACTGCTTTTATTCATCAGAACATTTGGATTCTTTATACTGAAAAACTGTAAAACAAATCAGCTCCACAAGCAGCCAAATACTTTAAACTAATTTCTAATTTTTTCTGGCATGTTTTCAAAAGTCTCAGCAGACAGAGTGTGCTCAGAAAGTCCAGTGAGCAAAATGTAGGTCAAAATAATTAGTATTTAAGTTAAACCAAATACAAAAGTTAATTAATCAATCTGATCTGATGTGTTAGACGACCTGCTGGACCACAACAATTAAAACCATACAGTGACCAAAGCATTATCGTGAACACACACTGATCCTAGATGTTATTTACCTTTTTGTGTTTCCAGAACCCTGAACCGCTGTCAAAATAAAACCTCATCAGCCAGCAATTACGAACGACAAAATCAGTGACAAACATGGGGAGAGCAGCAGTCTGTACCATGTTTGCTTTGGGGCTTTTGTCTGAGGCTTTCATCACACAGCAATACAGAGGGCAAACCTGAGCGGCAGATGTCGGCTAAATCCGACCGTTCAAACACATTTTCTGTCCCTATTCATCTAAAATCAGAACTTGAGCTGCTCCTTTACTGAAGCTGTCTGTGTGGAGCAGGAAGTCACTGATTGTCCTTCTATTGTATTACACGCACACACCAACGCTGGGGGAAAAGATGATCCCAGCCTTTGAAGCCTTTGTGTTTACACAGAGCAGCAATATGTTGTCATCAAGCAATCGTGGAAAGGCATTCTTGATCCTTCTCTGTACAACAGGCGCTTCCATTTAATTATATAGAGAAGTCTGGGGCACCCAGCGCGTGTCACAGGTGGATTTATTTGTCTAATATACTGTCAAATCACAAAAGAGGGTCAGACCAGTGCTGCTCGTGTTATAGTTGCTAAAGAAATGTTTCATCTGCCATTAAATCAAATCCAGATGGACACAGCAATCGTTTTAGTGCATTGACTACAAATCATGTGTATACCACATTATTGACCTTTTCCAGAACCACGCCACTGTAATTTACACCAAGAAGCCAGTTCATTAGTTAAACAACAAATATGATAACCTTCATGAACGTAGGATTTGTCGCAGGACTGCATATGAATTGCAACCCCCACGACAGGAAATGAGGCAACTATTTCAGTGAGTGGATGTGTGATTGGGCAGTGCAGCCTGCTGGATGAGCACAAACACAATAACTTCACTGGATTACAAAACTTTTGATGGGTGGTCCCCGGTGTGATGTGTTTGGGGTCCTTCCAAAGCTGCATATTTACTTTACAGAACTGAAGGCGTTATACGACTGGATCCTTCCAGACAGTTCCACATTTTCTGTGGCCACACAGAGTTGCTCTGGTTTAATCCTATTACATGTCAAGCACAAAGGGAGATAAGAGGTTTATGTCCGGGTGCCTTACAGACTGAAGCTCTCGTTCCCCCGAGACACTGGGAGAGCTACACATTTGGCCGTTTTGATACTGGTGCTGACACAGCCGTCACAGACACACACACACATGCACATTGTGGTGTGTTAAAATACAGACATATTAATAATAGGATTGCCTGTGATGGCTAAGGGGACACTGATGATGAATGAAGACCAGGTGAATGGCATAATCCAACGATGGGTAAGTCAACAATATTCTATCCTATCACCACAACACAATTTAGCTGAGGCAATCATACTCAGCACTGCTGTCAAGTGAGGGGTGTTTAAAGGGTGGAAATCTATCAGATAATGCACCAATTTTGATGACTTAGCTGGCATGCAAATCTCACACCATCCTCCTCAAGGGAAATTCAATCAAAAATTTAATATTAGAATTAAATGTGTTTCTTGTGGTTTGTGCTGGAATAAAAATCTGCTGACATCTGGTGATAACTAACAGCGAGGCGTTCTGCTTCCACCCTGTATTTAGCGAGGTACTCCAGAGGAGGAGTTGAAGCCAGAGGACTACCAGCAGTTCAAGAGTTTGGGATCCATCTGTCTTACAAATGGCGACACTGCACAACTACTGAAGTTCCTCCACGATGAGAAAAACCAGGTATTTCTCCTGCTGTTAGAGACATGTCAGCTGTATGATCTGTCCTGACCAGTAGTAGTCACACCTCACAGATATGAAGTGACAGCACATTGACAGTGTTAAACTGTCATACAGCACTAAAAGCACACACACACACAGTCACACTGCAGCCTCCTGAGCAACAGCAGCCACATACTGGAGCTACTGAAGCGAACAGCAGCAGCAGCAGCAGCAGCAGCAGCCACTTCCCTGCTACCCGGCTATGCTAAACGTTAACATGCAGCTGCTACTCTGTGCCTGCTGGCCTCTTGACCTGGAGGTGTGGGGAGCAAACAAGCAGATATTCAGTCAGATTTCTCGCTCCACTGATAACAATCTTCAAGACGGCACTCCTCTAAGTGCCCTTGGTTGTCCCATCTCTCCGCGCTTCCCCCAGCTGTGCGTAGCATATTTTTAAAAAAAAAACATTCTTAAGCCTTCCTCTTTCTGAGCAACCCAAAGGCTTCAAATGATTGATTATCAGACGAGAAATCCAGTTCATCAAATTATGAAAAGATCAGATCAGCTTTCTAAGGCAGAGTAAGGCAGAGGCTTTGGGCGTCAGAGGGGTGCCCTGTATAGAGCATGCACATATACGAACTGCAGTCCATGATGTAGCATGAGGATGACAAACCTTTACAGTTCAATATATAAAAGGTAGAGACAGGGGACTGGTTCAGTTGGTACACTTCTAATTTATTATTTTTTAATTAATTGCTCTTATTAAGAGTCTTTGAATCCAGCAAAAATGTTTAATCTACATTGTCCAAAAGTACACCGTTTGCTATATATTAAAAATTAAGTCTCCAATAATAAATGCGTAATGAATGAATGGCTACTTTGGTTTGAATGGAGCTTTTCTTTCAAGGCCATTTGTTTAAACTGCAGTTGGTAGTCTATTTGGATGCAACGCAAGTGTGAAACTGCAGTTATTGCATGCACCTGTTTCTGTGGCAAAGCATGCAAATGGAGAGGAAAGGCCCGGCAAATCTTCAGCAACAGGGTCTCTGCTTTTCTGCTTTCTGATGATGTGTGATGGTTGTTTTCTCTTGCACACAGGGGATTGTGAAGTCTATGAGCTGTGTTCTCTTGGCACCTCTTATAAAAGAAGTAGTTAAAAAAGACAGGAATCACGATCACTGCCAGGCTGCCATCTCACATCTGACCAGGGTAGGTACAAACAGTTCCCCTACACAACGACACATGCTTTCTACACACCGGGCCTAATGTTTGTTCTGTTGTTTAGACTTGCAGGCCAAATGAAGTCCTGTATAGTTTTCTTAAACTAATTGACGACCTTGATCCAGGCGCCATTTCTGAGCCCATCTTAGCTCTAATGCCACACCTTCAAACAGGTAACTCGACTCTTGATTCACTGTTGTTACCTTCTCACATATCCTTAATCTGAAGAAAGCATGACAAGCCTTTCTAATGCCTTACAGTGTCCTATGACCACATTAGGCATTATGCCAATAACCATAATGCTTACTATGCTTACTACTACTAATACCACTAAGGATCATACTGACTGTAGTGTTGCTACTTGTGCATGTCTTCATGGATGGTTTGCTGGTGAACCATCCAGTGCAGTTGTTTAAAGAGGTGGTGTCTGGCTCCCCCTGCTGTGCACTCATGCTAATAACAACAACCCTGTGTCTTTGAAAGTGCTGCTTTGCCTGAAGGAGGGAAAGGCGGCCTGTGTGGGCTTGGCTCTGTCCACCCTGCAGGAGCACTTGTCCCGGCTGCCCGTTCCTTACACCCAGCAGCAGGAGGAGGCCGATGAGTTCGGCCTGTGTCGCTGCTGCAGCGGCTTGGCAGCGTTTACTAAGCCATTCATAGAGGAGGTGAAGAGGACTAATGGAAACTGCGGTGCCACTGCTGAGGATGAGGAGCTGAGAACTGAGCTCCTCAAGTTGTAGGTTTCTGTCTCTATGTTTGAGTATTTGGTTATTAAATTCTCCATTTAGAATTTTCTTTTTTTTTCCTCTGTACTTTATCATTATTTCTCTCTCTTTGTTCATGCGTCCTATGTTGTAGTTTTTTTATTGTATTTTTCCCAGCTCTAGTAAAGAAAAGCTAAAAACAGGCAAATATGTTATTTTAGGTTCATGAGACAATAAGATTATAGAAGACTTTTGAAGTTTGGGTTCTTTCAGATTTTTTCCAGTGTTTATTATTGCAGTTGATGACCAACACTTTTTATTTCAGAATGGGGTTAAAATAATACTGTTGGACTTGAAGCACTAATACTAAACAGTTGTAAAAGGCTTGGTTCTGTTAATCTGCAGCTGCATGAGGAGCTTGAGGGAGCCCCTGCTCGAGGCTAACCTGAACCGCAACAAAAAATCGGCACTGTGGCTATTTGCAACAGAGATAATGGTGAGAGCAAATTTTAGTTCCTTCTCTGTCACTGAGAAAACACTCGAACATTGTATGATGCTTCAGTGTGATTTTATTGCTTTAATCATGTCACTGCGTCTCAGGTCACACTACCTGCAATCCAAGAGTCTCTCTCAGAACTCCTGTTCTTCAGCTCGCTGAGGAAAAGCACCCAGACTGACAGCAGTCAGTTCAAGGAGTCGAGAGCTTGTGTGGCCTATCTACTGTTTGTCGAGCTCATCACCATGGACAGCTTCCCAGCAGTGTTCAGGTGAAATGAAAAGCCAGAAATCTGGTTAGACTGATGATGATGATGATGATGGTGGTGCTCAGTGTTACTGTCCTGTGACAGAGAATTTACTTGTGCTTTTTCTGGTTCTTCCAGTCCTGTATTTGTTCTTCAGTGCAACATGGAACACATTAACCAACTAATCAGCAGGTAAGTGGCTAATACAATATGAACTGAATATAATAGTTTTGAAAGGCTTGATTTATTGGTGTAATCTTCTTTCTTTGATAGCAAAAAGGAATCACACTTGCTCAAAGGACTGGTAAGGCCACATAATTATGCAAAATAAGGATGAGATTAGACAATGAAAGCAGGAAACTGAGGTCTTTTTTTTTTTTGGCATAATTGTGTATTTTCACTCAGGCACTGTGTAAAAAAAGCTTGGAGAGTGTGCAGGACAACAGCCTACCAGCGAGTCTACTGGGACTGAAGGGCTTTTATAGTATGCCACAGGTAAGGACAAGCATGGCATGCTCAGCTTTAAGTCTTCTTAGAATCTTATTGTCATCTTATTATTTTTATAAATATTATAATAGAATTACTTCAGCCATATGTTGGTGTTGCATCAAATCTCTACTGGTCCCATAACTACTAATACTCTGACCAAAACATTAGTGAGCACTGTGGGCTACTGCTTTTGACCAGTGTCTTTTGGTGCACTGAAATTCACAGAACCTGCGGGAAATTCTTACTGACTGTCCAATGCAACATTTGGTGAGTATAGAATGATGCTTGATGAGAGGAATGTACTTCTAACATCTGCAATATTGTGAGGCTAATTTTTTTGTGTGTGTGTGATCACTGCTTCCCCAGAGGGAGTCGAGCCTACAGGTTTTCCAGCTCTTCATCAATAAATTAGATGCTGAAGCGAAGCACAAGTTCTTTAGGTGAGAAAATCATCATAGAAGACAGAGGACACCAGACCAAAAGTTCATGCGTGTCCATAGCACAAACGCCTACAGTGTCTGCTTTTATAAAATAGTCAGGCAACATGGCCTGTGTATTAGATCGTGTGAATGCAATGCAGTTTACATACATTATCATTTACTTTACATTTGCTTTAAATTCACATTTATGTTGTTTATGCTTATAGGTTATCTACTTCATAATGAATACTCACATTTTTGGTGTAACCTTGAACTAATTCCTTCTAGTTTAAACTGCAGCAGTTCTTTTCTACCCACTTATGCTCTAATTCATAAAATTCCTACTTCCCACTGTAAATGTGCTCCAGTGTAAAAGTGTTCAACGACTCAATTTGTCAGCATTTAACTATGTCTCAATTTATTTTTATTTGCTGCATTCTTTAAGTATTTTCTGCACTTACATCTTACACTGATTAGAAGTATATTAACAAAAGTCACATTTCCTGTTGCAGATGCATGTTAAAAACCAGCAATCACGCAGGAGTAGAGAGCTACATAGTAAAAAACATCAGGAATCAAGTCAAATATTCCATGGAGGTAAGATAAAGGTTAAACATTATTACATTTTATAAAAATGTATATCTGGCTTTAGTCTTGATGCCTCAGATGGTGTTTGATTTGGTGATTTTACGTGAATGTGTTTAATCTACGATAACTCTCCTACAGCCAGGTAATGCCAATAAATGGTTCCTGGGGGAGGAGTTTCTCCTGTTGTTGAGACTGGTGTTATGTTTGCCACAAGGTCCTGAGACAGATTTGCTCAACACTATGGACAGGTAGGTAATGCGAACAATGTGTAATATTCTGTTCATTTGTGACTTTTGAGTCAACGTTAGGGATAATCTATTAACTATACATAACATACTGTATATTTAATATTTTCCATAGCATGCCACAAATGTTTGCCTGTGATGCAGTTTGGGAGAAGTCCCTTAGTGGCAGTCTGACGGTTTAAGGCACAACGTGCAGAAAGTCAGATGTTTTTATTTTATTTGGTCAAATCACAAACTACATCCATACATGAGATGCAGATTTGCATCTTCAACATGTGTCGTCTTACTGACATATTTGGGGGAAAAAATGGTAATTTTAGAAGTAAAATTTATACATGCATCTAATTATGTTACAGACCTCTGTGGTTAATTCTCTTTTTTGTAAACCATTTGCAACCATCTCCAAATTTTGCTTTGCTGCAGAGACTGAAAGATAAAAGGTCTGTAAATGTGAGAACACCACCTACGCCGAGCCATTAAGCAATGTTCTGTGTTCGTTTATCCAGGATAATGGAGAGTCTGAATCTTCTGCGCTATCTCATTATCAGAGACAAAGAACTGAGGAGCACTGTAAGTCAGTCTAATTCAACACATTCACTGCTCACCTGACAGTCTGGTTCATGCAGAAAGCTGATGGTGTCTTCCTCCTACCTTCAGAGAGCTGTGTGGGAAGAGCTGTGCAGGATCAAAGATGAATACCTAAAAATGCTGCGCGTGTGTATCAGCATGTCAAAAGCATATTATTCAGCTGAACTGAAGGCACTGAGGGAGGATCAGAAGCTAAAAGCAAAGGGTATGCATTAGCTACTAATCTGTATAACAAAATGACATCGAAATAACCTTGCACAAATGGCAGCGCAATAGTGTGTTTTCATACTGGTAACGATCTCTATCTTCCTCCCCCAGAAACTCGAGATGCCGCTAGATCTGCCAGATTAGTCAAAAGCATGAACGTGAAACATGAGAAAGTGTCCAATATGTCCCCAGAAGTCCAGCACCAGGTACAGAAACCTTAATTATCACTTATCATCATGTTGATTTTGGCCTGTGTGATGTCAGACCAGCAAGCTGACTGTTCCCATGTGCCTCAGGTGTTGCAGAGCGCTTTGGTGACATTTGACCTGATGGAGAGTCTTATCTTCCGAATCGAAGAGATTACAGAGGAAAAGCTGAAGAGTCCAAACTAAAGACCACTGGGTTATTTTTCCAAACACTGTTTTATTTCATGTGCTGTTTGACTGATGAAAAAAAATGCATTGAATAAAAGTGTGATTTTTTGTATGATGAAAATGATCCTCAAAAATGTAAAAACAAAACCAAACTGTGCAACTATATTGAAACAAATATTTTACCTTTGCTTGTGTACATTCACCAAGTAAGGCTTGTATTGGTTAGCATCAAATAAAACACAAGTGTGTGTGAGAACATGCTGGTCACCTGCTGAGCTTTATAGAATGTCTCTCAGCATCTCCCACACAGGACTGCTTTCAATGACGTGAGCCCGAGCCAGAGACATCCGGTCGCGGATGCTGTCTACATGGGGCTTACTGGTGGCCTGCAGACAAAAGAGCCTTGGCTTACCTCAGTATCACAGGGACCAACGTGTCTAAATCAACCAAATAGCATTTGTGCACTTTCTACCTCTTTACCTTGGCAATTGTCAACATTCCTTTGACAATTTCAGCATGGTTTCGGACAGGCAGCATCCTGAGATTGCTGCCAAAGAATCTGAAAGAGACTTCCTCAGTTATTAGTGTGATACTGGACAAATATACATCTTATGTTCACAATGCCTATCAATTTGTGGCAATCAAGCAAAACAAGGGGTTTACCCCTCCAGATTACAATTTGTGAGTGCGACTGAAGATACAGCTGTACTCAAAATTCAACCCCCATCGCAAATTAGGTGTACTGGCAAAATTTACAAACAATGAAAAGGATACAAAAAGATAGCAAAGGCACTGCATGGTCCTAGAGATACTGTAAAAAGTATAGTTTGCAACTTCAGAGCGAAAGGAACACTGGCTGCACTACCTGGAAAACTACCTGAGAGAGGAAACTATCAACGGCTGCCGAGAGTGGCCAAAACCTGAGAGTGACTGCAAAAGACCTGCAGCAAGACCTGGTGGCAGCAGACAGAGGTTTCAGTTTCTACAGTAACTACTAAACACTGAAGGCCTCCATGACCAAACTGTACACCACTACTGACTCTGAAGCACAAGATGAGTCAGCTCTAACATGCTCAAAATTATAAAAATAAGCCACAGAAGTTTTGGGATTCTCTTCTGTGGAGCGACGAAACACAACTGGAACTTTTCAGGTCAATGGATCAGCGATCACTGCTTTGCTTCTTCTGGCATTGGAAACCTGCAGGATTGGGATACAAGATGTAGTATCAGGAAAAGAATCAGCAAATCCTAGGAGAAAACATGAGGCCATCTGTGAGGAAGCTGAAGCTTGGGCATCACTGGATCTTCCAACAGGACAATGATCCCAAGTACACCTCAAAGTCCACCAAGGCTTGGCTTCAGAAAAAGTCCTGGAAGATACTAGAGTGGCCATCACAGTCGCCTGACTTGAATCCCACAGAAAATCTCTGGTGGGATTTGAAGAAGGCGGTTGCAGCACGCAAACCCAAGAATATTAGAGAGCTGGAGGCTGTTGTCCATGAGGAATTGGCTGAGATTCCTTGGGAACGCTGTCAGAACCTGGTTTACAGCAGGTCATAACAGCAAAACGGTGTTTTACTAAGTAATAAAGAGGGGGTTGAATAATTTTAAGACCGCGGTTGTCATTAAAAGTGGCATATTGTGTTGAAATTGGAGAAATCACCTGTAATATTAGATGTATTGAGCCAGTTTAAGTTTGAGTTGGTTATTGAACACACCTGAAGGGTTGTAAATTTTGCCAATACACCTAATTTGCAATGAGGGTTGAATCGTTACGGTTACAATGCAACTGTAACAGTCACTTCTCTACCTTCGCTGAATCACAGACAGGACCTCCAATTCCCTTTTCCCATTAAAGGGCGCATACAGGAGTAGAAAGCTGTTCCGGTGTACTCGTACGAAAGTCTTTATCCTCTCAATGAGTCCAGATTCTTCAAAGCATTCTGGGAGGTCCTGAGGGTCAACCAACAGAAACGCAGTACCTAGACAATAACGAGTCGTGAATGTCACAAGTTATTAATGTTGTTAACCTTGTATTCAACGGACCTGGTTACTTTGGCTACAACATCCATATGTGGTCTGAGTTCAAGTTCAGGTAAGAATCCAGTGGCAGCTCATCAAATGAATGTCAATGCTGGGTTTGAAAATATAAGTGTGTGGGAGAAGTAACTGTTGGGACGGCTGAATAGGGTTTGTGTTAAAGGTTGTCAGGTTATTTAGGAGCAGGTTTACCTGACAGAGGAAAAATAAAGGATCCGGGCTCAACACTGTCTGAATATCTGATTCGGTGCTGTTGTGCGCTCAGCATCCTGTTTGTCTCGTGGTTCTGATAAAACAAATACAAATTGTTAAATTAATAAGGCAGCTTCTAACTCCTGTTAGCAGCCAGTCATGGCTGAATTACTATTTTATCGAATGAAATTATCTTCATAGCTTTTGTTTTTGGTGGTGTAACGTTAGCTGGTGTATGTAACTAAGGTTAGCTAGCTAGTAAACACACTTTAGCTCACCGCCACTTAAACCTGAAATCAAAACGTTTAACAAATCGAGAGCTCATTTTAATTCCCACCTGGAGAGAGGAGCTGACTATAATTGTTGTTTTCCACTGAGGAGTCGTCTCTTGGCCTGTTGCCATTAAACTCTGCTCACTGAAAGGCAAATTACTAACTTAATGTGGATCTGATAATGACAGGATAACTAACACGCACGAGCGAGCAGGCCAGCCCGTGTACTTGAACGCAGCACGAGCGTCAGTTTATCACGCTAAGTGCAGAGAAGCACAAGAGGGCGCTGCGGTGTTAGCTAGCAACACACAGTTCACCGTGTCAGTGGCTGACCCTCACACCGCTCAGAGGAAAACGCCTGAAATTAACTTTATGGTTGTTCTCAGGTGAGTTTCGTAGATTAATATTGTTATTTTTACGGACACAGGTGTGCCATGGCTTGTTATACTAACTGACCGCTGCTTTTAGTCTTATGAAATATCCCTCCACTTATTTCGGTTTTACACGGCAGACATTTTACCTTGTTACATTAAGGTAGGCACAGGTGTAATTCATAACGTTAATGGAGGCTCCACGCCTGTCTCGGCAAGACAAACCAGAGAGCAAATGTTAATGAATGTAATTCATTAAACCTGTACTGTTCCTGCTGTAGCATTTGAACAGTCTGCAGATTAAAAGGTTTACTGTGTGCTGTATAAGAAAGCCACTAAAATGACAAAAATAGGAATAAACCTGAACCCAATTCAGTGCACAGAATGTCTGTGGCCCCAAATAGAAACGACATTTTCCAGAAACACAGATGTTTATTTTCAATGTGACAGTAAATGCAAGCCAGTAGGCCAATATTATTTCTTTAAGAAACTTCAGTCAACCATATTATCAGTGGACTGCCATGAGAAAGGTTTTTTTTTTTTTTTAACTCCCTCCCTTGCTAGAGCTTTGAAGCAACATCAATTTAACAGTCAAACATACAAAAATATCAGCATGCATAACAGCTCATTTGTGTCAAGAAAGGACATAACAGGGAATGCAAATAAAGCTGCTGCAAGGTCCACAGTTCTGCAGAATCCAGGAAAATCAGACATGTCAAAAAGAGACAGATTTAAGATTTTAAATTATAATAAATTAAGACAAACTTGATGTGAAGATGTTCAAAGTTCACAGAGAAGGCGTCAACTGTCCGGCAGGCTGTCGTCTGTGCACTCAGTGATGTGTTTCCAGTTCCACGATGGTCCACTCCCCCTGTGGTGACGCAGCGTCTTCTGGGGAGAAGCTGGTCACCGTGATGCTGGTGGAAGAGTCCTCCATGGGCGAGATGAGCTCCGCCCAGCGTTTGAAGCTCTCCTTCTCTGGGGACAGGAAAACCTGCGAGTCCAGGCAGTCACGAGAAAGGGACAGTGTCTGCTTGATAAGGTACTGGGCCAGATTGAGTTCCTCAGGTACAGGGTTTATAATGCCCAGATTGGACTCGTGGTCTGAGAGGAGCTGCCTGAGCAGGCTCCAGTCCCGCTCTGCAAACTCACTGCTCTTGTCATCGTCCTCCCTTTGCTTTTCTTCCTCTGCCTTCAGTTTAACATTCCTGTCCTTGTCCGAGCACTGTTCAAAGGCTTCTCCCACATCCATCTCGTAAATGGGAGAGAGGGCTTTGGATGGTCGGCGGTCATGTTTGCAGGTTTGATCCAATCTGTCACAACCATTGTCCCCTAAAAACAATTGACAATACTGCAAAATGACAAACTGGTATAGTCCTCCACAGCTCTTTTTCATTTAAATGACTAGTCATTGCCTACTACAATGAAACACTGATTACTGAAAGTTTACCCTTAATGCAACTGTCCTTTAAAAGATATTCCATAGTGAAGTTCGGTGAGGACAGACACTGGGGGGGCACTGACACTGATGGTCACATTATGGTCAGTTAAATGGTAAAGCCATTACCAACACCAATTTTAAATTAATTAGTTTGAAACTCACCATTGACTTCAAATGGATATCAAGGGTATACAGTTACCTTAAAGGTAATGCACAGAGGAATGCTTTTCTGAATGCATCTCTTTATCCACCAAAGTAAGCCATGCACTTCCAGCACCAGTGACCGTTTGCATTTGTCCGTAGGTAACAGTGATATGTTTTGAGAATTACGTGCAAGTCTTTGAACTGGCAGACCTGATCAACAGACTTAAACACTGTCACAAGTACCTAAAACGCAAGCAACAGTGTTTAACTAACTGCACAGAAGATGGCACACCACCACGTTTCTTTCAACATTGTTTTGTATTCTCTGTTTTTAACAAAAAGGTTGTCTGATCACTGTCTGATATTGAAAACAAAATAATTTACACGTTTGCATTGGGATAGACCCTCAGTTATGGTGCAGCGGGACTTCTTTTTCTAAATGTGATAGTGAAAAAAGAGAGACATGGCAGAACCATGACAGCTGCTCTAGAGACATCACATACTTTACAAAGGAGGCTACTGACACTACACAAGCCTACTGAACATAAGCTTATAGACAACAAAACACAGTTTTCTTAAAAAGTGCACGTCTTTGTATCTAAACACAAGTCTATGGGGTATGACAAAAGGTGCTGGATAATGGAAAAAAAAACACAAAAATGATGGATGGTGTAGGGGAATGACAAATTAATTGTAATCACATGCATGTGAGCAGTGCAAAAATAAAACAAAACAGGACAGGTGCATTCTTGAATAAAAATAAAAAGATTTACAGCAAGGAGATGCAAGGGATACATTTCCCAACATAACACACCTTTCTGAGAAGCAGTGGCAGTTTAAGCTCATCTATTTTGTACAAACATGTTGTAAATTGACCTTAAGTTACAGTCAAATCATTACTTGCTTGTAATTTACCTGAACCCAAAACTCTGAAGGTGCAATATATTTTATTTTAACATCAATAAATACTATAAAAATTAATTTTGAGATGTTTAAGTATAATTACTTTACAAAAAGATCCTCAAACTTATGGAGCCAGACGTTTGTGTTTCTCAAAATGGCAATGGTGTAATGAATGAAAAGCCAAACAAATTTGTCCTTTACAATGAAGCTAAAGAAAAAGTGACACAGATGCCATGGCATTCATGGGAAATTTCTCAATTTTAAGAAACACAAGTTTTATGTGCATCACTATCCGTGACATGACATAAAATCATTACAAAGGTCTAACAGTGGAAGTGATTTAACCAACAAACCATAATTAATTTGGAATGTATATATTGATGTTTTAATTTTTATATATATATATATATATATATAAAAACCTTGAGCTATGTCAAATTATCTGTGGCTTAAAAAAGGCCAATGACTGTTCCACTGCATAAAAGAAATGACAAAAATAATGAAAAAATCTTATTTCTATGTACATAAAAGTGCATTGGTATAACTATGTCACAGGCCTTGTCACAAGGCAGATTCTTTTTGACAAATACAAGTCTATAATCAATCTTAATGAAGAGTACACTGCTTTCCCCTTTTTTGAGTAAACTGAGTTACCAAGGCCTAAACGCCTCTGACTAAAGGTAGTTCAGTTGTTTAAAATGTACAGTTTAGATTATTTGTTATTATAAGACCAATCTCCATCTTTAAAAGGATACTGATGTTGCAAATTCAAATTTACAACAGCTACACAATTGATGGGTTGAAATGAGAGGGAGTTTTAGTTATGGAAATATGATGACCACTGATTTCATTTGAATTTGAACTTGAATTTATAACTAGTTACTTAACTAGTATGCACAATGATATCCTTTTTGTCAGAGGGATAGGTTTATGTTGGATGTAGGTAAGGTCTTCTAGGAATCAGAGCAGAGGAGAATGTATCTAGCAGGGATAAACTATACCCTCACTGATGGAGTTTAGGAAGAAAAGATGGGTTCAAATTTGGGGTCTAGGAAGGGTCCGTAGATCATACATTACCTGCTGGAGATTGTGCAGCATGTACAGGAGAGTCCCCTGCCAGCTGAAGCTCATTTAAGTCTAGATGTAAGTCAGCGTTCTTGCTTTCTGAGGGATTGGTGTGAGTTTTGCGCATCCCTCCGTTGTATTGTTCAGTGTGCCGTAAGTCCAGATGGCATGGGCGCTCCTGGGGAGGGAGGTCTCTGGTGTCAGCATCCAGGAGAGAGCCACTGGACTTCACTCCATCAGCCTGGATGTGGTTACTCTCCTCCTGCACAGTCTCCTGGATCTCCGTAAGGAATATGGAGGATTTTTCTTCCTGTTCCTTATCGTGTTTTTTGTGCTTCAGATCTGCATCGTCATGGCACGGCAGGTGGTTCTGTTGATGACAATTGGACTGAAGTGCTGTAGTGTCAGACTCAAAAACATCACAAGGGGTCACTGCGTCATCACACTGTTGAGGTGGAGTTTGGACGCCGCCCTCCTCTGAGCCCAACTCCTCACACTCGTCGACAGAGAGTAACACTGACCGACGGAAGTTAGAAGTGGACTGGTAGTCCGGCTGGTCATTCTCCTGGTCCACACCGTCGTCATCGAAAGCTAGGTTGACAATCCCCTGATAGTGTGGTGAGGGTTCAGTTGGTTGCAGCGAAGCCTGACCTGGGATCACCTCAACTTCAGACCTTTCATCCTCTGTCGCCTCTTCATCTTCATCTTCATCTTCCTCCTCAGAGGAGAAGAGCTGGTGGTCGGGGACACTTTTTACAGTTACAGTAGCCTCAACCTCTGAATGCTCCTCCTCTACAGGAACCTCATCTCTTTGCAGCCAGGAACGAGGACGCTGTCTCACTCCCTCCTCCTCGCTGGTGGTCTCTGCTTCCCGCCCACGAAGCCGCACCTCCACTCTCAACCCCGCCCCACCCTCGTACATCTTTAACTCTTCTGGGGTGCTAGTGTCACTACTACTGCGACCCAAGAAGTCATGACAGCGCATGGTGCCACACTTGGAAACACCTCTGTCGTTGGAGCAGTCGTCATCTTGAGAGCCTCCTGCATCATAGTCCTCTGAGCGGGGCTTGATGTCATCAGAGGAAGTGGTGTGTGTGCTGCCAGTCTCAGACTCTGGGCTGACCTGATGGTGGATGCCGCTCCAGGAGTCCTCTAACGGAGTGTCAGTGCTTCCCATGCTGCAAGGGGTATCTATGGGGCGTTCAGTGTCTTTGGGAGAATTTGGGGAGCTGACCTCATGAACTTGTCCTCCACTGATGCGAGCGGGGATGACACCGATTGGGGACTGCTTGCAAGTGCTTCCACTGGCAGATTTGATGTTGGGGATGTTTTTAACCACGGGTGTAACACTGGTCTCATTTCCTGCACCGTTTGTGTTTTCTGACTGTATCTCAGTGTTCGGGAGACTCTGCTTAGGGCTTGATTCTACTTGAAGTGAATCCACCCCGCCCTGGCTTGTTGGCTGTGTGCGGTGTGCTGCAGGTTGGTCAGACAGTGTTACATCTGTACTATCCGTATGCACTGCAACATCACCACTGTTTTCAGCTGGAGCAAGCTCAGTTTCACAATCTAAAGTTTTACTATTCACTGCCTCTTTTCCTTTGGTTCCTGATTTCTTGGAGGTAGCAGCTGAGGTTTTGGAAGTTCCTCCAGATTTTGGAGATGCCTTCTCCACAGACAATTCAGTAGTGCTTTTCAGCTTTGTACCAGACTTGGCAGCTACTACAGAAGATTGCTTGGAGGGGGCTGAAGAGGCTTTTGCTGGTTTAGCACTGGATTTAGCTGAGGCTCCGGTTGTTGCAACAGGTTTTGAGATCTTCTTTTTAGGCGCTTCACTGGCTGTTTTGTCTGGTGATGAGGATTTCAACCCATCCTTGCTGTCTTCTTTCCTGGGGGAAGCTGGCTTTTTCACGGAGGGTCCATACTTGAGGACTAAACCAAAGACCCAAGAGAGCATTAATACATGGCTACAGATTATTGATAGACATTTGCATCAAGCAGACATTGAGCAGCTCACCATGGTGGTCTGGTGTGCCTCTTCCCTTTGTATCTGCTCTTGCTGCTGTCCCTCCAGGTGCAGCCTTCTCTGTGGCACCAGTTTTGACTTTGCCACTTTCTCTCACACTTGACTTATTGGTAGGACTGGGATCGGTGAAACAGAGCACAAACCAACAAAGTGAATTAATTAATACCTCTGGCTCATACAGTCATTGAAATATGTTTGAGAAGAGCTGCAGCCAAAGTAAACTGTAGGTTACTATTTAACACCAGCAGAGGGCAGTAATGTTTTTTTCACCCATTTAATCAAGGTCAAGCCTCTGAGACATGAGCCGATTACAAATGAAAAGAATTTCAAGTTGTTACTTGTGTCCTTGTGCAGTATGTTCCTCCCTGTTTTTTAACTTTAAAAATAAGAGAACACAGATGACATTTTTACAATCTCAAGGTTGATGGATTTTTATTATCTGACATCTTAGAGCGAGCGAGTTCACTTTTAGGAATCTACTCAGACTGCAGTTGATAATATTGCCGGGCAGGTTTTAAAAAAAAATATGCACAAATGATTAGTGTTGTCGCCCAAATTTAGGTTAGAGGGAAGTGCAATGTTACCTACTCTACCATACTATGTTCATTTTTAGTGAATAATTCTGCTAACATCAGCAGGCTGGAGCATACAAATTCAGAAAAGTAAAATTAGATACTACATATTAGTGGTCCTATCTGTTTCTTTACAAAAGAAGCCAATCCACATGTGCCACCACGATATGTTTTTTTAGGCTTCAACCTATTTATTCGATTACACGGTTGCTTTTCAGGGAGACCATTAAATATTAATGTGCTTCCAGGAAAGATGGAGTATGGGTGATGCTGGTTGTAAAATGGGTATTTTTAACTTTTTTTGAGGGACGGATAAGAGGCTTGTCAGCTACACAGCTGCTTTTATCCTCCTGACAGCCACATGTGGCCTAAAAAAACAACCAGGTGATTCTGTTCTGCAACACCCATCTTATTTGCCCTACATTAATTTAACTGAACAACATGCAGTCTAAGGTTTGTTTTGTAGCCTACTCCCTGAATGCTTTAAGATAAAGGGGTCGGATATATTGGCATTGAGCTCAAATTGCAATGTGGTTGTGATAAAACTGCAGTGAAATTCAGACTTGTTCAGACTACATTAAAGTTCAAACTGCAGCTGCATAAGCTGCAGTTTGACCTGATACAAACAGAATGGTCTGCTCAGTTAATTTGTCCTGGTTTTAAAGTTTTAAGTGACAGTTTATTTCAGTAGGGGGCTGAGTTACAGAGTAAGTAAAATATTCTTGACAATCTGTTCACATAATAGAAATTCATCAGCTCTACTTTGAGTTGGATTCCCATAATCTCTCTTTCAGTTACTAATTCCAAGCTCCTCATCTATCCTGTGAGTTCTCTTAAGACACATTTGGTCATTTCTTTCTTATTTTAAAACTTTTCCACTGCCCCTTGGTACTTGGGACTTTGTAGGAATGACACATTACATGTTACATATACATACATATTTTATGTTTAGAATATGTTACGTATACTATTATACTTGCGTAATATAGTTCATCTCAGTTTGTCTCAGAAGATGAGAAATGTCTCATGGGTCATTAGTTTTCTATTATTCATTTACAGTTGTAAAATGCTCCTTTGTTAATGTTGGCTTATGTACAGGAAATTATTATTAACCAACATTCTTTCTAGACGGTTGAATGCACAAGAAGTGATGAGAAAGTACACTGATACACACCATAATGCTAGGAGTAAAGCTCACCTGCTGGTCTTTGTTGTGTCTGATTTCTGAGACTTTGTCAGTGGGGATTTGTTCACCGGCTTAGCCTGTTGTTTAGGCTTTGCACCTAAAAACACAGAAAATAAACCACATGCAAAACTGTTACAAGTAGAAGTTTGTCATGGCAGATATATTTGACAACAATTAACCAAGAATATAGACAAGTCCTACACATATGACCGTTTATTTACTCAACAATAAACTAAATGATCTTCAGGGTAGCAGGGTTACATAGCAGGGTGTGGTAATGTGCTGTTTATGTGTGAGCTCACATCAAAGGCGTTTAGCAATTCACTTTCAGGGTGGGGTACAGGGACACATGCTGCGCCTGCGCCTGCACCAGCAGGACAGACAGCTGAGGCCCACTTTAGGCGTAGACACCAAAATCAGTTTGGATTACCCCACTTCCATAAAAGCATCCTCACCACAAAACCTCAAAGTGATCTGTCACACTCCCCCCTTGTGACAGCCGCTGTTTTGCTGCCAAGGACAGCCTCATGTGCATTGTTTCCTGATATATCAACTTTCATACATGACACTGCCCTTGTCTTCTAAAAATCCCCCTTGGCCAAGCACAACATTGATCATACTAATTGGTCTGCAGGTCCTTTCATATTTCAGCTACTGCATTACACCTGGAGCTGACTTGCCGACACTTCAGCATGGCTAGAGAGGATTGTAGTTGGTGTCAGTCACAATGATGAAATGTAAAGAAGTCAATAAAGAGTGTAAACCTGGGATGGAGTGGGTGTCGTTGCGAGGGCTGCTGGCACCGTTCTCTGGCGAGGCACTGCCTGAAGTGGATGAAGCGCTGGGCTGAGCTTGGGTGGTGCCAGCAGTGCTGTCAGCCTTTCCTGCAGAGCTCTTCTGAGCCTTCATTACCGCTGTCTGGCTTGTAGATGTGCAGCTCGGAGGGGATGTTTTAGGCCGTGCACCTGGGTTTGGCTTCTTTTCTTGCTCTTTAACCCCATGAGAGCTTCTGGGGCCATTGGCACTGGCTACATCCCGCCTGGCTGCTGCAGCTCCTGTACCATTGACAACTAGTGTGCCAGCTGCTGCTGTCTTTGCTTTCGCTGCTACACTCCGGTCTCCTGCTTTCTTCACATTCTTTGCCTTGGATGTGTGACCATCTCCTGGTTTGTTAGCTGTCCCCAGTCCATCAGACTTCATGGCTGATGCAGCACTTCGAAATGAAGTAGTTGTGTTTTCAGACACCCTCTGGGTCCTGGGCACAGGAGGACTCTCAGGTGCAGATGAAGGGCATTTTACAGCCCTTGACTGCAGGAAGAAATAACCACATTAGTCATATAACTATAAGACTGGATTAATCAGCAAATAAGTAGAGTGCAGTCATATGAAAGACAATAATTTAAGAGCAGATTACCATAAACCACTGGAGCATGCCACTATAAAAGATGCCATCTAACATCAGATAACCATCTACAATCTATTGAGATCTCTATAGTATGTGCTAATCGGCCTACTGATTGTGTTTCTTACTTGCAGGTGTTTAGCAGATGTTAATGAGAGGAAGAAAATGTGCTTCTTGTGTCACTTTGTGAACTTTTGCAAATCAACTCATCAAACTGGGAAGTCATAATTGCTTTAGTGTCAGTGAACTATTCCATCAGTGAATTGTGTCTCCCAGGTTCAGCACAAAACACCAGGTGAAATTCCTGTTCTGACTGCAGCAAACCACTTCCTGAGAGATCTGTTGTAGCTCCACTGCACTTAACCACTCATGCCTAACCTCTTGGCAATCCCTCTCTGGATCACCTCAGCCAGGCTTATCCTCGCTATACATCTGTTTAGAGAGGCCCTGCTGCTCAATTCATAATGTATCTCTTTGCTGTGAGGGCGGGGATTTATGACATATGACATCTGATGGCCAGTGTCAGGGATTACACAAAGTTACAAGGATTTCTCTGAGCTAAAACAACCACATAAATTCACAACATTAGCTAAGTCAAAGTTCAGATTTCTGACAGACTAACAAACAAATGCAAATCAAACTTTAAATAAAACAGTAAATGTTAATGCATAATATCATCATTGAATGCTGATATTACCTGTGAACTAGAGAATACAGGCTTTTTACCAAGTCTTCGATTGTCCCCTTTATCAATAGCATCTGGCAAAACAAGATAAAGGGACAAAATCATCAATTAGCCAGTTAGTATTTTGCCTGCAAAACATTATTCAAATTCAAGCATAACACAGATAAAAAGGGCTGCACCATTTTTTTTCCCCACACGCCGCCTGTCCTTCATTATGTGAGCTAAAGGAGCCATCCTTTTCATTCACAAATTCTCATTTCCACACCCCGTGCTTACCCTTTGACCATTAGCAAACAAACACTAAATCAATGGATTGATCGGTCAGCCATGTCTGGCAAGGACTATTCCAAACAAAGCACCATCGTTTCTATACTTCATACAAAAACCAATCCATAGCCTAATGATTTATTTAATCAAAAACAAATGAGGTGATAAATTAGTATTAGTATGTGAGACCTGGAATCTGATTACACTGGCAAGAAATTTGCTAGTACTAGGCACACACTGATAGCCAAATAAATTATTCATGCACTGCATTTCAACACATTACAAGCTCAGCAGTGAGGCAACAGCATATTATTTGTGTTTGTGGGAGCTCCTAATTATGTGCAGACCCACAAGGACCAGGACCAGCTATCCAGCCTCCTGTTCCCACCCATTAAAAAAAAAGCATGGCGTGTCTGCTGCATGTAACATGTTAGTGTCCACTCATCTGCCCAAGACAGTTAAAAATGTAGCTCACCTCAAGCAAAAAAATTATAACAACAGCACTGGCCAAACAATAACTGTGTTAGTAGTGACCAGGAAGCTGTGTAGAAAGAAGCCATTAAGTGTTAAATCAGCCAAGAGCATATGCTCCAAAGGGCTTTGGTTCATCTCTAATGATGCAGAGCCACTGCTTCAGTGCTAGGCTGGGTTAGGGGGAAAAAAAAACACACATCCACAAACACTGCAGCATGAATATCCTGTGTGTGGCTAGAAATAAGGATATTCTTCCTCACCTGCTAGTATCCTTTCTTTGTGTTTGGAAGACAGGGTCTCCCATCCCTGCGTGTGGCGGACCGCATAAAAGGTCTGAAGCAGGAAAGTCCACAGCCGACCGCGTAGCGTACAAATCTCTTGCCTGAAAGGCTGGCGGTATCACAGTGGAGAGGGAGGCAGAGGAGAAGAATGGAAAGGGGTGCGCTACAGCACAAGCGAATCAGCAGCTGCTTGAAGAACCTTTTGCCATGGCAACAAATACCCCTCCCATTTCCCTCCCTCCTTTTCTCTGTCCCTCCCTCCCCCTCTGTCTCTGTTGCAGAATCCACTTGATCTCCCTTGAGCAAAATCAGTGATGTCAGTGGCTGATGACCACACTCCTGTTTCCACGCCTGATTATAAAAACAGGGCTGGAAGGTAGGGAGGAGCTATCGGTACCTCCTCCGCTGCACTAGCCACACAGCCCTCACCAACAGATACACAGCCAGATTAGTGAGGGCTGCTGGCACACGTCACCGTCTCCCTCAGCATAATCCATTCTGCCATACTGTACAGTATTTACAGGGGTTATACACTTTAACTTGTGTGGCCAGGTCACTTTCCCCTGGAAGTCATCTCACAAGATTTACCCGCCTGCTCACACAAGACAGTTAGTCTGTAATCTATTAACCGTTTTAGATTTAAAATGTTCTTCACCAACATAATTCACATTTTATACTTAACTACCATTTGTCAATATTTAAAGCCATTCATGGAGAAATGATGCATTCTGGCATTTAATTAAACAAACTTGTGATAATCAAAGGCCAACATTGTTATGAATAGCCATAACTTTGATGAAACTTGAGATGAGAGGGGTGATGTTCTTGTTACCCACTGACTAAAAGGGTGGCTGCAGCCTAAACTGTGTTCTGACTGACTTTTTCAATTAGTGGATCCCTGTTCTGTTTATCTCCTGCATCCACACAAGGACACACATGCGTGCAATGGCACTGTGACACAAACGCACAGTCCTGCGAATGGTTTCACATGTTTCAAACTATAATGAGGCACCAATATTTCCCTAAGCCAAAAATTATTTCAAATTTTGTGTCTGTGTCCAATGATATGTGACATTTACAAATTATATTTTTGAAGACTAAAATTAGAATAGTTAATTTAAAAGATTCAATTTGCAGAGCTAATGATAGCTCATTTTAAATAGTGTTAATAGTTATATAGTGTACCTTCTAATGTGACAGTTGTATTTAGGGAAATTGGCAAATGTGGCCAAAGTGGTGTAACTGCTGGTCATCTTTTCTTTTGCTCACCTGAATTATGAAACATGAATGCAGCAACCCACAGTATACAGTAATGCTTAAGAACATTTGTGATTGAGAGCAAATAAATCTATGGCTGGAAGCCCAAGAAGCCACCACCACTAACTAACATAGGGTTATAGATACAATTACAGTGACCCTTGTCCACCCTTTCATACCAAAGCCAAGCAGCATCAGACCCATCATCACTTCCCAGGTAGGAGCAGGGTTGCAAAGCCACGTTGGACAACTCATGCTGACCCACTCTGACCAACCCTCAACTCATATTTACCCCAGGGTCCTTGCTCTGGTCTGAATAGCCAAGTAAATGTGGAGTTTGCTCTTCCACAGCTGTTTGCTAACCTGCATCCAGAACCAAGTGAAGCACATGACAAATGAACATGAAAGCACATAATGGTAGTTGGAAAAGATTTCCAAGCAATGTGAGTTGAAGGAGAGAAGCAAACTGACATGAGCAGTAGTCAAAAATAAACTGGACCTTATTCATCTTAAATAACAACAGGAGGATAAATCGTAACCTAAGGTTCACTCATTATCTTGTTCCAGATGTTTCAACCACGTCACAGTTTTCCTCAGCAGATGGAGTGACATATTTAGTTTCTTTCTCTGTGAATCCCACTAGTGTTCATCCAATGTTAGTCCAAACTTCATCCATTGAGGAAGACCGGGAGAAGCAGTTGGTGAAGCTGTGGCAAAAGCTAGAAAATGGATATTGGTTTAACTGACTGATTTAAGATTTTGTCAAAAACCAAACACCACATTTTCAGGCAGTCTTGTTGTGGCCGTTTTGTTCGCAGTCAGATTTGATTGGAATCGTTCTCACGCCTTAATGATCAGGACTAAATGGGAAACCACACTAATTAGATTAGATGGGAGCACAGCCCATGTACGATGTCTGGTTTGAAAAGACAAAGAGTTCATTAGAGAGATTCTGCTTCATCTCACCTCCTCTTGTTTTTGTCCCCCCTGCTCCAGTAGAGTGTCCTCTTCCATCTCATCTCCACACAGATGGTACACAGCAGCGAAGAGGTCACAGCAGTTGTCTACAGTAACACCTTCTCTGATGGCTGAACAAAGCTTCTTCAACAACGTGGGCTCTCGGGTAAACTCTTCTCTCTGTAACAGCATGAAACAGACACTTAGAAACCTCTGCTCACTATTCCCCAAGGTCATTTCAGTAAAAGAGAGTCCATAGTTACACCGCTGCCTTACCCTGCAAAGGTCCTGGAAGGCCTGAGTGTGGATGACTTTGGTGAAATGCTGGACAATGACACTGAGGCTCTCCTCTTGTAGCTCTGTGGCCAGACTCCTCACCTGCTGGGCCCATTTGACTTCTGGGAGACTGCCAATCAACTGCTCAGTGCCACAGAGCATGGTTACTGCGTTCTGCACAGTCTGAATGGAAACATCTATCAGCTAAAGAAACTATCTCTATGTGAGAACATAAAATATAGTGGAATGAACAGAGTCCTGTGTAAAAGCACTTTTTTTTTCTTCTGATCAGTGGAGGGTGTCCCTGAATTGTGAATGGTCCTTGGCCAGCTCTAAAATCTAAATACTTGCCAAGACTGAACAAAAGTACATTTGTTTTGCTACAGAATGCACACTACTTCCTTTGTAGTGGTGAAAGATAGACTCAAGATTCAATTATCAATTACAAGACTAGATCACTCCCCATCTGTCTACATCCACGTCATATTCCTTATGTAGTCTGCCTTTAATAACTGAGAATTTAATAACAGTCATCTTTGATTAGATCAGGTTTGAATTTCCTTCCTGTGGAAAAACACTGGAGAATGGGATGATGATATTTGTGTAATTACATGAATACAGTACGGGTGATGACTCTGGGAGGGAGGAACTCACCATGGTTTCAGTTACAGCTGTTAGGCAGGCTCTGTGAAGCTCAGGGGACAGGAGGGAAAAGTTTCTCTCACACCAGGTCTTAACGTAATGTTCAGCAACCCACCTGAAAACACACATCGAACAGTGGACGTTGGTTACATGCTTTTGGGTCATTTTAACAGGACAGTTCAGTGTCAGGGCAAACAGTCCATTTTTTTCCTGATTGGTCAAGCAAACTCATGGGGGGCATTTCTATGTGTCTGCAGTGTAACCCTGAGGCTCAGGCTCTGAGCCTCTAAGCAGCGGTCGACAGAGCTTTACTTCAGGGAACAGTGGAATGAGTGAAGATGAGAAGGTCAGTAACGCACTGCTGCACAAAGCAGCGCAGCTCGGTTCACCGTCATACTCGCGTGACTCATCAGACTCAGCAGAGACAACATGGCAAGGCCATGTCCCCACGTCCCCACATGTGCACTCACATGCACACACCGCCCTCTTCAACTCACAACCAACCTCTCTCAACACACCCTATCCCCCTGACCTACATTCATACACACTTCTTATTTGCTCTCTGCAGTGTGAAAGAGCAGAGTTAGTTTGCAGTAGTAGCAGCTACAGCAGAACTCAAAGTGAAAAATGCTTAGTATGCTGAGTGTGTATGCAGGCACATCAATAGAAAGGAAAGTGATAAAAGCTGGGCAGCATACTGAAAAATGTCGTGACAGATTTCCAGTTAAATCTGAGCCAAGTACACAAGTAAGCTTCTTAATACAATGTAACATAATGGTGTCTTTTCCTCAACAGCAACCTTTAAGAAACCCCTTTACCTTGAAGATAGACATCTTCCTTTAAATTCAACCTGAAGTTAAACTTGAAAAAAAAGCAATAAAGAAATGTGAGAAATAGTGTAATTACAAAAAGAGTAATTAAATTAAAGGATAGCAAATATATGTTTACTATATTTTACTGAACTGAGTGGTGCATTAAATCCCATTAAAGCAAATTGCATTATAAACTAACCCTCACCCTAGGCTAATTAATAACAAAAGTATGACTCCACATGCTTGTTACCTAGCAACAAGATGCTGATGTAACTTGCAGTGGCAAGGATGGTGACAGGTTGTATTGTGTTGCACTTCTTTTCAAATTACAAAAACAACTGTTCAGGGCAAGTGAGTTTAGGACCATTAACTTTTTAATTGTATTAACACCCACCTCTTGCACAGGATGTGGAGGCTTTGAAGGCCTAAGGCATGCGTGAGGGACAGACACTCGAGAATTGTTCTCTGAACCCCGTCAATCGGCTGCAAACACGAGGAAAGAAAGAGAAAGAAAGAAAAAGAATTTATATGCATTTATATGGGGCATTTAGAAAGTGACGCTTTGAGGGCTCAGTCATGTTCAGTGGATGGAATGAAAAACAACATTGCAAGTAACCAGGACATGATTGTAAAATGGGTAAAAAAAAAAAATTTCAAAAGGAGTGAAATAAGCAAGCACTATACAAAATCAACAAAGGTAAAGCCAAAGGAATAAAATAGGATTTGCTATTGGTGTTTTCAGCGTTCAAACTGCACACACGGCTAAATCGCAGATGCAAGGACCAGTACACTGAAGTGATCTGATAAACCTCATGTATAAATGCAAATTAGACAAGAATTAGAATCATAATTTAGAATCCATAACATCTGACTGGGTGTAGTAATGACACTTTACATTAAGAGTGAATGCTGAGCGGGTCAAATCAAGCGCTGTCTTTTAACAGGTGACAAACCAGCCTTTCAAGTAGGGATGCACTGATCCAACTTTGTATTTATTAGTTTTATTTCTACGTTAACAAGGTGCATATGAAGGTGAAAGATGTTGTGTATCCATGTTCAAACTTAGTTTAAATTGTGTTTTAAGTTTAAGTTTGAATAGTCTATAAAAACAAACTTTAGATTTGGCCTGATTTGTGCAGCCCTGAACATAATGCAAACATGTTACATATTTTAAACTACCTGGCACAGTGCATATGGAGAGATAATAAGCCTATGAAATCAATCCTTTCAGGTATTCACAGGCTTTCCTTCTGTAGAGCTGACCTTGGGGAAGAAGCGGCAGTAGTCTCGGGTCAGGACCATCTCCACCACGTCTTTCAGCCCCTCCAAACCCAACATGTCTGCTGCCAACACCACCTGGCTGTGGGACAAGAGACACCAAATACAGGTCAGTTTGTCTTCTGGGCCTGTATTCTAATTTTGGACAGTCTGCTCACATACAGTACCTGGCACTGGCTCCAGGCGGCAGATCCACAATGGCCCCGTACATGAACTGGAGCAGAATCTCCATCTCATCTGGCCCTAAGCTGAAATGGTTGGTAAATAACCTGTTTACAAGCCATCTTTCTGAGCACACACGGAATCAATACACTCTACACTAGTCGATGTACACAGTGTGGATGTATTCTTTCTGTCTGCACAGCAGATTTTTTTCCTTAAGAGATACACACACACACAACTGAGAGTGCTGTAAACAAAATCCATATATCATGCAGCACTTGGTCTGCAGCCTGAAGGCCACTTCACAGGTTTTCCCCCCACACGTCAGCGGAGCCCCTCTTCATTCTGACAGCCGTGTCTTCCCCCGTTACCCTCAGATCAGTAATGCTGAAGAGAATGACACGTCTCTCCCTGGAGCAAAAAGTAGGCTTCATTTGCCTCCGCCACTGTGAAAGGAGACTGCGGGTGGTAGTGATGGGGTGGGGGTGGGGGTGATGGGGGCTCTTTAGAGTACTGGATGAGAGGATATTTATATGCCTCACAGAGGAAACATTGCAACCTTGCATGGTAGAAATCTGAGCTAGCCCATTTGATATTCCATTGGCAGTGGGTGGCTGTGTGTGTGTGTGTGTGTGTGTGTGTGTGTGTGGGTATGTGGAGTTAAAACATGGCATTGTGAGTGAAACCCCATACTGTACAGAGCCACCGCTCTTGTGAGGCATGAATAATGGATGCAGCATTTGCAGTAATTCAGCTGCATTGTTCAGGTATAAAATGTTGAATTGTTAGACCAGGAGCGGAGGTGTATTATTGATCCATGTGACCTGCTGCTAGATGATGATGCCAATGCACCAGCCTTACCCTTGAAGAGTGATGCACTGTCTGGAGCTCTCCATCCAGCTCCCGCTCAGCATGGCTCGGAAGTACTGAGACCGCGCACACAGGATTGCCCTAGAAACCCAATAAAGCAGGCAGTTGCATGTCAGATCCACCCACCATTTTAATATTTCACATGTCCTCTGGTGAGTCTGTGTGTATTTAAGTGGCTCTGAAGTGACAAGGAGGAGGACAAAAATTATAGTGTGTGTTCTGTAGTCTCTGGAGACTGTTTTTATTCTTCTTGGCCTCTCAAGATTGTATTGTTACTGACATGGAAATATGCTGCTGCTGAGGTGTTGACAGTACATTTACTTGGAGTCAATCCCACATCCCATAACACCTAACATGACATTTGCTACGTAAATTAGAGTGCCTATCTGTTTCAGGAAATCCCTTATTTTCTAATAGTTAGACTATATATTTGTGACTTGTTTTTCAAAGATTTAAGTCCTAAGTATGAACCAGTGGGCTTGAGGCTCACGTTTTGAGGGTTTTTTTCATGGGATTTTGAGGAGAAAACTGAATCCATGCCAGTATTATATTTAAAGCCTTAGATATATATTTCAGAGCCTTAGTTTAATAGAAGCCAGCTACAGTATTTCTGTAGTAGCACCTTTGCATTGACATTTCCCTCTGCCCTGCCTGACGTGGGTTTTACACCTCTCTTTATCACCCTTGCATTCTTTCAACATAACATGACAGTCTAAAAAACCTGCTAATCACGTGTTTTACTGCAGGGTTTAACATTGTGCAACTTCATAAAAGGAGCTGACATTACAGATATGTAAATCATATGTATTTTCTATCACGATTGTGTTACATATCTTGATACGGAATGATAGATTTACAAGACAATGACAAGACAACACATTTAATTTATAGATAATTACATGGTAAAATAGCCCTGAGCTGTACTGACAAATT
The DNA here is from genome assembly GCF_042242105.1 of Pempheris klunzingeri. Lineage (NCBI taxonomy): Eukaryota > Metazoa > Chordata > Actinopteri > Acropomatiformes > Pempheridae > Pempheris > Pempheris klunzingeri. Next base: position 4,921,008 of record NC_092017.1, read on the forward strand.
CACGTAATATCATTTTATTAAATTAACCAATTACTTAATATCAATACAAAGACTATAATTTGAGGATCATTATCAGTGCTCTAGGAACATACCTCAATATTATAAGCTAATAAAAAGATTCTAAATCTTACATGAACACACTATATCAAATATATGTTTTATTTCCAAGCTGGACTCCCTATGATGTGTAGCTGATTCATTTTCATTAGTAGAATGGATGGACCTCAGTGAAAATATGGAGGAAGATTCACATGTAGCTTTTCCAACAGAGTCAATTCTGAGCTAGTTAAAACTGCTCTATGTGTTAAGTACTCTCTAGTAAAAGGTGTTATGTATCAGAAGAGACTTAATTAAATGACTAGTAAAGGAGACATATGGGCATCAGGCTGGAGAGGCCCTGGTTCAGCCTCTGGGTGAGAACTGCAGCAGCTAACAATGTGCCGTTACACAGCTTCTTCTCTCTGACAAGTCTTGCTGGCTGACTGCTCCCCTGAGCATGAGCTGGGAGAAACCTGTCTCCATGGTTACCAGCTGTTACTACTACCTCTGCATCACTGAGTGACCATCTTCCGCTGCGAATAACGGATGTGTGACCTCTGTACTTTTGTTTTGAAGTGAATATGCTGTCAGCATTCAGCATCCTGTGGTGGCATTTATGAGAGAACAAACAATGTATGAGTAAGGGAGCTTAGAGGAGAGAGAATCTACCTGTGGCAGGAGAAGACCTGATCTGCTACTTGAATGGTGATGTCACACTGCTCTCCCCTCTGGTACAGATCCAGTAAGTCAGCTCCGAGGCCCGAGGCTGGCTCAAGAACCCCGTCTGGAGTGTGTTGAGATGCATGATGAGGAGGGAACAAGAGTGATGAGGAGAAAGGCTGTGATGTGATGTGATTTGATGTGTGTGTGTGTGTGTGTGTGTGTGTGTGTGTGTGTGTGTGTGTGTGTGTGTGTGTGTGTGAAAGCAGAAGAAGCTATGATTAAACCACCTCACTAAAAATACTGTAAATAGTGAAAAAAGTTTCTTAAAGCACAGCTAAATCTTGCATTAGCCGCTGCATGGCAATGCTGCAATTAGCAGTAACGACAACGGGGATCCAAATGCGATTAGCTCTTAAGTGGATTATGGCTAAGATAACATGATGTAAAGAAAGGGGACAGAGGGTGGGGGGCAGCTGCACGGTCACATAACCTAGAATAAACCCTCCATGGAAAACGTGTTGATCTGTTTACCTGAGTCAGTGGAGCTATGAAGGTCTGCCGGGTCGGGAACAGATAGAGGACTCTCTGGCTCTGAGCCCTCCACGTCTGAGATTGTATTAGTCAAGCGCATGCTCTGGTCTGCTGTGTACACTTGCCTGCAGGGGGGAGACTCCAAAGGTTAATTAAAACTAGGTTGTTCACACCTATTTAAATTAAAATCTAATTTAATGCCCCTGTTTCCCACAAGTTGAGAATTTACTTGTGAGGCGTATGATAACGTGGTGTGTGACGGTGCGGCATGTGATGGGAGGGTTCAGTAATAAACTAGTAAAACATTTACAAAGGTTTACAAATAACTTGTGTTTATGAATACATATGAATATGTTGACCAAATGAATCATTATGGAGAGGGGAGGAGAGGGGCCTGAAGTTCCACTGGTTGGTGCGCATTATGAAATGACAATTGCATTTCTTGACTGAAAAAGAAATTGGAATGCGGATCTCATCTACTTGGGCTGGCTGCCCAGATAAAGCCTATGTGTGAGAAATACTGGATGCACTGTGCTTCACTGACACACTGGCCAGCCATGACCGATGTGTTTTAGTACAGTATATGGCCCTGATCAATCTCCAAGTTGCTCATGGTCACAGTTGCAAAAAGTGTGAGCAGATCAGCCTAATAATTCTTTTCCCCCCAACAGTTCCCCCTGAAATCCTACCATAGGATCCCCGAATTGTGATAAAAAAAACATGACACTAATGCAGGGAGAAGTTTGGTGTATGCAAAAGGTTTTTGTTGAAAAACATGTTTATATTCCTCAAACCAAGGAATTGAAAAATAATACTTCACCGACCACCTCTTGGATTTAGTTTAATGTCATTATCACTTAATATGCTATTTTTTTCACAGCTAACTTATTGCATGTTTTTCTCTAACATTTTGAAAAACACCCCACACAATTAAAAACCCAAGGACATCCAATGTACACTCATATAAAACAGAGGAAATCAGAAATATCTCATTAAAGAACCTGGTAGCAGCAAATGTTTAGTTATGCAAACAATTAGTTATCAAAGCAGTTACCTATTCTTTTTCTGTAGGCTGACTAATCAATTAATCAACTAATCATTTTCCGCAGTGTCACTTTTGTTCTGTGGTATCATTTTTAAATGCAGTAAAATGCCATGCTAATGAGAAAAACAGTGATGCTCTGTGGTAACAGATTCAACATGAATTCATTTTTAATAGTATGAGTCTTAAATTCCATAAACCTCTATCTCACTTGAATATCTAAACCCAGCATCGTTGCAGTTTCCATGTGTAAAAGGAGCTTTAAACAAACTTTTAGACTCCAAAGGATTATAACCAAGCAAGAACTACACTTTTCTCTAGTTCTAATTATAAATTGTTAATGAGACACAGATACAAATCAGCAGATCAAAGACTGGTGCACTGTATGAGACCAAGCTGCAGAACCTTGATGAAAACTACACAACTGCTACATTAGAAGCTTATTATATTATATATACTTATTAGATTGTAAGCACTCATACAGTTTTGTGCAGGGATTTGTGCATCTCACTAACACGAACATGAAAATGTGATGCACAATTTATTATTTAATAGCTGCAGCATTTGCAGTGCTCCATAAAAAACACAAACACCAGCAAATGCTGCAGATCAAAGATGGTGGACTTGGCGCCCTCTGTTGGGGAGTCTGACACCAAGCAGAGGGAAGGAATAACTTGACATCTCCTACTAGAAGGCAGATGCAGAGTTAAGGCTCCATGTGAAACTCTAGAATGATATTCAGAAAAGCTATCACAGCTTTCTTCAGCAGGGCAAATACAAGTTCTACAAATCCCCAAAACAGAAAAAGAAATAGCACATATGTGCTGCAATCCTCAAATTAGCAATCGCTTGAACCCACCCCCTACCTGAGGAAGTTTTTCAGCCCTGACAGCTCATAGCCAGGCAGATGAATGGTGGTGGGATCTTTGTGCGTCTGTCCCTGGAGAACATGAGGCGCTCTGGCCAACAGTATGGCTCTGTGTGCTTGGAGAGAGCCTGAACCAGCATACAGAGAAACATCAGCCTCCAGCTCCTCCTGCAGCAACCTGGGAGATATATTATAGCACGTTATCAGGGCAAGCCATAATTACCCTTTACTAGCTGATTAAAGAAAGATATTCAGACACGCCATCTGTGTGCATGAACCTCCCCTTTGACTAGATTTTTAAAAAAAAAACTGTACAGAGCAAATTATTGTTGGAGCCAATTGGCAGAATGTTCTTATTAAATGTGCATTTAAAAGCCAATATAGAAAACAGACAATAAACAAAGGCCCTCATAACCAACGTCTATGATCTGTGAGATTCAAAGATTAATCCGATGGCCTACTTTTCCACTTCAGAATAACACAAGCACAGTCCTGAGGCAGTCCATTCCTTCTTCCCCATCATTATCTCTCGCCTCGATGACTGATCGGGGTGACCCAGAAATCAGTCAGCTGAAGGCCAGTTGGGCGGTGCGAGTTCAAATGCTGGTACTATGTACATTACTGTGACTCTCTGATGAAGAGTGCCCCAAATGACGAGCCACTCGTGCCCACTGGCATGCCCACATCCACATGAGCTCATTCCCTGGGAGCTTCCAGTCATCTGTGAATTTTACTGTAACTTCGCTCTATGGCAAGGTGTGTATGTCAGATCCACTGATCCTATTATCTGAGGAAAAACTCCCGCCCTGGCTATTCTAATACTACCATATGGAACAAAAGAGTGAAACTCTAAATTCTCAACTCAACTTTTGCTCAAATGTGGGTGTATGGCAGTTCTTATTCTGCAGTGGAAAATGGGAAAAGGCCACTGCCGACAATAAAGTAATTTACTGCAAAAACCTTTCTGGTTAACAGGGCAGGCTAGTAGCTGAAAGGCTGTAAGTATGCAAAGGCTGTAAGAAAACGCAGTAAATCTATTCAAATGGACAAAGCAGTAATGGTCGATGGGCTCTACCAATAATCTTCACATTCAACACAATCAAATCAGGTTTGACTGTGTTTGAAAGGTGCGGGATGCTTTTACTTCTTTTACATTATCATCCAAACTGTTAAACTTGAGCATAAAAGTCCATTCCTGACCTTGGAAAGAGTAGTTTAGCATAAAAATCTTGACTCGAGGTCCAATTACTAGCTTATGTCAAAACCTTTCAACCACATCCTGCGGCCTTTCTTGCTGAAGGCTTAAATAATGAAAATGGTATTAGAAGTAATACAAAAGACGTGAGAGTTATTTAAAATGTAAAGGCAATTTCCATGACAACTGAAGAAGTCTTTGGGGTGCCGTGAAAGGGATAATTTAGTATTGCGCTTCCATAACTTTGGGAGACTCACAAGAGACAAATGAAAAAAACAGAGAATTGAAATTCCCTGACTTTTTGTTCCAACTATACATCACCCAATGCCCATAATGCAACTAAATCATTACAAACTCCCTGCCTCCTAAATGACGACATCCTCAAGGTTGTTTTTTTTTTAAACTCACAGAAGATGTTATACAACTGTTTTACTGGCTGAGTGATAGTCTTTGTGACAAGTAAACTGTACTTGATGACTAGACTATTTAGGTGAGACTTGCACAAAAATGGACTGCTCTATCTGACCGTCAGTCAACAATTCAAAAGCGCTGCTCCTAATAAGCAAAATGAGCCATCATGCTTGCTTGAAAGCCCTCCTTTGTGTTATTATGGCTATCCACTCGACGTGAGCATCAACGTTTGGTTGTGTCCAGTCCCGCTTAATAGTGAAAGAGGCTGTAAACCAGCTACATGAATAGTTGCCTCTGTTTTTTTATTGGTTGTGGTGCTTCTGTATATAATTAACATTCTAGGAGTTGACCCTTGACCTCTGTGAAGTCCAAATGTTAAGTGACATGGTTCGATTCGTGTAGAACCAGAGTAAAAGTTACTTTAAGTTTATTACAGTCAGTTAATCAAAGTGAGCCTCACCAAAAAGCTCAGATATGATACAGCTCCAACAGATAAATGATCAGCAACTAGTTTGATAACCGACTGATTGGTTAAGTTCTTCTTCAAAAACGTGATTGTTCCATGATCCAGATTCTCAAATGTGACATTTTGCTGCTTTTCTTGATGTTGCATTAGAACTATTTCATATTTTGGGGTTCTGGACTATTTACAGGACAGACAACATTAGGACATTGTGATGGACACGTTTCACTGTGTTCTTATGACGTCACTGACTAGTTGGAGTACTACTCTGGTGATGAGCTCTCATATTTGACAACCACAAGCTAACAACCTTCAACCAGATCTTGAATACGATGATTAAAATTAAATAAACCTTGCTTTATATGACAACAACTCAGTTCACTAGTACTGACTGGTTGATAGAAGACCTTTCACGTGCCTTTATTAGAAGCTGGAGAAACATGTGATTTAACAAAATCACTAAATCTGACCTCTTATCCATTTGACAGTAATGTATTGCTTCGATTACAGAGTGAGAATTTCAGGCTCTTTGTTATGGACATTTAAGCCAGTCCTGTGCAGTCCAGCCACACTTGTCACATGACTTACCCGCTGAGGTCTGCAGATAAAGCAGAGGATAAACATCTCTTAAGATGCTCTTTGTATCTGCGCTCTTTGGCCTGGAACTCTCTTGCAGCCTCTGTGGTGATCATGGTTTATTAGCTTCTCTAAGACAGAGACAAGACAGAGGCCTCAGTCTGGTGAACAGCTCTAGAGGAAGAGGACTAGTAAACACAGGAGAACACTGAGAGAGACCAAGTGAGACAGGTTCAAGTGGGACAGAAAATTGCAATTACAATCAGTTAACCTCTTAGATATTTCAACACAGTGCTACAACAAAGACACACGTGGTTCAGTTTTAAGCTTCATATTTTCAACCATCTGACGTCAGCCTCACCTCGCTGCCCTTTGGTGACTTGACACGTTTAGCCCCGAGAGGCGCTGTTTTACCAATGTGAAGAAAATCAATTAAAATGGGAACTGATGCCCCCGACGACCCGACACAGAACTAACTATTAATGTTCTTTAGCCCTGATATTAAAACAACAAGGGCAAACCTGTTCGGACTGACTAGCTTCCAGCAGAAAACGCCACTGATATCATCACCTGGAATAACCAGTTTCCCTCGATTTCAACACAAGTTTAATTTATTCCAGAGCAGCCCGAAATGAAACACACTCACAAACACTCTCACACACACATACCTGTGCTAACACACGTATTTTCTCTTTTTCTGTCAAACATTTAAGCTAAATAACACTACTCTCATTCCCCTCTCGCTGCTAGCATGCTAGCGCTAGCTAACATGAGCTGCTAGTTAGTTTTCTACCTGAACCTTAAGACAGACTGCCTGCTGGTAGAAACAGACCTGTAGGAATTAGAGGCAGCCGACAGCTCTTTGTTAGCACGATGTTCGGAAACAAACATATTAGACTATCTTCATGAACGGGCTGACCCACTGACCGATGTTGTTGACATCACTGCTGCACGCCGTCCGCCTCCCACTAGAACACGGTTTGCAAAACAGAGAAGGTAAGGACACGGCGTCACAACCCGGAAGCTGGTGCTCATGCGCAGTGCGAGCGTAGATGGAGCCGTGCCGTCAAACGATGCTTTCAGGTGCTGCGCACAACCCCGAAAACACACATTCAAACCAGACCTTTGGGTTCGGTAGGAATGTAGGGGTTATGAGGCAAAAGCGCCCCCTGGTGGTGGCGGCTCTCATTCCTCTTTACACATTATGTTTGTACCAGGTTAAAATGCCAGTCACGTCTGAAACAGACATATTTTCCCTTCTATTTCTAAATATTTGAACCCGATCTTCAAATAATTAAATCAGAAAAGGTTTTCCATTAGTGACTGTGGGCAATCTATATCGCAAAGCTGTTCACAGAAGAGGTGGAGGTCTTAGCCAGTTTCTTGATTAAAGAAGAAAGGACCAAGAGAGGAAATAATCTTGAAATGAAACATCCCTCCTGTGCTGCAGTGGATAAATGAGCACAGAGACACGGTCACATAGACTGATCATATGTCAGTGTTTTAACATTTTTTTTCTATAGAATAAGAAAATGCATGACAACTATAAGTTACAATGGAAATAGCCAAGTGAAAAGTTAGCAGCAATAGAGAAATCTTTTAGTATATCACACCAATTTATGTTTCTGTCTCAGTTATTTCTATTGGAACGAAACAAAACATTCTATTAAAGCTATTTGATAGACTATCAATCGTAGTCTAACATACTGCCCTGCTAAAAATATTTGAGTTTCTATTGGAGCCGTTTATCTGCTAAAACGGCTAAAACTGCGAAAAATAATTATTTCCGACTGTCTTTGAATGCAGCGACAGAGCTTGCCCTACCTGGCTGATGTCATTGGCATGTATCATTACTCTTCTCCTGTGATGTCAATGCAAAGTGCAAATGCTTGAATCAGCATCAGAGCCATTGGAAACACAAAAGATGCTCAGTGTGGTTGGACAGTGAGAGCTACTGCAGAGGGATTTGGTGCAATATCAGCTTTCTGATAAGGAATATTCTATACAGTGATGTTAATAGTTAAAAAGTAGTTTATTAATGCTTTATACATTTAAAACAATAAGACATTAATAAGGATATTTGGGTTGCCAGGATTAAAAAAAAAAGTGTATATCTGACTGTAGTTAGTACAATTTGCAATATTTTGACGCAAGCTAAGCATTAAAAAGTGCTTGTACAAATAATGATAATGATAATACTTTTAAAAATCCTCTAACTTGTTCTTGCTGGTTTGAAATAGACATCATCATGCATTGCCTGAGTGTTCTTTTCTTTAAATAGCTCAGCAGCAATTGTGTGTGTGTGTGTGTGTGTGCGTGCTGTTTACATAAGAGTGATGAGCACACACCTCAGTGTAATTCCACATCAACATCTCTTTTGGCATATAACCACGTGGGGAAGGTATAAATAGAAACCTAAAAAAAATATCCAAACGTTTGTAGTCCCAAAAATAACCAGCGTGACTGCTGTGTCTCTCAGCTCTGTGCTATATTTAACTACAGGCTACATCATTACTGTCTGTGGTGTGTTTTATCTCTTGTGTGTAAAAGCTTGCAGTGATGGTTGAGAGACAGCACGCTGCACAGCTTCAAACACACCACTGTTATTATTATCATCATGTCGAAACAGGCCGGAAATGTTAAAGAGCAGTGTAGTCCAGCAGATTGACGCATAGTTTATTTATAAAACCAAATGGTGTAGACCTGGCTCAGTGAATTTCAAAATGCAGTGTGTAGGAATAGATACAAAATAGTACAATAGTCAACCAGCACTGACATTTTTATACATGAAGATCAAGATAACAACATTCTCTACGTTTAAGCAAGTATCTCTGAGGAAAAAATACAAAGAAGAAAACTCCTTTAGACAACACTACCTGATAAAGGGAACGGGAGAGCTATGGCTCCCAGAGGACTGTGCCTAAAGAAGAGTGGAGCGACCCAATGAAACATACAAGTCTAGCGGACGACGCCACATCCCAGTCTCTCAGGACATCTTTACACCGCGACAGCTCGGAAGTTAAAAAGGCACCACACAATACAAGTCACAAGGAGATTTTGCCACACATTTGTAATGCTGTAACTGACAAACTTTAAGGCGGATGTCATGTGCAAAAAACATCTTGAATATGTGTCACACGTACTGCCCAGCGTCCTCTCCGGTGAAGTGTGCTTTGATTCTTTCCTTTACTGCTGACTTCTTTAAAAAATATTTGAAATGTGAAAGATTTAAAAGAATGATTGCATTATCACTATGTTGCTTGGTATCACAGGCATATTCCAGGCTTCCGGGTGTGGCAAGTGAGGGAGGGGGCGGGGGGAGGGCTGGTGGAGGCCTCGCTGTGGATTTAGTTCCTGTAGCTTTTACGTCCCTCTCCCTCCTTGAGGAAGGTCCATATGAGGGTGTTCACAATATCAGGCTGGTCCTGCTGCAGCCAGTGACTGGCCCCAGAGATGATGTTGAGACGGAAATGATTGCGGATGTAGAGGCGGCAGGCCTCGGCCATTTCCTGCTCCAAGAAGGCGTCCCGCTCGCCCCAGAGCAGCAGCACCGGGGACCTGACGTGATTCTGGCTCAGCGGGAGGGAGCTACAGAGAGAAGAGAGGAGAAGACCTGAGTGCAGCCAAAAATTATCCATGAGAGAACATAAAGGAAAAAATACATCTTAAAGCAGAATTTACAAGGTGATATTTCAGTAGTTATGGACGGTGAAGTCCATCCTACAATCTATGTTAGAAATTTAATTTGCGATGGCTGACCTCCATTTGGCCGCCTCAGTTTTAGGGTCCTAGTTTTATTCATGCTGGCTCACTGTCACACTGTCGTAGTTTATTGGATTTTCTTGGTTTTTTCATTCATTTATGACTTTTCCAACCAGGAACATTCCAGTAACACACACCCTCAAACACCTCTACTATCACAATTCTCTATTTCCAAAGCTTTTTGGTGGACTGGAGGCGAGTAACATCGAGTGGCAGCATGACATCAATGTCTCGTGTACGGTGGTAGAAGCACTCTGAAAACCATTTGAAAAATCTATTTCTGTCAGGCTTATCATATCAACTCCTCCACGTGTCAGCATTTTCACAGGCAGACAGAAATGTTCCTCATCTCAGCCTCTTTAGAGACTGCTTCTAATTCTAGAAAGAATATAAAACAATAACAACATATCAGCAGCAGCAGCATCATTGAAATCACACACAGTATTTGAATCATATCCTCAGTAGATATTTCATATTGTGGATGTGGAGGAGGCTCCAGCCCCCACCACCGTGGACAGGATAAGTAGATATATGGTATATGAAATGGATGGATGGACGTTGGTGTGTGCTTATGTATTTGTGTCCCTAGTGCTTAGGCACAGTATGCGCTTGTGAGGAGACTCATTGGGCATGGGTCCGTGATATTTGTTTACGTAAGCATATAAAAGCTATTCTGAGATAACTCATTGCTTGAGACGGGAGCAGATGGCTCGCTCAGTCATGCATGTGCAGTTCACATGTCAAAAATACATGCACTGATACTTTCTTTGATCTGATTTGTGCCAATCACTCTTGGCCAGCTGGTCAGTTTTACATGTGAGAACGACGGTATATGTGCATGTAAATATTTGACAGCATTGTGGCCTTTACAGAGGCCACTTCTGAGCTCAGACAGTAGATGGCGCTACTAAATTTGAATTAAATAACTTTATAAAAAGGTCTCTATGTGCACAGTACTCAATGTACTGTAGACCATCAAGTTTGTGAAAAATGCAGATCATATACACTTGCAGTGACTGCCTGATAACACTGAGATGCTGACTAAAAAGAATCTCAAAGTACTGCAGCAACAGTGAAATGGTCTCCTATGGCAACAGCATATCCAGCAGCTACAGTGTCTTAATGATGCACTGTTGTAGATTAAACTACTCTACAGCATATCAAATAGTTCATAGCCAGCTACAACAGCACAATGCCTCTCCATTACTGTGTAGCACCATTAGATACAATATTTCGGCATTATGAGTACTTTTACTTTGGATACTTTACATTTTTCTAATAAAAACTTTACCTGACTGGCATTTTCAGTGCAGGGCTTTTATAATGGAGTATTTTCATACTGCAGGATTGCTGCTTTTTACTTAATAAAGGACTGGGATACTTCTTCTATCACTGCTATTTCTAAATCCCCGTATAGAATTTCTGAAAGATCTCTGACATAATCCATCTTTTGGTGAGTGAACTATTGCTCACCTGAAGACATTCCTATAATAGTTGAGGGCTCCCGTCAGAGCTCCCGGCTGTGAGAGCGCATACAGATACGCCTCCAAGTCCTCTGCAGTGAGCCATCGGCCTTTCCTTCCAATCCCCGTGCTGCGGCTGGTGAACAAGTTCTTCAGAGCCTGCAGCAGAGACAGCCACACACACAGAGGTGAATTTATGTGACTGGTACAATTTGATATAGAGAACATTCACAGAAGGACGTCACTGTAACATGAGTCAGAAAAGGTACTTTGGCGGTGAAATCAGCTCTGATGACCTTCGGTCACAGCTCTGGCACCCTGACTTACTGCTGGCTCGACAACTTTACATGCTGTGCTTTTACTTCTGAAAACTCCAGCACAGGCATAAAGAAACATCATCCAATGATTCATTTAGTTAGCAGATATCTGAAAAATGTCACCATTAAATCAAATCTAAAAAGTGCCTTGTGAAGCCAAATCATTACAGGAGGAAGTCATTTAGATTTTAGAAAATTAAAGAAATCAGAAAACATTTTTGGGAAATATGCTTATTCACTTTCTTAAAGAACCATAAATATGAAACTGTGGCCTGTAACCAGTTAGCTCAGCTTTGCTTTGCAGAAAAACCCTTTGAAAAAATGACAGGCTGTGGTGTTCCGGGGGGGGGGCTTCTCCCAGTCTTTTGTGCTAAGGTCAGGTGTGGCTTTTTATTTGACAGATATGAGAGTGCTATCAATATTCTCATCTCTTGGCAAGGGAAAAAATATCACCCAAATGTCAAACGACTCCTTCAATTCATTGAAAAAAAATTCATGCATTACTAAAACTGGTAAAGTTTCAAAATTGTAATGAAATGACTGAATTTCAATGGTACATTTTATTATAAACAGCATGTTTGCCGTTATGTGCTCATCCAGTTTAGCATGTGATTGGTAATAATCTATCAGTTACCATTTCCTACAGGATTAGTTCATCCTTTTGTTTACTACTACTGACCTCTTTCACAGCAGGTTATTTTTAGTGGCACTGATGCAAACACTAAAAATAGCCTGACACTGTAATGACATGGAGCATACACCAGCACACACAACACTACACACACACACACACACCCAGACGCAAACACACACAACCTTGACCTTGAAACAGCTTAAGCCCACACATAAGAGACCACCTTGAAATCATTGATGGAGAGCATGAGCTCCGGGAAGCGGGGCAGCTGGAAGAAAAAGAAATGACTGGACTTCAGCAGCTGGCTCGGGTGACGCAGAGCGTAATCTGGAGGAGAAGAGAGGAGAGGAGAGGAGAGGAGTTCAGTTCAGTTGTTCGATAGTAATTAAAGGCCAAGTTTGGGGGTCGTAGATGTAACAACATTCAGTGACTTTGCTTCTCTGTTTGCACCAGTTAAACCAGCTGTTCCAGCTTCACATGAGCCTCCTGTAATTAGCTTCTCATCATCTTCCTCTTAAGGCAGAAGAGGATTTGCCAGATGGATGCAAACATGGAAGTGAAGTAATAACTCTTCCTAATTAATGATAATAATTATGGTAATAATCCAAGAGCCAAACCAGAGAGTCTCTAATTAGTATGAGGAAAATATGATCTGACGGTCCATTCGTTTGCACGTGGTGACATCATACCTGTGAACACAGAAGGATGGGGACAGTTAAGGACGATGAGTTTTGTCACCATCTCTGGGTAGTGAATGGCGAACAGCCACGCTATCGTCCCGCCCCAGTCGTGGCCAACAAGGCAACATCTGTTGTACCCTTGGAAGAAAAGCAAATGCACATATAGCAGTGCTTTGTTATTGTGGTAGAAGACAGCGACGCGCTGTTTATTAAAGCATGTCAGAGCCTGAAAATCAATACTGGTCTCACTTCTTTATAGCTGGCTTCCTCCCTCAGAGGACATTTACACCCATCAAATGGATGTATTTCATGACAAACAGCCAAATGCAGATCAAGGTCAGGGCATCCGTCTGAGGGATTCTGATCACATTACTGTTTCAATCCCTACAAACTAATCTCCTGTCCTGTACTAGCACCATTTACACCCACTGGTATGAATCATAGCAGGCCTCCTCTCAGCACAGATATCACATATGCTTCACAAAGTAAGTCTGGGAGCCACTTTTGGAAAACGACAGAGGGCCAGATCGGTCCGGTGTTTGACGTGAGATCTGATCATTTGTTACCAAGATAAGAAAAGGTTACATGCCATGTATGGTTAAAGGCCAAACCTCTGATGGGTGTAGCACTACTGGCTAGCTGTGGATGTGGACTGCATTGTGGACAGTGTGGGCTCCAACAGTCGGTGTAAACAGGGCTCTGTGGTCCAATCACAGAGCGGAGCACAGCAGTTATCATATGATCAATGCAAGCCTCCCACTTCCACTGCAATGACCATTAAATGAATCATTTGCACAGCAATATGCATTGCAGTGCCTAGCTCCTGGGAGCCTGTTGAGAAATTAACAATGACGGCTAGAACAATGCAAGAAGAGACACAACATCGACTACAGAACTCCCTCAAAAGCACTTTCTAAGAGAACGTAAATCTTTAATAAGGAATGTGCTTAAAAACCGGCTTGAGACTATGTTCAGGCCATTATGGTGCCAGTGGGCTGGTCTTTCTGGGCTTACATTTTTGCTGTAGCATTATTTAAAGCTGCGCTACTCAATGTTTTTATAATAGCACCCAAATTATTAATATGTGTAATGTGAAAGATGTCACTAATAGTGACAAACCCGCCGAGAATGATCACCTGATTCTGCAGTTCCCTCTTGGTAAAATTCTAAATTGATCGTGATATCTAAATTGTTGAGCGTGCAGCTTGGTCAACCGCCCTCAAGGGGCCAAAAATAGTTTGAAATATTGCTATTAATAGATAATCACAGTTCATTATAAACCAGTTCTCTTTTTCATAGCTTTGGGCTTCATTTCTCTCTGTCATGATGATGTACTCGCTGTAGTGGTCCCTGAGATCTGACAACAGACAACAAATACATGAAACATTAGCAGTTAATCAGATTATAAACACGACGGCAGATCAGTCAGATAGCTGTAACACACTTGAATATGACTAAGATGGAGCTCCCAGGCACTATGTGATGTTCTTGGAGTCATTACTGACATTTCAGTTCTAAGACATATCTCACACAGTGTGGAACCAGTGCTATAAAAAACTGTGATATGCTGGCCAGTGAAATAGCAAGAGAAATGTCATTCTGGCCAGATAATCATTAGTGGATGCTGGTGTGTGCAGACAGCCTCGGGATAGCTTCCTGCTAGTGTTAGCATGCAGTCAGCAGGCTGTGGGCTCTGTATCTGCACAATGTCCCGTGTTCAGTAAGAATGAGTCAGTGGAAGTTTGTCATACCACGCTGCAGGCCCAAGGCCTGTCCGCAGCTTATCACTGACAAACAAGTTTATTTTTGACCCAAGACACTGTCAAGGCGCTGTCCACTCCTCGGAGATGATTAAAAGTTACAGACACACAGTTCTCCTGTGTTCCCTCACCTAAGTACTCCACAATATCCTTCACGTCGGTCACCAGGTAATCGAAGCGATAGCTTTCGGTGGAGAGCGGCAAGTCGGACTCCCCGTAGCCCCGCATGTCGATGGCCACCACGCGGAACTCACTCTTAAACTCACGCAGCTGGTATCGCCAGGAGAACCTGAGGCACACAAACACAGAGAGAGATCTCTTACTTATTTCCATTTCCTTTAATTACTTTTATACTCCGAGAGACAGCTTTACAGCCTACTGTCATTTCCACGGGGTTCTCCAGTGATTTGGTATTGAAAGTATTATTTATTGAGTGTGATTAAAAGAGAATTGTCAAAGTCCATGCAGCAGAAGTAGATATCCTCACTTTTAGTAGGCCATTAAACAACTGTTTAATGGCTGTTTAATTGAACTTTATGTGCATCATTGGTGGAATGCCCCTTTAAACACTTAACACAGTTACAAACAAACCTCACAAACTTTTTTTTAAAGCTACAACTCAGCTTTCTTTCCAGCACAGTGAAGGTCACCTCTGTATAAAAGAAGCTGTTTTAGATTCTAATCCGCCCACTGATCATGTGGACTGGGACGACTTCCTCGCTGAAGATCTTGTCTGCTGTAGATGCTCCTCATCACAACTGAAATCCCCCTCCGCCACCTCCTCCTCCTCCTCCTCCTCCTCCTCAGCCGGGCGAGGGGAAGCAAGATGCAGAGCCCTGACTGTGATTCTGATGAGTCAGTATAAGATCCCAGCACTGAACCCTCAGATCTTAGAATATAGATGAGCTTTAAAGCACAGTAAGCCCCTTGGACCCCTCCGCCGTCCCTCTGACACACACACACTCACACACACACACACACACACGCGCTCTTCTTTCTCATTTCTAAGAGGGAATTAGCACATTTTCAGTTAGTGTGAAGAGTTCTTTCCAACCATCTCACTCTCAGCACGGTTCATCATTCATGTGAAGAATGCAGCAAGTGAAGCAGAAAGAGCTCCCCTCTACCATTAATTAATCCCTCTCCCTGTCAGCAGCTTAGATAGCATGTTGGAGATATGAGCAGGCTTACAGCTCTTGACAACCTCTTTAGCCCCAATCCAGGAGAAAAATGGTGTTGACACCATTTTTCATTTCATATCAGGAGGAAGAGATCTTGAATGCTTTGGACCATTCCCCCCTCCACCCCCCCACCCCGATGGCAAATCATGCTTGTGAACGAGGTGGCGTGGATTTGTTTTTGCAGCCCCGGAGCCAGACCGCAGGGACTGAACAGTGAAGCCGAGGATTTCTCACAGTCAGAGAGGTGACCGGTGTAACAAACACAGAGCAACTGAACAAGCATAATCTTACAGCAGCCGCTGAGTGCAGTGGAGCTAATACTGTTACCGCAACTGGCCCCCCCACCCCGATTTCCCTCTGACCTACCAGAACTCAGGGAAGCCGTGTAAAAACAGCATGAGTGGCTTTCCTCTCTCTCCTGCAGCGACATAGTGAAACCTCAGGCCGGACTCCTGGGTGGAAAGAAGACACACGGGTGGTTACGTATAAACATTACGACGATACTCTTATCTGCGAGTCAACACTTTCAAAAGACTACTACTGAGTGTAGAAGTGTGGAGATAAGGGGGCAGTAACAGAGTGAGCAGGGAAACAACACAGGAATCATTTCTTTAGTTCTGAATCAACACATGAGTGAGAATCAGATGGTGCAAACTGAGTAAATTTAAAGACCCCCTCCAGAAATGCTTGGAGACATAAAAAACATCCTGCTTTTAATGTGTCAGATATACATTTTAGCAAAAGATCAAAATGAATAAACTAGTTCAAACTTCTTGAAATTACATCTGTTCCTTCACCCTAATTGAAAAATACAGAGTCTATGAATATGTTTAGCTCTGCTTCACTGTAAACTTCTCAGTGTACGAGCACTGGAGGTTCACACCTCTGAAAGCTGCATATTGCACCTCGATTGGCCTCCAGGCCACTCGTGATGTCACTAAATCCTAGTGTACGTCCAGGTGTTTATCTGAGATTTAAGGGAACAACAGAGAAACTTCCATCTCTTCAGCAGGTGACTTTAAAAACGGCCTTCTAGTGTCAAACTCTGCACATCCGTCATTCTGCACAGTCGACCATCCAAGTGAATGTACAATAAGCACAACACATCCTTGAGGGGGGGGGGGCTTTAAGTTCCACTTTCGCAGACAAGGAATTTTGGGACATTTCTGTTAAGAAGCTTCTTGTGCCGTCGCTGATCCAGTGCCGCCTTCACTGAGCCTGTTTTGTTTGATATACTGGTTTGACAGCTAAATTTAGGATCAAACTGCAGGTGATGCAACATAGGACTAGCAGTAATGAATGCGCTCCATTATTAGCATTACATTTAGAGGTGTGGGACTGCTGCCTGCAGCTCAGCCTTGACCAACAGACGCTGCATCACATGTGCAGTATCATCAATGAGCTCCTGAACACAACATGGCTGTAACAGCCACAGTGGGTTCATATAGAAAGACTCCAGTAAATAATAAATGCTTTTTCTATCCAGGTGCTGTACTGTGGAAGCCGTAGACACGTCAGAGCTTATTCGTGATGTAAGGTGGGGGGTTATTAATAAGAGTTCACTTGAGTTATTAATCGGTTTTTGTCTTTGAACATCTTGGGGCTTTGCTCTCAGTTTAAACATGCTGCTCCTTGGATTGGATTGTGTTCCGTAGATACAGTAACAAATCTCACCAAACAGAAAATGGGATTATTGTGGCGCCTATTCTCTCTTGAGAGAATGGAAACCAACCCCACCTCCTTGTTTTCAGAGGTGGCTCAGTAAAACAGGTATTCGTCTCACTCTGTTGAGATTTGGGGTTCCATTACTGATTTATCAATAATGACTTAGCAACTTAGACCTGTATGTTTAGTCCTGCTGTGAGAGTGGCTGCGTCAGCAGTTTATTTGAACCGCTTAAATCACTTTTTCCAAACCAAACTCACTGGACAAATACATGCAACCCAACATCTTTTTCTTCTCTTTTCTTTGTCGGACTGTGATTTTTCTTACTTTTACTTTAGCTGCACTATCTCCAAACGGACATCAGCCACTTACCATGTAAGATCCCAGCATCAAAGCAAACACAGGCCATCTGATTTATTGCTAAACTCAGGTTTAAAACTCAGAAACAAAAACGCTAATAAGGTGCTTTGAGCAGCTGCAGCTTTGAGGTACTTCAACTTTCTACCACTTTCTTGTTTTGGTAACTTTACAACATGTTTGAGGAGAATATCTACTTTAGATATGTGTTTTTAAATATAAGCAGTGTTACAGGCTGAACTTCCAGACAGTCAGATGGTTACATTTAGTTCTCCGTGGAGAGGCTAGGATATTAAAATACTTCTCATGGTCAAGACTGTAACACAATGGTAGGGATCATACTTTCAGAACACTTGCTGCTGATAATACTCCATCTGTACTTCTACTTGTACATGTTTGTCACTGCTGCTCTCACCTCAGTCAAAGAATAATTACCCCTTAGGCTTTGGTGTTAGGTGTGTTTCTCGTGGCAGACATGCCTCTGTGTTCAATGACATCCTAATGCTGAGCACACACACACACACACAGCAGAGTGGGCTGTCAGGCGGAGGAGCTGTTCTTTCAGCACCACCTGAGCGCAGCGCCAGCTCACCGAAGAACGGCTCCAAAACACCAACACACGCCTCATGATGTGAGCGCAGATCAGGCCTGTTTGTCTTCTCACGACGCGGCGCGCCAAGGTGTTGTTTCATTTCACATCCCAGCATCCTGACGTGCAAGAGAGTCTCTCCCTCTCTCCCTCTCTCTCTCTCTCTCTCTCACACACACACACAATGGGCTTTTCCCCCTTACAGACAGCAGACACCTTCCATGTCCAAGTGCATGTGTGTGCGTGCGCGCGTCTTACCTTGATCCTAACATAACAGTGGGTTCCCAAGGACGTGTCATTCAGACAAGCCGGGGGAGTTTCACGAATCGCCCATTGGAAGGTTGTTGTCGGCCTCAAGATGATGTTCCACCAAAGTTTCAGCAGGGCTACGACGGTGCAGAGAGCACAATAACCGTAGATCAGCGACCAATACCCCAAAACTCTGATTTTCAGCGCAAGTCTGATGAGAAATAACAGCAAGTTGTGGAGCACTCTCGCCATCTTTACATTGCCGCAGGAAATCAATCCAGATCAAGTTACCTATCGATCCCTGCCTGTTAATCGCCTGCTCGTGTCTGAGCAGTGCTCCGACAATGCCGTTGTTTCGTTACCAGCGCATACGCACGACTGTCTGAAGGGAGGATCCCGACAGGCGGCTGAATGGGACGGTGGCAAGAGCATCACGTCAGATTTCACGCTTGCGTGTGACAGCAGCGGTTGTTCGGCAGGAGACGGTGTTGTTGACTATACAAGGCAAGTCCGAAATCGGGCAGCCAGCCAGTGGGTGCAGTCGGTGCTTTACACAGATTCGTGCACAGCTACGAGGCGCCGTTAGACTCGGAGGAAGCCCCGAAAATGACCGCAGAGCGCCGGGGCTTCTTCCGCTGTTATGGCAACAAAAGGCAGCATATGCACGTGGCCAACACGATTCCTGCCTTTATCAATCAGGTGGCTCGGTTTCTCTTTTTAATCGTCTCGCCGGACGGTTCTTCGGCAATAAGAGGCCGTCAGAGAGACTTCACTGGCAATTACGACAGGGCAGCGCATTAATATGCCAATCAGCTGTAATGCGGTCACAGGTGTGCTCCTATCGGGCCCTGTTAACACAGACACGGCCAGCTCAAGACAAGAGAACACGCACAATAAACCAGTTAACCAATTTCAGATTAGCCTAATCCGTCACGTGATTAGATCTATGACAGATTAGGACCTTTGTAGTCCTCGGGTCAGATACATGGTGGCCCTGAGCTGACAAAATGAAGTAAGAATGAGTAACACTGAGAGTCACTTAATCCAAATGGAGTGTAAAAAGAAGTGTAGAGCTTTTCCTTTAACCTCCATCCATTTATGAAATTGGTTTCTTTCATTGCTTTCATAAGAGCCTTTATTTTTGCCTTCATTTCTTTTGTTTATCTACCTTTTTTCTTAATTCCCTCCCTCCCCCAAGCAACATTTGGTGGTAGTTTTGTTTTTTCATCTCCCACCCTGTGTAAGTTATTCAACTAACAGTCTCATTCATTTATGTGTTCAGTGATATTTCTGACTTGCCTGATAACCTTTTACTACATTTAGTCTCTGTCAGTCCTCCAGAGTGAGAAGTTTCTCTGCTACAAAAATTAAACATCACCCCGGGCTGTTGGTCATGCCAGAAATAGTAGGCTAATCTGCTTGCACATAAAACAGGAAAAACAGTATGAATGCCAGATATGTACCCCTGCACGCTGTTGCTACACAGGGCAGAACCAACATTTCAGAGGTGAGGGTGGCAAATTAAGTCCTCTGCATGGCTCATATCTCATCTTTAAAGCATTAGTGAATGATCTATACACTATCAATTATTCACAACTCCTGAACCCTTCAATTAAGGCTGCTTTATTATTAGGAATCATTTTGCATTTGTATATTTATTGCCCACATTACTGCTGACACCTGTCTGCCTGTTACTCAGCTGTCTTTTGATGCTCAGGTGACTGCAGGGACACGGCCTTGCTTTGCCCGACTTAGACGACTCACTAACACCAGATCATTCCTCTCCCCTGCAGACGTAGAAAAGGTCCTCCATGCTTTTATCTCCTCCAGATTTGACTATCGGAACGCACTTCATTCTGGAATCAGTTGGCAAAACATCCATAGACTTCAGTTAATACAAAACGTTGCTGCCAGTGACCCCATCAGACCAGTCCTTGCTGCCCTTCACTGGCTACCTGTGAATTTTAGAACTGATTTTACCGCTTGTTTTTAACATCTCAGGCAGACAAACTCAGTATCCTCTTTTACAGCTTCACATTCGACTGCAAACCCCTCCAGTGTGTGATGGAGGCCCACAGAGAACATGTTTCACTGCCTGCTGACAATACAGACACAGCTCTCACTCACATTATAGAAGGATGGCTTGTAGTAACAGCCCACGTACCCCTCATATGACTCGGGGACTGCAGGGACATGGTTTAAGTCTTCATCAAATCCACTAAAAGAATGTAGACTGAATGGGAAAACTCCCATGACCCCCCCCCTCCGTAACCCTGCAAGGACAAAGAACTGGTCCACTGTTCCACAACCAGGACACAATCCGCTTTTACTTCTCTCCAGCACCCTGGCATAGGCGTTCCCAGAGAGGCTGAGCAGTGTGACACCCCCATAACTGGAGCACACCCTTCGGTTAAAAAATGAGAACCACCACCCCGGATCGCCATTCTGCATCCACTGTCCCCGACCCCCAAATGACATTCCTCAAAGTGTGGGTCAGCAGTTCTCTTCCACAGGCAAAACACAGCCTGAGCCAAGCGCCCAGCTTCCTCTACCGGAGTGGTTTGTCTCCAAGTCCATCTCCATGGCTTCCCTGAGCTCCTTTTTTACCCCAGTTCTCGCTTTGGCAACAGCCCCTCTGGCATCCCGATACCTAGCTGCTGCTCCAGGAGACCCCTGGGCCAGCCAGCCCAAAAGGCCTCCTTCAACACCACTGGTGTCCACCAGCAGGTTCCTCATGTTGCCACCAGGCACCAGCAACCTCCACAATGGACACTTGCCCCCTTGGTTTCCATGTCCTCAGCCTCCCATGGGATGCATGAGAAATTCTTTTGGAGACGGGGGTCAAAGCCATTGCGTCCCCTTTTCACATTTCATTTCTCTGAAGAACTAATACCCGTGTAATGAGTACACTAGAACTCTTTCCACCCCTGCTTGGAGAGCAGATGAAACAAAAAGTATGGCTGCAAACATGTAGCTCCTTTTTGCTTTCTTTTACTGGTCCAAGGAAGTAGGCCTACCTCCATACCTTTGCACATCACTGCTGCTCCTGTCCTGCTCTGGTTATCTCACAAATGACCTTGAAGAAAATGGAAAAAAAAACAAAGGTGAGGTGCTAAAACACTGCTAAAATTGTAGGACATACTATTAAAAAAAATATATGAAGTGCACATACTCTGTAACGAGCCGTGCACCAGGTAGAAAATAACCCTGCAGTGTTGTCTCCATGCATATTGTCTCCCAGCATGTCCCCGTCACATATTATGGTCAGAATAATTCAGATGTACTCATGTTTCTGCAGGGTAAATACATGGTGCAGCCATTGACTGTATGTATTGTATGTATGAGAACAAACAAACATATTCATACTGCACTGGTACAGGTCATGTACAAGTCTTAGATGGGACTGTAGGAATAATCTACTGGTGAGCTTTGGACTACACTGACATTACAACAGCATGTAGTGACAAAATAATAAAGATCCCTTAGTGAAAATAGCTTTATTATCTTGAGTAAGAAAAAAATATATACTTTAGCTTATACAATCTGTAACATACAGAATATGTTGATAATCTCCAAAAACAACTTTGGAACAGCCAGAACTGCATAAACAACAAAGTGCTATGTGTGTACAGTTAACACAATGTATGGCATTTTCAAGTAGTCAAGCAAATAAGGAACTGAAATTATTCATTTCCATGTTGGGAACGTCTTAAATTTCAATGTACTTCTGTGCAAGAATGTTAACTAAAGAAAAAAAAAAAAAAAAAAAAAAGTCATGCGTGCATGTAACATATGCATATAAACCAGTGTTTTGTCTACATTCTGTGTATTTTTGAATGAGGGTTAAACTGAAACATGGTGCTCAGGGTTCATCAATTGGGATAACCTAACAGAAGAACAAAACAACACCGCACATTTCAGCAAACAAGACAACAAGGTGGCATTTTAACAGCAGTGTATGGGTACTTTCATTAGCTTGTCATACACAACAGTGAGCTGTGGGAGAACAGAAAAACATGCACAAAAGACTCCGTTTTGACAGTGCTTCACCCCGATCATCTCACATTCAAGAGTGCATCAGTGCAGATATTACCAACCATTTCAACTACAAAATAAGGGCAAGAACCATTTACATTTTATACATATACATCTTTTTTTTCCCTACAATTACCAGTTTATTTTTTTGGGCTCAAGAACAAACTTCAGGTTGATGTGATGGTGGCTTTTGTGCCCAAGTAAGAACCAACAGCTCAGTTATTCTCTGAGACTAGACAAAGAACATCGTTGTCTCAAGTTGGTCTGAGTTGACTGTTAGTCCAGATTGAGCTCAAATGTAGTCATGATGTCCCGCTGCATAGTCATGTCAATGCCAGACATCTAGAAAGAGACAAACAAACCAGAGCAGCTGTTAGAACACCATTTGACCCATACCGAAACAACAGAACACTACATGGATGGCGGTACTCACAGCCTCTCTCCTGCGGCGCTCTTGCTCCTTTTTGCGGGCCATCTCCCTTTGCCTGTCCATGGGAGACTGTGCGACCAGAGGTTGCGTTTCTACTGGAGAGTTTGGCTTTTGCTGCTCAACGTCTTTAGGAGCATCTCCGGCAGCTTCTTTACAAGTGATTTCTGGTGAATCAGGATCCTCTTTAGCAGCTTGTGGATTTGTTTCTGCTTTACATGGGCCTGGTAAGCTACAAGGAGAACGTCCTTGTTAAGGGAAGCGATTTTAGCCTGGACATTTAAATAAAGAGATTCAAATTTGAAGCAAATACCCGTTCTTCTCTGGAGCCTCCTTCTCCTTGTTTCCTTCCACCCATTTCTTCTTCAGTGCCTTTTCGCGCTCTTCCTTTTCTATGGCAGCCTTACGGAACTGCTGGAAGCTCTCCTTTGAGGACTTGATTGCAGATGGAGTGACTGACTGCCTCACCAGTTTCGCCCAAGACTCTGCATTTTTCAGAACAATGTCCTAAACAAGACAGATTTCCATATTTAGCATCCATTTCAAACGTGGTGGGAGGAGGGGGCACCAACGGCGAGCAACTTTAAAGCTCCATTAATTGATTTTTGGCCTCTTAAAAAAAAAAAAAAACACCTAATAGAATTTCATTGTCATGGATAACGGCCTCTGGTGGTGAAGAGATAAAGTGCATGATACAAGTTTGAACTGATACAAAACATCATGCACTTAAATAACATCTGTACCAGGTAAGTTTGAATTGATACAGAGTATATACGCAATAAATCATGATGCAACTTTTAAAACTAAACAGTAAAACAATACAAATTTATACATTACTGTGGATCTTACCAGAGTTTAATATAAACATGCGTCATTTCGCCAAAAGTAACTTCACCTTGGTTCTTTAAAAGTAACTCTCATTGGTGCAACCCACCTGCCCTCATCTGCAGAATCAGTTTTCAACAATTCATGCCAACCTTTTTGGGAATGTGGGGTTTTTCCTCCTCAGTAGATTTACTGGCTGTGTTGGTGAAAGGCACATTAGTCACCGGACTGTCCAGAAAATCCTCAGCGTATCTGAAATCTGGCACAGTCACTTTAAAAATAAGTGTTCTGGCAAAGCACGGGTTACTTTTAAAAGTGTTAATGTGAGAGTAAGGGTCTTTTAGGGACTTACTGGACCTGGTCTCGTCTTTGGACTGCAGTGGGCTGTCTCTCAGAGGGGACAGCACCGGGCCCTGCTGAAAGGGGAGATTTAGCTTTGACATTTAAAATCTTTACGTACGTAATGCTCAACCAGCATTTCAGAATACTCCAAACAAATGGAAGCACTTTGATTATAAAACTCTACACAGAAAAACATTCTTGATATTTGTGGAATATTGTGGTTTCACCAGAAGCACCTCAAATCTGGAGGCAGCCCAGTCCAGCAAAACTCCTGGAGACGCCATGGGGGACAAAAGGGCGGACAAATCTGTCAAACAGTAAATGACAGATATTGATCCTCAACACATAACTACGTGAGAGGCGATGAGCTACTGTGCTTTTAGCTATACATTAAAACTGAAGGCAGGAAGAAGCATCATGAGATGGAGACTAATGGGGGGCGGGAGCCCAGAGGTGAACAGGCCGTGCTGGAGGAACATTTATTGGATGTTATACTAGTCATGATGTGGAGTCACAGGTAGCGAAGGAGGAATTAGGAATCTCAGTGAGAGATACTTTTTAGAAGAAGCTGATCTGTGAGCACAGGGTTTTGGGGAGGTACTGATGCTGATCTGGCACTAGGTCTCAGAGTTTGCTGGAAGGGACGGCTACAAAAGTCCAGGAAAGAATGAGAGGATAATTCAGGGGGGGGAAACAAATCTGAGTGTGAATGTCCAAAGACTTACTGACTCAATTTTTCTAAATTAAAATCACAATCTTAAAGAAAAAAATACTTTAATGTGCTGTGAATGAAATTAATGTGCTTTTTTTTTTTACAAATCTCAATCCCCTCTTAGTGAGTGGCACAAAGCACAAATGTAAGCAGTACCTGGTGGAGATAAAGTCAGCTCATCACAGGTCTGGTCTGCATTACGCAGCGTTGGGTGGCCTTTGCTTTCTGCTGCCGAGGGCTGCACAGGAAGAGGAGCCTCACAAGTCTTGACTGAGGCTTTTGTCAGATCTTTTGCCTCCAAGATCTGCTTACTGCAGGCAGCATGAGTCACCTTAAGAAGAAATCACATCCTTACTTTTCATTATTTCATTATCTAACCGTGAATCTCTTGACTGCAGTAAGAAAATACTGAACACTGAATTACCTTCCTCTTGACCTTTTTGCAAGAGTCTTTACTTTTCTGCTTCTTTATTTTTGGCACTGAAAGACATGAACATTAATAAGTTGTCTATATATCAAAAATAAAACAATGTTTTCCTTGAGTAATGTAGGAAAGGTGAATATGACAGCTAAGTCTAATACATTGCAACAGCTCTTGACCTCCATATAATTTGTAATGATTAGCTTTTCACATCAGTCTAAGATTTTACACCTTGACTTTTTTTTATTAAATATAAATTCCATGAACCTCTAGATCAGTTGGTATTCACCACTCGCCTGCTTCACTCACACACATGAAAATCATCTAATTTTTGTGCAATTATGTGAATCTAAACATTAAAAAGGCCTTAAATAAAATGTTTTAATGTTCAACTTTGTCGATGGGTCACAGTACAATAATAAAATGCTTTTTCCACTGTTGTACCCGATTTATGGCACTGCACAGAAAGTGGCTTAAAGTAACAAAGTAGTTGGAGAAAACATGACAAACCTCTGACCTGACAGGCCTCTGTTGAGGATAGAAGAGAGCAGTACAGCAAGAGTATGAGGTAGGGCGGTTACCCAAGAGGATCAAATAACAGAACGCTAAAATTTGCATTAATCCAACTCAAAGGGTAGGTTACGGTCTAAAAATAATATCCAAGTGCCTGTAAGTGCATTGAAACGATTGTAGTTAATTACAATCATCAGCATCCCATTCATACGGGCCCTTAAGTGATCCCTTATTTGTGTTTACGTAGGTTACTCATTGTTTACTTGATTAGCTGTGATGTTGTAATGGGATGCTGAAGCCTCATTTTAAAAGGATGACTGGTGTATTTTAAGATGGGCACTAATTCTTACAGAATTTGGGTTCCAGATGACAGGTAGGTTAAAAAAAAAAAAAAAAAGTTTGGGAATTAGTCTAGTAGGTTGCCTCAGCTCTGGTAGCTGAGAATGGCTGTAATGTAATCCTTCGGGACAAATGCATCAGATTAAAATCCAATATGTCCAATAAAAGTTGTTTTCGCCACCGACACTCACATTTGCGATGTACAAAAAGGTTTTTGTACCTCCCGGTTGTTTCAAACCCAAAATATGTAAATATGGGACCCTGGTTTAAAAATCCTGGACTGGGAAACTTTGGAAGGCACTACATTACTAAACTATAGAGACCAGTGACTGTGGATTTTAACCGTAAACACTGGAAACGGAGCGGGAACAGGAGTGGTTCTGTGCCACTGATGCAGAATATCAGGCAAAAATTAATGTCGGCTGCAATAAAACAACTGCTCTATCAAACACTTTACTACCATCGTCTCTGATGTCATTGTGGAAGGTAGGGGAGGGCAGAGCGCAAAGGGGAGGGCAGCTAACCTGATTCAGAGTCACTGCTATCAGAGGAGCTAGAATGGCTGCTGCTGCTGCTGCTGCAGTCAGAGCTGGACGACAAGCTGTTGCTGCTGCTGCTGCTGCTGCTTTCACTGAGGCGTAAAGTGTAGCTGAGGTCAGGAGATACCATAACTTTAGCTGTGGACAAAAAATGAAAAAGAAAAGGTGAAGTGCAATGTTTTATATTCAGTGGACGCCTAACAGTTGTGATTGCGTTGGTCATAAAAATCAGCTCTTACCTACTGGTTTTTTTTTCTGCTCTTTACTGACAACCTGTGATCTCCCAGCATTCTTTAGTTTTCCAGGCTGGACTCCTGTGGGCTTCGCTAGCTTCTTCTCTGCATGACGGAAGAGATAAAAACGCTCCGTTCTCATCACAAAGAGATGTTACAACATTTTATAGAATCAAACTAATGAAGCAAAGCTGCATTTGCCGACGAGCTATACTTACTGCTACCGTTCTTGTTGCATTTCCTCAGACACGCTGCAACAAATCTCTGCAGAGCCCTCAGTGTGGACGGCTTGAGCACTTCAAAGTCTACCTCAATCTCCTCTAGGGTGGAATCTCGCAGACACGACTCCCTGGCATGAATGATGTTCACCAACTTGCCCAGTTTGTCACCAGGCAGCTTGTCGATGTCCATTTTCAGCTGCTTCTTCTCCTGGTAACTCACTGGTATTGATGGGACCTCATCCTCACATTTTATAGGTACTCCATGCATACTGTGTCTGTTGCCGTGCCTACACATACACACACAGCATATGTTGTGGAATACAGGTCACCATTACTTGTCCTAAGTGTAAAATGTGAACCATACCAAAAAGTCAAATGGGGCTCACTTACAAAGCCAAGCTCTTGTTGTTGGCCATTTTCTCTACAATAGATTTGTATTTTGAGGATTTGTGCTTTAGCCGAGCGATATCCCTTTCTTTGGATCTTTTTTCCTTTTTCAACTTGTCTCTCTTCTTTGATTTCAGGGGCTCTTGGGTTAGTCTCTTCAGCTGATCACTGACAGCTTTCAACTGAGAAGCCAGCCATTAATGAAAGAATTAGGTAATGTGCACTGAAGTGAATAACTTCTGAAAAGCCACTTGCACGGTTACTGGCATGTATATACCGACCCGCTCCTTTAGATTTGCCAGCTGCGTGGCCACTTCTTCTGACGAGCTCTCTGCCTCTGAGGAGCTTTCACTTTCAGAACTCTCGGAGGTCGGCAGACTTCCAACTCCGTCTCCTTTTCCCTTATCATCTCGCTGATGAGGTACGAAACAACCCTCTGCTTCTTGGGGAACCTTCAGATATCGGGCCTCAAATATTTCCTGTTGATGATACGGACACAAATGTTTTGCCACGAAATGCAGGAGGAGCCTGCTAGCAAGCACGCATTGATGTTTGTTTCAAATTCCGTGTCTCCAAATGTTTTATGAGGAAAAAAATACATCACACAAGCACATTTATTTTTCCTTAAGGATTGGCACAGTGCATTTTGGTGTGAGAGTCAATAAAAACATAACTTGGTTTACAAAAATACTCCACATGGTACCAATTAGCATCGTCATACTGATTTGGTAGAACAAAGAAACATAATAAATACAAATTAAAAGAATGAAATACAAATTAATACCTGCAGTTTTCTTGCCATGTAGACCACCTCATGTGAAGGTGGATTATATTTGTAACAGTTGGAGAACATCAGGCGGAAGTCAGCAGCAAATTCTTTTGCATTTGCATACTCTCGTTGATCCATTTTTTTCTGAGGACAGAAGACTTTGTCAGGAAAACCTGGCTCATAGTGAAAATAATGCTCTATACTCTGATTAAAGTAGCATCATCATAATCGTCTTACCCTGATGGTGCTCAGGTCCATCGGCTGCTTGATGATGTCATGGTAGTCGTGCAAGCCCAAAGCAACCGCATCAACAGGGCTATAAAAAGGCCATGCGTACGCATAGTGTCTCTTTGAGAGCATCTCCTTCAGGATATCATTGCAGTACCTGAGCGGCTCAGGCAACCTGACCTTCTTGCCCTCAAAGGCAGGCAAGTCTTTCTTAGGAGGTTTGATGGGCCTTCCGCTGCCTCTCCTGGAGAATAATGTACAAGGTGCCGACTGGTCCTCAGACAGGGAAACCTCACTGCTGGTGATCACTGCCGTGGTGGACACTGGGGGGTCTGCTTTCCTCTTAAAACCCTTTTTAACCTGAATATTTAGAAAGAGGTCGCACATAAGCAGGAAGTCACGACATAACCTGAAGTTAAACAAAGCAGTACTTACAATTTATTTTGCATTGTTTTGATTCAAGTTTGTGAACCACTACCACTTTCACTAATGTGATGCAATGGAGAAAGTGGGTCCAACATGAGAAAGGTTATGCTGCAGTGTGGTATGAATACATGTTTGATGTCCTTGGCCATACCACCACAGAATGACCCACTGCTAGTGCAGCCAGTGCAAACATTTATTTTATCTCTGGGAGAAAAAGTACACTAACAAAACTAGTAAAGAGTCAGAACCAAGTCGTAAACTCTATGATACCTAGTTATAGTGTGAAAACATGCAAAAAAGAGGCTCAGCTAGATTGTTACTATTAGACAGTTGAGTTCATACTTTAAAGTCAGCATGTACACTGTGCAAGTTACTTACAAAACCAATAAAATACTTACTGTTGCATCAATGTCTGCAGAGAGCTGGATGGGTGGGATGAGTTGAGGCACATCAGGAGGAATGACTGTCACCGTCTGCTGGAGAACAACCTCTGAAACAAGGGGTCTCTGCTTTATTGCACCTGCATGACAGGAGGGAAAGAAGAATATATGCACAAGACTTTAAAATGGTAAAATTAGCACATCGACTGTCCAGAGGACGTTTGTGCAAAATTCTAACATGCTTATATCTGAGGGTGTTTGGGGCCGTTCAACTTATTTACATCTGAAACAATCAAACCAGGTCAAAGTCCAGTGAAACAGAACAGACCAACCGTGTGGCATACTAAACATGCAATATTAGACATCTTAAGGGGCTGTTGTTGTGCAAGATACCTGTATTTGTCCTTCTCCCTTTCACTGGTTCCTTTGCGGTGATTGATGTGATGTCACACTCCTCCTTAGGCATTTGTGACACTTTCTGCAAAAAAAGCTTCTCCAGGGTCTGTGCCATAAAAACAATGTCATCTCCGGGCTGTGGAAAAAAAACGGTATGCATTATAATACAATAAAAGCACTCGGTGTAGCATGTATTCTTATGACAATCCCATTTTAAAAAGCATAAAAACTTTAAGAGAACACTCAACACTCTGATGGCCTCTAAAAAAAAGCCATTCTGAGTGGGTGAATCCGAACTGCCTCATTTGCATTCGTGTCATACAACAGCAATGTTATGTCGGTTCACAGCCCTACAAAACTTCACAGCTAATTTTTGATACAGTATGTGTATCATTTCTACGTGAGCAAATACATTTTGCAGCTGTACATACATGTTGGTGTGTTATAAAGCACCGAATGGTATTCTCTTACCCGATTGTACACATAGCAGTTGGTGAACATGGTGTTGAAGTCTTCTATACACTCAAGTGCTTGCCAATAATATTTGCTCTGAAGACGCTTCATAATAGTGCTCAGATCCATAGGATTTGTAATAATTGTATAATAATCCTGAAAGACGACAAAGGCAAGAAATGCTATGACAACATCTCAACACATCTTAAAGCTGGGCTGTGATGCTACAGTCACAGTTTTATTACTTACTGGAAGACGCAGTGCCACTGCATCAACCGGCTGGCGAAAAGGCCACGAAAACTGATGGCTCCATAAAGCTTTGATGACCACCTTCTTCAGATACTGCAGCTGATTGGTTACACGTCCAGGCCTCTTGGGATTTATGACCTCTGGTGGAGGGGGATTTCCACTCACAGTGGGACAGACTTGAATATCAGACATTGTATTGTCCAAAGGCCATGAAGGGGGGAAACTGTCTGTAGTACACTCTGCTGCGACTTAGTGCTCATCACACGTTTTCCTAAAAAAAGGAGTGAAGAGTAGTTTCCAGTGCTTTGGTCAAAATGTTAGTTAGGGATGGCAATTTAGTCTGTCTGTCTGTAATTCTACAGCAATGCTGAAACCTATACTACTTTTGTGCCTTACGTCTGACATCCTTAAACGTGCTGCCTTTTACTGGTTCCTTTGTAGTGACTGATCCATTACCAGACACAGACCAACATACCCCCCCCCACCCCAAAAAAAAAACAATTAAAAAATAAAACTATAAATTTATACTCCATTTATTTTACTGCTTTTCAGAGTTGGGCTGAGTACCACAGAAAGTAGTGAAGTTAGGTTTTGCTCCTGGTTAATATGAAGGCCTCAACAGTTAGAGATTTGTCAAAAGTAAAAAGGTACCAAATAGTCACAGTTTCATTAAATGGAAAACTAAGTCGTATGAATGGAACATTTAGCAGCTCAGGATATAAAGTAGGTACAACTTCAAGAGCCATCTCTCATTAGAAATAGTCTCATCATAATCCACTTAAATCAAGAAGCAAGACTTAAAGCAAGAAAACTGCCAAGAAGTTCAATGTCAGCACTCAATAGTTTGTGTTTTTAGTTTGATCAATATTTTGTTTGATCAATATTGCTGACTGGCTATGAAATTACAAAAAGTCACTGTATTAATTATTCACTCAAACTGATGTTTGATGCTATATAGGAAGGAAGGCAAATCACTGCTGGATGTAATGTAAAATAACCAACAGTGCCACTACTGTTCTCAACTGCTCTCCCATTCATTTAATATGAACAAATCATTTTGCTAACTTGATGTGAAATCATAGAGTGATATCCACTACACAACTGTTCTAGTTAAAAATGGATATCAACAGTCTTACAGTGGATGCTCTAGAGAGGCATCCTTCCTGCTAAACATGAGTAATACTGCCACCTACAGCAGCTCCCAGAAATAGTTCAATTCAGCATTTTAGCTCAGCAAAAAACAATGTTTATGATGAACACGTTCAGTATTTCAAGAAGCACAAACCATATGTCATGCTCTACTAACTACAATGTGTCCTATAAGCACTGTTTGCACTACATTATTTTGCGCAAACATTGTTTAATTGGCTGAGCCATAGCTTTATCTTGTGCATCTATCTAACTTGGGTAAACCTCTGAAGGATGCTTATGCTTATGCATAGTGCACTCCTGCCTTTCAGTAACTGAGCTTTGTTGTTCAACAGAGCTTTAAAACTGATGAAACAGCCTGATGGTCTGTATCGAACACTTAAGTGCCATTCTTGCCAATTTTTCAATTCTTTCTCAATCTGCAAGTCGAAACGATTTTCTTATCACACAGCAATTATTGTTATTTGAAACCCAACCCATTAAATTTACATTGCAAGGACTTGATCTTACTTGCATTTTATTTTATAAAAAACAAGAAAATACCTTCATATTTGAATAAATCCAGTGGAGTCCAGCGCATCATATTTCTGTTCTCTTGTTGGTGTAAAGTGAATTTCAACTAGTATACGAGCAGTACTTGAGGTCCTAAATGATGAGCTCCTAACAATCTCCCCAGTCTTGCTGTAACAGTGACCTGGTGGTGAGTTTGTCCTTCACTTGCAAGACTGTGGGTCATATGCTATTTGACATTCAGTTTCATTTATGGACATAATACACGTGAAAGAGTTTATCAAGTAATTAAGAGAAAGGTATTCGTTCTCAACAGTTAGCCTATTTCAAAAATCAGTTATTTAACAAAATCAGTTAGTTATCAAATAAAACTGCTTTCAGCTTCTTGCACGAAAACGTTTTCTCGTTTTATGCATTTCATATCACTGAAGGCAAACAATTTGCCATACTTTGGGGAGCTACCAACAACTGTGAGGGGAATAGACTAACTTCTAAAGCAATTCACTGAAAACATAATCAAAATATAATGTAATGGATAATGCAGTTGCACCGAAACAATGTAAAGATGTGACACTATCCTACTGTGAAAGGAAGGAACGCAAAAGGGGTGTCTGACCAATGCAGCTCCCCAGAGGTAGATCCAGATCAGACCAATTATCCTACGATCACCGTTAAACTCTTGGTGTCCAACATTCAGAAGTAACATAACGCAGAATAGTGAACATAAGCACGGCTCCACTTCGAGTTGAGGGATCAACATACAAACTCCTTCCAACCATACGGGGCTGCCAGAACTTTCACTGCCCGGCAGATCAAGGTCATCACTTTTAGTACACATCAAGATGGTCACCACAAAGTATTTGCCGTAGACATGAAGTGGGATAGTCACTTGTGAGTCACTTGATCACAAAGTGCTGACAAACCCTCTCCCTGTGTGACAACACAAGCCTAATAATCTGGAGTAACTTGGACATTTCAAGTGCTATGAGAAAACCGAGCACATGACGTATCCAGCTTTCATTAACTATTTAATCCCTAGCAGCCATTAAAGCCCACACAGTGTGACTACCTGTATTAGATCTGTCCTGAATACCTTTATGTCAGTATCGTGACGGGCCCAATGACAGTAAACATCACTTCCCCTGTCTGAGGTTCAATGCTGCACCGTTACTTTATTTAAAAACGTCCATGTGTGACACCAATATCTTATCTCACACGTTTGGTTAATGAGTAGCGACATTAAAACTGCACATTGCGTACTATTGTAAGGTTGGAACTCTCCAATCTGACACCCACTGCATGCTTTCTCCTTTCCGTAATGCCAGCCCCGTAGTGTGAGTGCTCAGGCAGCAGCACTGCTCTCTGCACTGTTGACAGTCCTCTGCCAACACGTGAAGCCGCCACCACGCCCACCGGTCAGTGTAGCAACTTACGCTAGCAATGCTAACATCCACCTCTCTGAGAGCACGCTAACATGGATTTGAGAGGGCTGAGAGGGAAGGTAATGCTAGTTGTCCGAGCTGCGTTTAAAAATGTCTGTAGCTTCAATATCGTCCGACAGATTATGTAGCCAAATGACGCAAGCAAGGCACGTTAGCAATTCCGTAAGATGCAGAAAACGTCTGAAAGATGCTAACGTTAGCTAACGTTGCCGGGCGACTTTAGCTATTTTAGCCCGCTTGGTAGCTAACTGGCAGTCGGCACTGCGTTAACGTTAACTACTCATTTACCCTTTATTCTTTTAGCTGCCGAAATAAGATTGGCACGGCTGACTGGGTGCGTTTTCTCTTGAATCCATTCACGCAAGCATCTCGGTTAGCACAGCTAACGTTGACGCGTTGAGGTTAGCTAGCGTTAGCTTCTAAGTGTGGCTGCGTTAGCGGCGTGGGCTCTTTGCCAACTTACGTCAAGTGTTTGACTGAATGGCACAATCCCACCGGCTACCTTACTAAAAGTTTACGCGTGGATATCATGCCATTTCACGCCAGTAAGCACGGTCGTGCTTGCATTACCTTACGAGCTATCGCGGGCTGTTGGGTTGAACTCTTCAGAGGCAGGCAGACGTCTCTACAGCAACCGCCTCAGATTTATAGCCCTGTGCTCGAGCCTCTAGAACTGATTGGTCCACACTCTCACTCTACCTGCACGTGTTGCACTTTGCTTCCCTGCACAGAAACACGCTTTTACGCAAAAACCCACTGTGTCCTGCATGTGTGGCTACCTGGGTTTTTACAGCATTAGGGAAAGGTTTTTGTTAAGTTGTTCGAAACAAAATGGCAACTCGATATCACTGAAGGATCCCGGATAATTATCAGTCGGTAGGAATACTGACGGATCAGTGCAAAGTCACCAAACCTCCTGTGTGTACTGTGGCTCGTTTGACTGACTGACTGTCTGTCTGTCTGTCTGTGAAGGCAGGCAGAGGCTCTCTGGCCGCCGCGGGGCTGGAGGGGTAACGTGTCTGTGGACCGACAGGAACACAAAAGTAGAATCTGGGCGGAGTGGTGATTTCACGTGCTGACCCAGAAGCGGAAACCTGAGATTCGTTGACTATATAAACGCTACCAACCCCTCCCTACCAGGACAAATAACTATAGTAGCTGTCTGATTTACCACCATTGTGTTTTCGTTGCTCAGACGATAGAAAGCTACACATTGTATGCAATAACACGACTTGTGTCACGAATGTGGGGGCTGATGTGGTGTTTACTGGGGCTACTTGAACTAGGCATCCCTTTACTTCCTGTGAAATGAAAATTCACTTCAGGAAATCCTGAACAACTTGGCCGAGGATTTGTGTTTGTTCTGTGCTCATGATTGAATGGAACTACAAGATTCAATAATGAAAAGAAAAAAAAAAAAAAAAAAAAATGGACATTAATAGCATGAAAATCAGACTGAAATCAGTTCAAGTGAATCTGTATTTCCCAATGTCTCAGTGGGCTTTACAGAATGGAATGAGAATAAGCTATTGATTCATTCTTGAATCAAGAAAAAACAAAGATAACTTAAATCAGTTTTAGTCACATTGCAAACATAAATATCAAAGATGGACTGAATGTACTAACTGATATACTTCTGTCTGGGCTATGTGCTGTATGTAAGGATTGGTAGATCAGCTATGAAGGAAAATACAGCTCTGGCATGTATAAATCCAAATCCACCATTAATGAGTTCTGCAAGAGAGTCATTTTACTCATAATTACATTGACCTTTTTCTTCAAATCACAGTGGCTCAAGATGGCCACTGTTTCAGCTCATAAATGACAGGATTTTAACTACCCTCTTCTTGATCATGTACACCATCTGTCCACAAGATGGAGCCATTAGCAAAAGGCTGGCCTTTAGACTATCCTCCAGAGGAGGGAGATGTGATGGCAGAGGCTCTTTCTACTTTTTATTCTTGACACCCAAAAGTGATTGAATGAAACCATTTGCAGTTTTGTATAGACAAGACAAATCTAATAGTAACATATTGTTATTTCACACCAGAAAGCAAACAGGACGTGTTTGTAGATCACTGTTATGAAGGATTTAGTCTGTTACACCCACTGAACCTCTTTGTTCAAGGGGGATAATGGAATTCATTTTACTGCAGCCTGAAGATTTATAAACGGTATATAGGTTCTTTCTATACAATGAAGCAGTGACAAACCCACATAACTGATGAGGTTTTCTGTCCTCCTCTCTGTTGTAAATAGTTGTACGCTGCATGCTGTAGGTTTACAGGTGCTACAGGTCATCTACAGTCTCTACAATAGCAGATGAAGCACATATGCAACATAGCAGTCTACAACCCTGGCACAGGAAATAAAAGGCAAAGAGCAGGGGAGACTGAGAAAGTGAGAGGAATGGGTGGCGAGTCAGACTGTCACATGTCCTGAATGAGTGTCAAATCTGAGCATAAATACTGACACAGTGTTTGTTCGCTTGACAATGACAGGAAGCTCGTTCAGAGGGGAGGAGGTCATATAGGAAAAGGATCTGCCCCCTGATGTTTCAAATGTGAGGAGTAACAACGGGTATTTGTTTTTGAATGAATAAATATAAACTCCTCAAACCAAGTGAGGGAACAAGCAAAGTTTACACACACGACTTCTACTGCTACTGCTACTCTGTGGTAGAATGTAACCCAGTACGATTACTATGTACAACAGGGCTTTTAAAATACTTTACTTGAGTATTTCAATTTTATATTATCTCACATTTCTATAACTACATCTCAGATGTATGTTTGTACATTTGACATCACAGTCATTTAACAGCTATATAGTTTTCCGGGTTAAAAAGCCTGCAGTGACCTCGTGAAGATGTCATTTTTGTTGATGAAACAACCTAAAAGTGAATAAAGTAGTTACATGTAGCTCCACCTTGAACAGCTACAACTTACAATGCTGCCTTCACAGTAACACAACACAACAGCACTTTTACTTTTGATGCTTGAAGTACATTTTCCTACCAATACTTGAAGACTTCTCTCTTTAAATGCAGG
Source organism: Pempheris klunzingeri (assembly GCF_042242105.1). NCBI lineage: Eukaryota > Metazoa > Chordata > Actinopteri > Acropomatiformes > Pempheridae > Pempheris > Pempheris klunzingeri. The sequence goes on from NC_092017.1 coordinate 4,957,499, forward strand.
GCTTTCACTTGCTGTCATGTATTAAACAGTGGTGTTACTGCTTTGACTTAATTAAATAAAGGATCACATGTCCACTACTGTTACTGCTGCTACCTACACTAATGTGTACATTTTTAGCTGTTTGAGTCCGTCAGTAGAGTTGGCCTGATAAGAAATAAGCGCAGCCAGGCCTGTGCGTCTGAGTATTACCTCGCTCCACATCCATCAGAGGGCAACAGAAGCCGCAGAATTGTGTTTACCAAATGGTTACCCCGAGCCACGAGTCCTTAAAAACTCTTAAAACATCAGATTTACTATCAAATGGCCTTAAAAGTATTAAATAGTCTTACATTTTAGGGACGAACATATTTTTTCACATTAAAAAACATATTGTAACAAGTGTTTGTTAACTTGAACCAGTTATTCCTCCTTACTTGTGCTTTAGAACAGACAGTAAATGCATTTGTACAACTGTATTTTCACATTTGATGTTTGTTTTTGTTGCAAAATCGGCCTTAAATTCAATTGAACAGTGGATTAAGAAGTCTTAAAAAGTCTTAAATTCAACTTGCTCATACGTGTAGACACAACTTTATTTATTCGGTTTTGAATCGTAAATCACAAACTGCTCCAAACGTACAGACACACACGAAGGCACTTAAAAAGCCAGTATTTGTGAGTACACAGAGAGAACAGGTGGGAGAGGTGCTGACAGGGATGACTCTGATTGTTAGAAAGTCATTTCAAAATGGACTGTTTTTACAGAAAACCAAAATAGACAGGCGGCATGCTTAATACACATGAATCTGTCATTAACTGGCTTTTCAGTTCAAATTTATTCTTAATGTGCCCCATATGTTGTTGGTAAAAGATGGGGAGTCTGCTCAAATAACTAAAGATGTGTGGAGAGGCCCAGGAGCATGTGGTTTGGGTTTTAGATGAATTAAAAGGAAATTCAGCATTTGAATAGAATTCAGATGCGTTTCTGCTTTGATTTAGAGCTAAAACCCAAGTATTACAAAAAAATGCACGCTGTACAACAATGAAAATCATCTCATCTTTCCTGCTACTGAAAGGTATTCTACTGTAAATCAAAGTAGGAGTATGCGAGAAACTGTCCTGCTCCCTTCGCAGTCATAGTGAAGTACCGAGAGGCAGCTGGAGTTTTAACGCTGGATTTGCCTTTTTTGTGGCTGTTATATGATTCAGCAATTATGAGACGCAGCTCCGTCGTCACTCGGGCCATCAGATAACTCCTGGCAGGCTCAAGTCTACGGCAATCTGTGCCCAACTCAAATATTTAGAGTGTCCCAAAGACGCTGCTGGAACATAGACAAAGCAAAGGGGATTTTCACAGAGATGACAAGTTACTGTGTTCATGAAAAACAATCACTGCAACCTGATTCAGTTAATAAAGTTAAAATAACGAGCAGGACACATTCAAAGCAAAGCGGGTTGTTACAGAACATGTGTCCTATATAGCAGGCATGAAGAGCTGTGGCTCTTTGGGCTACACAAACCATTGCTGACAGTTACTTTCTATGTGAATGAAATGTCCATTTAAACTCATTTAATTCAGGTTTCTCAGAGTCGGTTGAGTAAGTAAGTTATTTACAGCTTCATACAGCTGATGTGCACAGTGCAAAAACCGACTTCATGAAGTGACACTGTACCTTCACCTCATCAGTGTCCGCACAAGTTAGTCTTTTAATCCTAACTTGGCGTGATAGCATACAGAGTGCTTGAGATGAGGCTGAACACAGAGACTGACTTGAGGTAAGGACTAAATCATGGATGCTTGTAACCCTGCAACTTTACATTTTTCCTACATGTGCTCACATGAAATTCATATTTGACTTTATTTGGTTCTTCTATTGCACTACATCAAACGGTCTTTGGAACAGGACGGCACCACCAGCTCTAGTCACGGAAAGTGTATCCCCCTGCCACAGCCACAGTGGAACTGCACATTTGTTTTCTTTTTTTACAGTTTACTGCACATGAAATGACCTGACGTGGCTTTTCAGATTAAGAAACTCGAGTTTTCCTGTGCCTCTGATTTGTTTTTCAACTACACTTTCATTTCTTTTACCGAATTAATATCACTGCACCGTAACTGTACTTTTGCTTGCATTTTATCCTGCCTGCATCTTGTAACATATTTTCTTCTGTTTTATGGCTCTTTCAACAGCTTCTGTATGTGATTATTAATAGTTCTTAACTTTTATTCTATTTTTCATTTTCTGCTTCTCTCCACAGTGGCTTGCATGTGGTTTCAATGCGTTTCTTTGCATTGTCCAAAGCACTTTGGCTTGAACTGAATTGGATTGGCTTGGCTATACAAATAAAATGCCCTAAATACTCATTCATTGAATGTGTTTGTGCATTTTTCTTCATGGAATTGGCCCAGCCTTCTTTTTTATTCAAGAGTTTCATCAAATGGAATTTTACCTTTAAATAGCTACGGCTTCTTCCTACTGTGCTGTCCACCACATGATCATTATGAGACGTTAATAGTATATATTCACTCACTGCATGGACACATAGCCAAAAACAGAGAGATGAAAGCATTTCTTCTGGAAAATGATGCTCATATCAACCCCAATTGCCTCGAAATGCAGTGTGTTTATTGGTTGTAATACAATCCAACCGCATACTGAGATACTTGAGTTCAGCGTGATGTCTCTGACAGAGTAATGTTGGACTTGACAGCTAGTGCAATCAACTAGGTCAATACAAACTCAAGGAATCGGGTTACGTTAATGGAAAGTGAAGATCCTTCAGATTGCTCATATCTTTGATGCACTGTTACGCTTTCTATTCCCCTTCCTCTCAGCTGCATTCACAACCCTAACGCAGTGTAAATAAACAAAGTGGAACGCTTTAACAGAGACATGCATATGTATGAGATGTAAAATAATTTGATCCCTTTGAGCGTTTCCTTGTCAACTCTCAAAAGCAGCGCATTGAGTGATTTTGTGGGTTTGTGTGTGTTTTCCACAACAAAAGTTTCCTTCCCCCCTTGTCATAGGTGCCATCTCATTAGCGGTAAATCACTGAGCCGACATTTACGTTGTACCCAGTCACACAGCGTCTCCTTTTCAGTGGGAGTCTGATATCACAGCAAAGCAATGCAGTGTTTGTTCAGCAGGGTACAAGAGATTTCACACACACAAATCATTCTGCAGTTTAGTGCTTGTGACTGGAGTTGTGGGGTGGTGAACTGAAAGTGGGTGACAAAAAAAATGTCTCGTGAGAACTGAAAAAAAATGTTTTACATCCTAATATTAGAAGCCACCCAAAAAATTTAAATATGAGAGAAGCCAAATATGCATGCGATGTTTATCTGTCCTCGCGCTAATTCCGATCACACTGAGGAGCTTGAAATGAAAAAGAAGCTACTCTCAACGTCTACACATCACGTAGGAGGTTGAGTGCACTCATTACGGAGGTTTAAATGAATTTATAAGAAGCTTTCCCTGTCTCACATGAAACAAAATGTTGATGCCACACGGATGGCACCTTCCTTAGAGCCGTGTAGCAGTAGAACATACGAGTAAAGCAGGGCTCATGTCATTAGAAATCAAAAGCCCTATCCTGTCTCGTAACAAAAGAAAGAAAGAAGGGTATTTTTTTAATAGAACTACTTTACGATGATATGCATATACTGTATTGTCTATTGAAATACTGGACACTAATGTTTGCCTGCAGTAATCAAATGGAAATGGCAAAACTACTTGATTGTGGCTAGAATGTTTGAGTTTTGTTGCACATGTAGTAAGATGTTGGGAAAATATACCGCACCTTCATTAGCATATGATGGAATCTCTGCTGTACAATGCGCTCTCCTGTTATTGTAATTAACAGTGGAAAATAAGTATATACCTGGTAGTATAGTGTGGATGTGAATTACTGCACCTGTTAAGATTCTGGTATTAGGTGATGAAGATGATGGCTTTGTTGTATTCCAGTGTACCAGGTGGCTGTTTGCTGGTAATTCCAAACATGTTGAATTGACAGTGTAAGTTCGGCAGGTGAGGCTGAGACGCATTTCCTCCCACAATGTGAAACCTTCAGTGACATAAGAAACAAGTTCAACTCTGTGAATCCAAAGTACTCCTAGCAGGAGGAGACAGAGTATATCTTACTGCCCAATATGTATGAGCATGCCACAAACTGAGGGACAATGAATGAACAAGACACTCATACATACATACATACATACATACATGTTTGTACGTGCCAGGTGATAGACCGGTGACCCCCCTCACCCCTTGTGTGCTGGGACAGGCTCCAGCCTGCGGTGTAAATAATGAGTGGAGGGATAGAATTAATGGAACAATGTAAAAAGTACATTCATTTATAGAAATAATACTGAATAGTGAACATAATCGAAGTTTAGTGAGGTAGTTAATCAAGTCAAGTACATGCTGCTTGTTACTTAAACTTAATATGAGAATCATATTTCTTCCATCACCAGTGGAGTCACCCCAGGGTGACCTTCCAGTGGGGAAAACATGATGCAGCGCCATGTAGGCTTTGTTTTTGTCATTTGTATTTTGCTGGGCAGAATAAAGTAAGACGTAATTTGTAAAGAAAGGGCTCGTATTTCTGCCTTGAAGCATTTAAATACATTATTAATGTCATTTTATTGTCAAGTTATGCACATTGTTATCCCATTAACTGTAGAAATCTGATCTGATCTCATCTGATCCACTTCCTCAGTACATACGTGGTTGTTGTCACTGTGTAGTGCGTCTGTTACTCTGCCCGCAAAGCACGATTCCAGACCTGCGGCCTCGAGCTGCAGTGGTTTGAGTTTCAAATGACAAAGTGCTTGTGTATTAATAATAACATATTCAATACATTTCTCACACCAGTAATTTGTACTTTAAATACACTTGATAATCAAGTATTTGCTATTTTTGACAAGACACTTTTTGATGTATTTATGCACACACACACACACACACAAAGTGAAAAGGGGGGGCCAGACCTGTGTCTGTGACTTTGTGGTGCCCCACTGCATGAAGCCCTTTTTATTATTCCCTCCTCTGGCCTTCACACAGCCTGAGTCCTCCCGTTTGCCATGCACATTTATCAGCCCCCCCCCCCAACAACAGGACACATTTAAACCCTCTTTCTGCACAAACTGATGCCCCAGCTGAGGTATACACAGCACAGCATTACTAACAACTGTCACCACTCACTCTTGCTTGGCCAGACATTCTCATAATCTGGCATCAACAACCCCCCCACATAGACACAGATCGCTCCCTGTGTGATAAGAGCGACCTGTAGCACCCTAGTGCAGTAACATGTGGGGAGTCTGGGGCAGAGCTGCACATGTGTGTGTGTGTGTGTGTGTGTGTGTGTGTGTGTGTGTGTGCCCTGTACTGAGTGCACAGACTGCACGGACGGACGGACGGACATGGGAAGTGTGTGCAGGACCTGCTCTCGGTCTTGCAGGGGCTCCGGAGGGGGCCGTGCACCCCGCTTTGGGAAGCCTCAGTTCAGCCTCCTCGGGCGAAGGCCCGCCCCCAGATGGAGCCCTTAGTAAAGTGGCCACAGATAGTGGTGAACTGTGTGAAAGTTGGAGCTAGAGGGGCTGTCTGCCCACACTTCGCTCACATATCACGCCAGCTTCGTTACCTAAACCCCGGAGAGCTGTGAGAGAGGAGCCGCTCTGACACTCGTCCAGCGGAGCGACCCGAGCTGCGAACCGACTTTACTCGGGCTTTTTCTGGAGACTCCGCACGGTACGTCCGCTCCCCCTCCGGAGGCTAACGCTGTCAGCGCTCACCTCTTAGCTTGTTTCTAGAAGCCTGCTGTTTAGCGACAGACTGTCCTTGTACGCAGTGTCTGTGAAAGCTTTAAAAAGAGTCTTTTCCAGCTCGCTAAACGCCCCTAAAGCAGAGCCGAACATCGGACATGCAGCTCTCCCTCCTCCTCCTCCTCCTCTGCTCCTTCAGCTCCATGCTACTAGCTAACGGCTCCTCATGCTGATGCTCACGGTGGGCTCTAACTTAACTCCTGCATGGCACTAATAAACATGAGGCACATGTATCCACAGTAGTTATCCCCATCTGACAGAGAGCAGCATGTCTCTGGCTCTGTGTGTGTGTGTGTGTGTGTGTGCGTGCGTGCGTGCGTGCGTGTGTGTGTGTGTGTGTGTGTGTCTCACTGGCTGCCAGTCCTGTGGCATGAAACGTGACTGACAGTGTGTGTAAGATTTGACATAACAACCGAGGAGCTGTGCTGTCAGGTTGTTAACTGTGTACATGAATGACATGACCCTGATCAATAAGTACTTGTTAACTATGAGAGCTGTCTGATCTGAACCTTCCATTACTGATGCACTGATGCAAGTTTTCTCAAATGCGAATGAGCAGTCTAAACATTTGAATTGCATTTCAACATTAACATTTAAATGCCACATTGAATCAGATGTTTTTAATATACAGAGGCTACTAACAGTGACTACAGCCCGCCAAGGATTTCTTGTTTAAACTATCACTTTTTACGATAATTGATCAGTTGTTAAATCTGTGAAATGTCAAAAAAAAAAAGGTAAAGTAGCAAATCCTCACACCTGAGAAACTGGAAGAAGTTAAGAAAAAGACTGAAATGATCAAATTATCCCGAAAGTAGTTGAATTTTATTTTTTGACTTCTGCAAAGCAGATTGTATGTTTCGTAGCTGATTGCTGCAGGTACACGTGTGTGAAGAATCGCTGTGCATGGCGTCTGAGTCGACAAAGGTGCATCACTGTGGTGATCGGCCTTTCAGAGCTGTGCTTTTGTGATGGAAGGAGTGGGAGGTTTGGTGGTTTGACTCCTGAGCCTGTAGCTGCACATTCACACTGGAGGAGGAGAAGAGCTCATTTAAGATCATTCACCAGGTCATGTGACCACATGCACCTCTAGATGACTTCTGAAGCAAACTAGTGCCAGATTAGTAAGTCTGAACAACGTTCTCACATACCACAAGATGCTGTGTGTTACACAGACACTGCCTCGGCCTTTCGTGTTGCTGCTCTCTTTGCTTCTGGCTTTGCGATTACGGGAACGTAGAGTATGCCCTCTGGACGTAACAACACTTAACCCCGGTCCGCGCATACGTGATGACACAGATATAAGCCAGGCCTTAAACATTGAAGTGACCACAAGTATGTAGCTTGGTTTCGGTAATGTGCAGCACACTCAGTCTGGGGTCTGCATGTTCTGATGAACTTTCCAGATCTTCTTTGGGTGGAATAGTTGCTCGGCTTAGACGGTCAGGGTTGAAGAGAAGTCACATGAGGTGATTTGAGTTGTTGCTGCAACAAAACCAGCTCCGCGGCCTGGAGCTTTTTGAGTGAAACCTGCACGCTCAATTCAAAAAAAAAAAAAAAAAAAGTTGTTGCTGCCTTAAGTTTAACAAAACTCTGATAAAATCCTTTCCAAACTCTATGTGACCTCTCAATAGTATAAGAAACATTTTCTCATAAAGACCTCAGGTCCTGCAGGACCTCTGCAACTGCAGTATTAATCAACAGAGTAAGCAAGACCCTCTTGAATGCTGCTTTCCTTTCATTTGTCTTTGCCTCTAGGAAGGTATTGCAACGCAGTTAACCTTTGTTTAGTCAGTGAGGAGATGAAGGTCAAGGAGGGGCATAAATCAAACAGGGCACTGGCTCTCCCTGACTGGCTGAAAGTGTAATATTTGTCATGATCATCCAAAATGACTTTCCAGCCCCTGCAGCCGCCACACAGTGAAAGGCCCTTTTGTCCTGTGCAAGCTGCTTGCACTGCAGTGCGATGCACCTTTAGTAGGTTGTGCATCACAGCCCGTACAACCTCTATGGTTCACCACGAGTCAGATGGGTGCACATCTGTTTCTTCTACACGGCACTGTACTAGTCACACACGCTGCCTTTAAACTGTAAGTGAGTGCGATTCCTGTCATAGCACCTTCACTGTGGTTACCTTTACAGCAACGCTTTTGTTGATGTAGAAAAAAAACACCCAGTGAAGTAGTTTGAATAACTTTGTCTGTGGACCATATCTTTCTAACAAAAATGTTTTGGCTGTGGCTGCAAAACACACCCGCTAACAATCTAAAACTAGCCAGAGCCACAAACATACCAGTGAAAATGATTTTCAGAATAAACCAGTGCAAATTTAATCTTTCGATCATCCACTTTTTGAACCTTGATTCAGCCTTTAAAAAAACACGGCCCTAGATGATTGGAATAGAGGATAAATGTTAAGCATTGCTCTGTGCATAATATGCTGCTGTCTCCATCTGAATCTCACAGCTCACCGCTTTGATGCAATGGCATTGATATCTTTCCATCTCATGTTTTTCCTCTTCGCTTTACAGCCTCTTCGAAGTCAAGCCGACGTATATCGGTACGGGCGAAAACTGAAGTACAGAGAAGTTTTGTTTGAAGCCATTTAGAAACATTGAGGCCGTGATACAAATAGGAGCACTTACAATTAAATTTTTCAGCAAAAATGTATTTTCTGTACTAAGCTATACCACATTGTTGAGCTACAATTTGAACCCTTTTCACTTTTTGTGAAAAAATAAACGACAGGGATGCTGCAGCTATTGGGCACATTTCCCCATTTCTAAAAGAAGATCTAACCCTGTTTAGACATATTTGTGGAAACAGCATCTAGGTGTCAGTCCTCTGGGTGGGTTTTTCCCACGGCAGCAGCTGACTGACATCTGAGGGGTGGCTTTGCTTGGAGACACACCGACAGCTTCCGTGGTGCTTTACTGACTAACTAAACCCACACAGTGCTGGAAAGTCATTTAAGACATTCGAGACATTTTGCTTTTTGTCACGCTCATCCAGCTAGGAGGAGGAGTGGGTCTTTCATGGTTGCAGTTATAAAGCAAGGTGACCTGACTCACAGAGAACGAGTGGCTGTGTGACCTCAGCTGTCTGTTAGTCACCCAGTGATTTGAATCATCTCACAGAATAATGGAAAGAGTGCTCTAATCACAGATGGGACTAACCATTGGCTAATGATGAATAACCCCCCCACAGCTGTAACTGCAACTGAAGTGATAGCACTGTTAGGGGCTGCCCACACACATGTTGCACCAATCACATTACAGTTGGAAGTCAAAACAAACATGGGATCTGTAAGCACATTTTATTTAGCAACAATATATTTTAATGTCAGTTTAATTGTTTAATTTATTTTATTCAATTATTTCTTTTAGGTCAGTGAAGAGTAACTCTGAGTGTCTGAAAGTGTCGGTACGGTACAGTGCATGGACTTTTTGCCCCATCACAATGGCCAACGTGTGAGGTTAGATTGCTAAAGTTAAAGCTTCAGATGATGTCATGCTGATGAGTGCGATGGTAGCAAGCTGCTTACTCAAGACCCCGCTGGAGCATCCAGTGTTTCCTGACGCTCTCAATTAAAGTGCGTTAACAACCTGTGGCATGTTCCAAAGTGTTTCCCACCCAGCAAGGCAGCCGGTTATCCCCACACACTCCTCACACACTCTGACTGGCTAGGTGTGTGCAGCACCGTCCTGTGAAGCATGCGTGACCCCCAATTAACCCTCCTGGATTAATCCCCCCCCCCCCCCCCCCCCCCCCCCGCTCTCTAAACTGCAGCTTCTCTTGTCTCATCTCATCACTCCCACAGGGTGCATTAAGCGGAGCCCAGTCCCCCGCTGTTTGTCCGTGCTCAATACAACCTGCTTCTTCTGGCTGACTCTCTCTATTTTTGTTCACTTTGCAGCTGAGGCTTGACGCTGACTTCCTGTAGACTGCTTCGTAGAGAGGGAGACCTTTGTGAAAGCGGGAGAAAGGCCTGTTCGCCCACCTTCCTCACACTGGAAGCTGCAGCATAATCACAAAATGGCAAGAAGATCCCCAATTCCCTTGTTGCTTCTTGCAATATGCTGCCTAGCATCCGCAGGTAAGTCTGTCTCACTGTTAAGCTACGTTCACATGACTGTTGTTTGTTCACCCATACAAACTCTTATAGGTAAGAGCCAAAGTCAAACCCATGTGACTCTGGTATCAGCAATAAATTATACTGACTATGCACCAAACCTTGCAGTTCTGTGTTGTCAGACAACCACAACTTTGCCCATACTCTGGGATTTTCCACTGTTTCTCCCGGCATGCCTTTCTAGACGGTGCTTGTCAGGGTTTTGCGGAAGGGGGATTTACATTTAAGAAAGTGCTGACAAGTTCAATCTCAGTAAACAAACGCTCAGCAGGCCTGCATGTATCTGTCAGCCTGATTGGAATGAGACTCAGAAACTGCCAGATACCCAATAATTTACAGCTGTTCAACTACCAACCAGAGAGAGAGAGAGAGAGAGAGAGAGAGGCAGAGTAACGGAGCCAACGGCAGCTAAGGTGAATACAGGAAATGTAAGTGTGATATCAGTATGTCTTATCAATTCATGTAAGGCTCTGGATGATCATTTCCTGCCACAACCCACCCCAAGTGAGTCTTATCTAAGAATGAGAAATACTCCACCTCCCTCTTTGGGGAATGTGCATGTCACTATACTCCAGTAAGTTCTTGTGAATATGTGCTTTCCGGGAGCGCTGAGACTTCTGTGTGACAGCCTGCCACTTTGCTTACTTGACTGTCACAGTCACCTGTATCTTCTTTAGATTGCTCTCTTTGTTGTTGTGCATTGCTGAGATTATTTCTGGCTGCAGGAGGCAATGACTGACTCACAAACTCCCATGAGCGCGCAATGTCGAGGTTAATGTACTGATATCCAGCACGTATGATTTGGACCATGTTCACAAGTTTAGTTTAGCATGTTAGTTAGTGAATTAGCAGGAGCATTGAAACGTTGCAATTAGATTAACATCCAAAGGGGCTTTGGGACACAGCAAAAATGTAGAGGTGAAGGTGTGGCCAAAACCGACATACTGGTCAGATCGACCTTCTGACCTGATGGTAGCACAAGTTGAAAGACCAGAGGATCACCATTATAATTCATCCTTCATGGGGGCCTGAACATCTGCAACAGATTTCATGGCAGTCTCATAGTTTTGGATACATTCCACTCTGAACCAAAAATGTTTGTGGCACCAGATGATGTATCACTACATCAGTTCATGGAGAGTGGTGGACTGACTGATGGACACGCTGCTGTAGAGCCCTGCCGCTAGCGTGGCAAAAACCAATGCAAATATGTCACAGCTTATTGCTTTAACATAATTGTGTGTGCGGCACGGTAATGAATTGTGTTGCATCATTGAATCTGCCAATGATGTACAAAGTGGGTGGCTCCACAATTCACCAATCACGTTTCAGATTTGTCCCAGGCAGCTTCTCTTCCTCAGGAAAACAAATATTACATGACAGTCTAATTGAAAATGATCATTCAGAGTTATTTTCCCAACATGATTCCTTTTTGCTGAAATGAATGTTGATATTCTGTTTTCTAAGGAGAAGTTGGGTTGTGGTCTTGACTGGCTAGAAGTGGGTGGAGTTTCATGTTGTTACGGAGTGGGCCGCTAGATGTAATTAGAGGAACTGTCATTGCTCTAATGCTCTTATTGGCTCCAAGTTTCAGCAGCAGTTTGCGTTGCCTGGTAACGTGGGCAAAATATTCAATTTACTGACCTTAGCCTGACACTGAGCCCCACAGTTTGATGAAAAATCTGTCAAGTTGGCAACAATCTGGCACGAACCACGCTGAGAGCCCAGTGTACATACCTCTTTGCTATTTTTCAGATTGTGAGATGTCCTATTTACAGAGGCTGGTTTCATAATGTACAGCTTTGGACCTGAAGTCGCTCCAGCTCTAATCTGCAACATCCCATGTTGTTTTTTCGTGGTAGCGCAGGAATAATTGCCCAGTAGGAGGGTTAGCTACATAGCTAATGCTCCAAAACACTGCGGTTTGCATTTTTCATGCCTTCTACGGTCCATTTGCCACCGTAGGTTATTATTTCAAAAGTTCTCTGGAGGTTTGAAGTGCACCCCAGAGAGGTGACTTTTACTGAAACAATAGCAGGGTAGTCAGTATGTGCTGCGGGTAGAGCAAACATCATTTCTCCCACAATGCCAGGATCTCCAACACAATGAAGTCACGTATGAAGTTTTCCTCTAAACTCTTCCTCATACTGCACAATGCATTGTTGTACTGTGTCACAGGGGACAGATATTTACAGTGAGACAACCAAATGCCCTTTCCTCCAAAGTGCCCTGGCAGCGAGCGTCCTCTGCGATTTATGGACAGAACCAAGTTATCCAAACTGCTGCTTTCTGAACAGGTGGAATGCAGTTCAGTAAATATATTTTGGGTTCTTTTTCAAGATTATAAGACACTCCTCCATCTCCATTTGGCCCAGTTTTCACTGTCAACGATAAGCGAATCAATCTTTTTTTTTTCAGCACTCCGCCACTTCAGCTTATCTTTCACCTCTCTCTCTCTCCCTTTCTGTCTCTTCCTATCATCTCACAGCATCTGTGTAAACAGTCACATCTGCCCTCTAAACTTGTCAGGAGAGCTCTTACGTAATGTTTAGATTAGTCTGCAATGAGTCTTCTCTCAGCGTAATGCAATCCAGGATCTGGGCCTCCCATAACTCTTAAAAGTCAGACTGAGAGCACCTTGACGTCCATATTTCAAGTCTCTGCTCTGCTGCTTCACTCTATTTTTTGCTGTTTATAACTTTTTTCTCTTTATCCCCACTACCATTTTGTGGTTGCCTCTTCTCAGCTTGCCAAAGCAGTTATTTTGTGAAGGCTATATCATGTACATTTGGGCTGCGTTTAGGTTTCGTTGATTCTCGGAGGAACCCCGCCAGATATTAATTTAGGGCACTTGCCAGAAACAGCTCCAGCAGGATGCTGGTAATACTGGAGGCACAACGCTGGGCTGGTGGCTCACTGAAAAACACACGACGTTATGGATTGCTGAAGTACTTTCTCCTCCTTTTTGTAGCTTTTTCCTGATTTTACTTATGAGGCAGCTTGATGAATGATGGAGCTATTAATGCTTATCTGTCCTCAGCTATTCACTGTGGAACCACAGTCAGATTGTTAAAAACAATAACAGGAACAAGGAATTGAATTGTGTTCTTATTCACAGTTCGTATGTTCAACTTATGGATTTTTAACTGTAGGGTTTTACAGTAAAGTAAACAACTTTCTCTCAGTGTGCATTTTTGTATACTCTTGGCAGACAAGAGTAGCTGCGATGCCAAAAGTGGTTGTAATTTTTTTTTCCCCCCAGTTGAGCAAAAGGTTCGTTATATCCACAATACTTTCTGAGGGCCAGCAAGAGGGGGACTGCCAAAATGCATTGTGCAACCACTGTAACCTGAGAGGTGGGATAGCCAGGGGGAGGAGAGAGGCAGGCGCAGGCGTGGGTCGCCTGGTCCAAATCGACACACTCCACACACGTAGAGCGTGCCAAACCGACAAAGTCCCTTCCAGCATGCTAAACCAGATGTTGCCCTGTGATTCATGCGAGGAGCTGGAACAGCGCAGCACAGAGGCAGTGTGCTGCTAGGCAGAGTGGTTGGGATGTTTACATAGCAACGGGAGTCCCGTGTGTGTCTAATTACAGGTCTGCTCTCCCCCATGGTGAGGCCTTTATCTTAGCAGTGCCATCAAGGAGGAGGCAGCCTGTCTGTTTCTGGCCCGGTCTGTTTATGTCTTTTGCTTATTAAATAAGGATCACACCGGTATTACCCAGTTTAATTACCAGTGCTGCATAAATTAGATTGTGGATTATTGACTTTGATTAAGTCTCTCTTACTCTGCCTTACTCTCTCTGTCACTCACACAAGAAAGAGCACATGAATGGTCTTCACAGACAGCTTCATATCCTCGTCCAGGTCCATCATATCTCTATGCTTACGCAAATGTGAAGGAGTAAACCACCCCCCCTTCTCTCTCTCTCTCTCTCTCTCTCTCTCCCTCTCTCCATAGTTCCAGTAAGCAGGCGTGTAAATAATTTTGGTCAAAGCCAGTAATGAGAGACAGCTGGGGTGACCGTGCGTTTTCCATTGTGTTTCACAGCACTATGAAAAAAAGCCACTGGAGCTGGAGAGAGTAAAGTGAGAGAGTGACTTCATTGAAGAAAGAGAGAGTAATTGTAAAACACTGGACCCCCTCTATTTAGATTATTCTAAGGAAGCAGCACAAAGTAAATACTGTTGTTCTACCTCGTCCTTTTGGTTGAGGTGTGGTTTTTATTTTTCACCATAACCAGTAAGTTTAGTAAGTAACCAGTAAGTTTATAGAACTTAAGCTGCCTAATCACTTTTCAATGGTGCCATCTACTGAGTGTGTGACTCTTAATTTGCAAAAAAAAAAAAAAAAAGCCCTAATATGGGATTCTAGCTGAAAGCTACCAGGTGGTGTCTGTCATCAGACCAGCCCCTCCTGGGGCCTCACCTTCCCCACTGCGTTTCCACCAGATGAGTCCTGCTGAAAGACCATGTCCCAATTTTGGAAGAGTCCTTAGGAAAACTGGAGTGTCTGTCCAGAAACTGACAGAAGGCCCTTTACTTTGCCCTAAATAACAGATATTTTGGTTAGATCACAAACACACACGCACTTGGAAATGCTCTCGTTTTCCACTTGTTTTTCAAACTTTGATTTCAGATATCTAAGTTAACTAAGTGTGATACCTAAGATTTAGTAGTGCGGGTCTAGACTGTTATAGGACTAATATAATGAGCAGCTGCAGTGGTATACCCTTTAAAAAGTTATGGAATATAGCCTGCTTATCTCATTATTTTAGACATCTGCACAACAAAACAACAATAAAATCAGTTATATGAGTGATACCTCGGTAGCAAGTGAAAGTTTGTAGTGTTCCCTAAACGTCATTTATATTATCTGCTGAATTTCTATTTGTAACTTTTTCATTGTCTGCCGACTGTTCTAACAAGCCAGTTATTCATCACACTTTCCGTTTGTTAGCTCTCCAGTTAAGAGGCCCTCCCAGTGTCCTTTGTGTGTGTTAATACATGAGGCAGCATGGCATCTGACAAGTCATTCCTCTTTTTTGCCCTCCCTTTCCTGAAGATGAAGAACCCTGGAGGAATGTAGTCCCCTCCAGCTGGTGTGAAAACGCTGTCTGCCTTGCCCTTTCTCACCTCCCTGGCTCCCTCGGACCAGGCTCACACTCTGGCACAAAGGCCCAGCACTGTTTCACTCTTTGCTTTCTGTTGATGGCAACCTGCTGCTTCTCAAAGGCCCCTATTATCACATCTGAGTGATGGTACTTTCGTGAAATATCTCCAGATCAAAGACATCTTTTTGGGCTGGTATTTGATCGATGTCAAAAATAAAACAACACCAATCCCCTCAAAGTGCTTGCTATTATTGAGTGCCCCTCACAAATCACAGAGGGAAGACTTATCTGTTGCTTTTTCCTGAGTTTGTTCCTTTTGTAGTAGAACACATGGCTGAATAAGTCTCTTCTTGATACCCAAAATCAATATCATTGTTGTCCAGATCATCCAGTTGAGACATGATGTGGATGAAAAGTGGCGTAATAAACTTTCAAAATGTGATTTGAACATGAAAACATGTTCATTCTGCATTCTGCTCGTTTATCACAAATAGAAAGCATTTCAGCAAGCATCCTTCAAGCTTTCAGCTGACCTCTCTGTCTGAGGTATTGATATTAAATGCTGTATGTTGAGGATTTTCTGACAAGGCACATGATCCAACAGAAATGAAATGAGGCTCATATCAAGTAGGACAATACAAGTGTCCCTCGGGCACACCTCCCTGCCTCCCCTACTGGGTCCGAATCTTTGTGAATGTAGACAAAGTGGCTGCTCCCAAACCCCCGCCAAGCTGCTGTCAGAGAACATGGCTTTTGTAGGCATCTGTGATTGATGAGTGAGACGTCCTTGGAGCAGCAGGACAGACATTTCTCTCCACTGCCACGTTTAACCAGAAAAGACACCCCTGTTCGGGCACTTTTAATGCTGCTAAGTACTGCAAAGTGATAGCTGACGCAGTCCACTCATGGTATTGCAACAAAGTCAGATCTGGTTGAAACGTTCCCACGCCAACACTCCATAATGATGCCAGTACACATACATTTCATGTTTTACACTCGAATAACTAACCACATCCGGAGTGTTTTGTTTATACTCTTAAACGTATTGGTTTAGTTAACTGACACTGGACCAGTTTTGGGTGCTTTGGACTACCTTTTGGATACACTAACAGCCAGTTCTTGTTTCGTGACTGCGCTGACAACTTTCTTTGTTCCTTGACATTATAGGTCCAGACAGCACATGTCAGCACCCATCAGTAAAGACATACAGTGGTACAGCACAGCCAGTAAAGTCTTTAGTCATATGCACATATGCTCGGTCTCTCCCAGCTGTCTCACTTTACACAGTGGCTCCTGTGTTCCTCTGAGAATTAGCCCTGTCATCCATCTCTTCAAAGCCCTCAGATTTACGTCTGCATTTAGAGGTCGAGAGAAATGTACCCACTTCCCTCTCCTCTGCTTGCCTGTTGCTTCGTATGCTTCTCGTAATTGGTCAAGTATTTTTTTGTCAGCTGATGGTGATGGTTTACCAACAGGTGCCCACTTTGTCTGTCAGGGCTGATGAATGATAACCAACGCTGTCCTTTACAAACCGATCCTCTAAATTACCTGTATCGCAGTACACTAGCAGAAAGTATGCTCCTCTTCTCACACAAACACACAACTGACCAGCTCCAGATGTGATCAGCTCTGAGGTGATCAACATGTTTATTGCATCCCCACAGCCCTTTTTTGACCTCAGGCAATATAGTATATATATAATTTAGTAGAGGTTGTTGGGGTGGCCTTAGTATACTGCAAACCCCTCAAGCTGATTTCTGGGTAAAAAATCCCCTGATCTGATCAAACTGAACATGAATGAAAAATGGCAGTAAATGACAGTGCTCTTTTTAGTAAACATGTTTTATTATTTATTTATTTATTTATTATATTTATTTTAACATAAAGTATCAAGTTTCTAGTAACCAAACTAAATATGATGACACTTATTAATAATAATCATAGTATGCTAATAATAAGACTATGAGGTTGACATTTGTGGTTTTGACTCAACAACTATTGACGTCACAGACGTCACTGTCCACCTCAGGATGATCAGTAATCACTCTGGTGATTCCAGAACTTCCCTAATGCCTTCCCATCAACCTCTGCTGTACTTTAGTGCTAATTAGCAAATGTTAGTATCCTAACACACTAAACTAAGATATGGTACATATGGCCTTTAGCTCAAAGCACCATGGTGATTACATACAGCCTGACAGAGCTTCTAGCATGGCTGTGGTCGCTTATTCTTGTTTTTGTCATACTACCGCCATGATGGAAGCTACGATAACCAACTTTGTAATTATTTCTTTACTAGACTGTTATACATCTAGCCATCAAGGAAGGAGTCTCTGTACGTCTGTCCTTGGCTTATCTCGAGAACAATTCATGCGATCACACAACACTTTGCTGAAGTATTGCTGAGGACCCATGGGAGTGCAGTGTCTAGTGTGTAGTCGATCGGATGAGCGGTTCTCAAGAACACTGCAAACAGCACTTCAGAGGGCCAAGCAGCCGGCCTGCACTGAACGGACACAGTCCAAACATTCCCGCCCAGCACTAGTGTACAGAAATGCAGGAAAGTGCATGCACCTTTATTGTGCCCTCTCCCTAACCTATGTGCTGCATATGAGAGGAATGCATTTTTACTGGCACTTTGTTTTTCTTGTAGTCCGTGTCTTCTCTGTTGCTGTTTTTACATCCACAGGGATGCCATTTATTGTCTGAACATCTGTTCATATACTTAAGAACCAACAAAAGCTTTGCCTGTATATCCATACTCGCTCCACATCACCCACATAAATAAAATACAATCCGTTGAAACTCCTGTCTTTTAACTGTTTTTGTAATTATATGCCAGCAGACGAGATTATGGTGGATGAATCTGCCCATAAAGAGTGTTGTGTGTGGTTATATTAAGTTACCGACAAGTTTGCAGGATATCTGACTTCAGATTTCACACTTTGATGAGGGAGTTTACGACTTCCCTAATAGAGTTCAGGCTCACCCCTGCCCTCCTCCCTTCATCCCATTCCAGCTTCCTCCTCTTATGCCTTCAATTTTACAGTCCAGAGATAAATCCTTTTCATAGTCAGACCAATGAAGTGAACTTACACTACCCTTATGAAAGGCTTTACTCACTTCCTGTAGTAGTGGCTGAAGGTTCAGGGGTGAGTGGGCTGCGCTAATGTCAACACTGCAGAGCTAGTGATTCTGTAGTCCAAAGCCCCTTAGGAAAACAAAAGCGGGCAGAATATTACGTTCCCTAAACTGGTTTGTGTGGTTCATGGTCCATGGGAATCATGCCCTGCAGTAAAAAAGAAAGAGACCAGAGGATTCATTTAATCCCGTTGTTCATATGGGAACTGGGATATCTTAGGTAGGGAGGAGATATATTGAAATAAAGAAGCCCCTTTGTGTTACTTTGTATTTATTGTAATTGAATTGGCTTTATTCTGTCTTTACGTTATTGGAAAAATGTATTTAAAATGCATTAAGTGTCATGGTTGTCTTCTTCTGCTCCATTGTCTTTTCATGTAGGGAATGATGGTATTGTTTTGTGAAACACGTGTTGGCATGTGTGAGGTAATCTTCACTGCTTTGACTTTCTCTGGAGAAACACAATTAGCCTGCCTGCTGAAGGATACTGGGAACTGGGCATGTGAGGATGTGTATACACACACATGGGGAAGGTTCTGTTTGTTTATCTTCGGAAATGGCTTTGTGGGAATATCAGATTTGTCCCTAACTGGCACACAGACTGACATCACTTCCTGTACCCAAATCTTGGCTCGGTGCCGCTGTGCGGAAGGCAACAAAGTGCTTTCTTTGGAAACAGAGGCATTTATCTGTGGTGAGATAGGACTGGATTGATCAATGCACCCAGCATGGAGGGTCCTACTTTTTGTAGTCCCTTAATTAATTAAGTATTCTTGAACTTGTAGTTCCATCATAACTTTGAAAGTGACAGAAGCTTTGATGATGAGTATAAAAGATGGACCAGTTTGTCTAGACCTTAAACAGTTAATTAAGCGTTCAGTCAAAGGAATAAAGACCAGGAACTTTTTTAATAATCAGTTAATAAATACTGCCCAGACTTTTTCATTCTCTTTCTGTCTCATAGTAAACTCAATTTCGACTCTTGCTCGAGCAGAACAACATTTTGGGCCTCATGAAAAGGCAATACATATTTTCCTGAATTCAATGAAACAGTTGCAACCCTAATTCTGCCGTTATTTTTAGTATCTGATACTGGCACAGTGCATGCATTCTTTAGTTATTCTTTTTTTTTTGTCATCCTCTTAGTGAAAAAAAAAAAATCTGTTCCATCCATTACTCTGGTGGAGTAATTACAGATATCTAGTACTTGATGTAATAATGGTGATAATATGACATCAACCTACATTAGAATGAAGCATTCACTACATGATCTTTGGAGCATTGCTAATTATTACAGCATTACATCTATTCTGTCTCCAGGTTCAGATTCCCCAAGTTCTCGTAATCCTTCAAACTCCACTGATGTTTTTGCAATTGCGTTTGTGGTGGGTTTGTGTTACTTGAAAATAACTGTTTCAGACAAATCATTTTCTAAAACTGCAAGAGAGCAAGCAGCCTGCATTATGTCAGTTTACCTAGTGATTGGTTTCTGCCCTTGAAATACGATGTGGATACACTTTGAAAAGTAAGTAGCCTGCAGGACTTTCAATCATCCTCATTTTATCATGTTATAATAGTCTAAATTACAACATATCCGAAAGAGATATTAGTACTTAAATCATGAAAGAGGTTGTAGTCCAATGGGAGCCTGCCAGAGAATGTGAAAAGTATCTAGCGTCATCACTGCCTGGACCTCACACTGTTTAAATATATTAAAAGTGAGTATTTATACAGTCTCTCCTTCCTTAATGTGGATTTACTGTGTCCACTTCCTGTCTTACCTCGAACACTACGACAATCAAGCCTAAATGCATTTTAGGCAATGTAGAATAATAAAAGAGTATAATTAATATCTTTTTACAGAAAATAAATTCCACTTGCACATGGTCTTGTAATGCCATATCCGATGTTGTCGTTAGAATCAGCCTGTGTATATTTAGTACTAATCCCCCAAAAAGGCGTAACTGTAGCAATAACTGGAGGTGGTTTGGAGAAAGAAACGTAGTTTAAAGGTTCACATCAATCACACAATTGCGAGTTTCTCACATTCTTGTCTTTTACTTCTTGTGTGGAATGAGTGACGCTGCGGGGGACCCTGGTCACGAACTGCACAGGAATGGACCACCGTTAAAGCTAATAACTGATGCATATTGAAATAAAGGGCACCTGTTTTCTAAAACACTAAAAACAATAAGTACTGCACAGTAACTTTAAATTTGAAGTTCTGTGAATATGAGTTTCAGATGTTACACTTCACCTGCCTGCTGTGTGCACATTTGGATGGTTTCCAGTGCTCCAACTGCTGCTGAGATTTCCACTACCTTCGTCTACCTACCTTTATTTCAACTGATTTAATCTTACTCTTCAATTCAACCCCCTTCCTCGCTGTCCCGAAGAGTTCATCTGATGTCAGTGATTACACTTCCAGCTCACTTTCTCACTTACACTTTCAACTCTTGCTAGTGCTTGAATTTCAATTGAGTCTTCAGCTCTTTTCAGCACCTTTAACTCAACTGCTAACTGCTACTCTGCTTTTATTCAGGGCTTCCACCTAAACTGAAACTTCAGTTTCCTTTAGTATATCAACTATTTCAAATGTTTCAACTACACTAACTGCTTGTTTACCAGACACTGAGTATTGTTGAGCAGCTAAAACTTCAGCTGAAGTCGTGTAATTTTCTGTGACTGTGCCCACCTACAGTCAAAGAGGCTGAAAGTGGTGATAAGTATACATAATCTGAATCAATCTGTCATGTTTTCCACCTAGTTAACTCCCTCTAACTTCTTCATTTTCTTACACCGCTGAATGTGTTTTTTACACTTGTGACATTTGCTGTAGTTGCCAGTTCTAAAGCCTGTGTCTTCTAAAGCCTCATTTTTCGGGGGAATTTGTTAAGTGCTGCCTGTCAGCTGACTCCAATGAGGACAATCCTCACTTTGTATTTACAAGAGCAAAATTAATGCTTAACATTTCAGTTTGATTATGTACAGATGTGCCAAGCTGATATGCTGGATTCTGGATAGCAGCCGATAACAAGCATCTTTTCATGGATCCTATTGTCAAAATCAGGTCTGATTCATTTCTGATCTGATGTGTATTTGCTCCAAGGATCCCTCAATATCTGTAAAAAATGTCCAATATAAAATACAACAAAAAACTCAGATCCTGCTTTCAAATTTTTAAATAGTAAAAATCTTACTTAAACATTCAAATCATAGTTTCAGTTACATGAGTTGTGAATGTGACTTGACCTCACAGCTGGACAGACGGGTGGGATTGGGGCGACGATGAGATGTTGATGTTGAGTCTGTTGGGCAGGATCAGGATCTTGTCCATGTTAGCTTTTTGGTCCTAAAGCCTCGTCTGTTGCTGATTTAGCCTGAGCTGGAGAGTCCGATGAGAACTAGGCCCCAGTTCTGTGAAGGAGAAAGTGAAGAAAGGGGTAGATGGAGCTCTCCTGCCTTTTACTGGACTTATTCTACGGGGTCAGTATGCTGTGGTTGAGTGGATTGAGATTGGTGTACAATACAATGAAAACATAGGATCGTTCTTCTTTGTGCAGTATCTCAGATATCGTGCATCACATTTAACCAGATTCTTGGGGAAATGAAACATCTCACCACTTTATTCCACTACTTTAACAACTTTACTCTCTGCCAGTCGTCTTTTACACAGTAACTCCTCTCATCTCTCTGACGACGTCTCATAGATGATAGCGATTACTGTTGTGGTTACCATTAGCTGCATCTGTTGGGTTAAGCTGGTGTTTGTATATAGTATAGTTTGCAGGCTGTGTCCAGGCTGGACTTGTTTTTCAGACAGATTGAACAACAGCTTCTCTCATTCCTCTGCTGTGGGCGTTTGGCCTGGCCAGCTCAAAGGCACTAGTAGGAGCTGGACAGGACATACTCAGTACTCCACCGATGACTGAGGAAACAGAAAGATGGCTGGGGGGGGGAGACAGAAGCGGGGGAGAAAGGCAGACAGACAAGGTGACAGAAGACACAAAACTGTTCATGGAGGTTGTAGGCTGATGGTAAAAGCACATGTGATGGGATTGGGACTCAGTTACTTTCAAATAGAACAATTGAATGAGTGTTGAAGCCCTTTGTCTGCTGTTATAAATCTTTTTAAAGATTTATTTTAAAGGTTTAGTGGTACTTTTATAGGCACATAGACTTACTATAGATTATCACAGGGAAACTACTACGTAGTTCCTACTACATAGTAAGCTCATTGTTTTGGTTTTGGTGCCTGCAACTTAACTGCTTTGATTCATTGTCATGGCTGTCATTAGAGGAGTTACCAGATGCAACAGGCAGCTGTTTTGTCAAGGTGTAAGCTCTGGTAAACACACTGTACGCTACCTGTCTAGCACCGAATGACTGACAAAGTTAGCAACTAGCTAATGAATGTATTTCCAAGACCAAACCAGAACTAAAAAGATAATTTGCCAATAGACTAAAATTTTAACCACTTTGGTGCAAATGAAAGGTCAGGGAGGTCACCAGCATTAATAGGAATCATCCTCTGGGGACAATGCATGTCTATGGATATGTTCACAGAAACCCAGCTGATGTTTGTTGAGATTTCGTTCTTTGGAGCCAAGTATTGAACAGACAGACTGACTGATATTACATTTCTGAGACTCCACAAATACGATGCCACGAAAGTTTAAATGCCCTACTTTTTTTTTTCCTCCACGCCCCCCTTGTCTGTTTCATTTTCTGCTATTTAAAAAAATCACATCATTGCCCCTCATGTATTGTAATCTTTTGGCAGTCTCCCAGAAAGAACTATGTTTTTCATTGTTTGTCTGGCAGTTGTTTGTTATTCTCCATGTGTGAGGGGAAAAAGTGAGTTGGAGTGCCCTCAGACACGTTTGTGGGAGGGAGGCTTGACGACGTGGTTAGAGACGGAATAGGCTTCGGTCCTTTGGGAGGAAGGGGGGGGAGGCGGGGGTTGAGATACTGATGCACCACAGGTTTTTACCATTAAGCCTTGTCATTTTATCGCATATGTATATATTTTTTTAATACATGTATGCTTCCAATAAGAGTTTCAAAGGTAATCTCTCTGGGCTCGGAGTGGATTCACAAGCAGCAAGAGACAGCACAAGTCCAGGTTGAGACGTCTTTCAAGGGCTTAGGATTTATCTCAGAGACAAATATGGTAACAATAAAGCCTGTGTTTTTCTCACAACAAGGAGAGGGGAGCTATGCCATACATGGTCTCCGACTTTATGATGATCTAACATCAGGCTTATTGGACAGCACGGAAAGAGCAAACAATAGCTATGTGTTCTAAGCAAAAGAACGTTTCCCCCCTCGCTGTACCCCGCTGCTGAGGCACCATGTTTTTGTCAGTCAGTTGGGGAGAATTTAACATTGTTATCTAACTGTCTTTCAGTTAGACTTTAATTACTTCCAAATGTTCCATCTGATTACTATTGGCAAGCTTTGCATGTTTAGCGTGATGTGTTTGAAATGTGAGCGGGCCTTGGCTGGCACAAGGCTGTGGGGTAAAACACATGGTCTGACCCCGGGAAAAAAACCTGGCCACAGACGTTCTCATAGGATACATGACTCTCTAATGGAAAAGGGCTGTTTGGTACTCTCTCAAACCTTGGCACTGTGCTTTTATGCCACCCTTACTTCATGTGAGATGGGTGTGTTCTTGTATACGTGAAGAAGATCTCAGGCTGTGGTGAAGCTTGTAACCACCTGAAAGCTTGTGGCTGATGAAAGGGAAGTTCCACATGATGCAAGAGCAAACGTGGATGATAAGTGCAATCCCGTAAGCATGAGTGAATCTGTCTTAAAGTCGAGTAGTCCAGACGTTCACACATCACTGAACTGTTCATTACAGCTGACTGTGCAGCAGACAAAACACTGATAGAAACCCAGCGGACTGAGCTTCGGTGTCCTGACACCCCGTGGAGTGCTTTATTTGATTGACCGGGTTCAGCCACTGTTTGTAGTAGTCGTGTCTGCTGTGATGTCGGTGACTGATATGAGAGCATCTCCTAGAGGGTAAAAGAATAAGTGTCAGTCTTTGTTCCTTTTTTCTGGTAACGTCACTAACGGCAATAAAGATTTTCATGGCCCATAAAAGCTTTTTTAGTTTACCCTGTTTATTTTCTCATTGTCAATACAATTTCTGAAAACAAGTTGTATTTATCATATTGACAGACATTGTTCTTTATCTTTTCTTCTCTTAAAAGAGCGCTGCGTCAAATTACCGTTGCTCTTCTATGATGTCAGGGCAAAAAGCACAATCTCAAAATCGAGCACCTACGTTACCCACAATACAGCTCAACTGCCCAGTCAGAGATTGGGTTGATGGTGTGTTCTGCTAGTACAAGCTGGTTAGTAGCAGTAGCAGTTCAGTAAGCTCTCCTCCTTCTAACTCCACCCTCCTAGATTTTTTTCATCTTCAGACTTTGTCAGCCCCAATGATGCTGACTCAACTGACATCGCTCGAGGACACTAATCAGACTTCCCACACCTCTGCAACCGCAGAAGACTTTATATAAATTTCCCACATGCAGCAATATGCCCAACACCTGTAAACATGTGTGTGTTGATGTGTCAAACTGGTAGAGTCCCCCCCCCCCCCTTTAAAGAGCTAACATCCTCTGATTCAGTCAAAATAAATGACTCTACCCTATTATTTTTAGAAAGTCTGGTAAATTCTAGTTCTCCTAAGTGGTTACAGGAGGTCAAATTTGACCATTCAAGGAAAATGAAAATGGTTGACATTGCCTGAAGAGAATTGTAATTGGAACACTGTGTGTTGATTATATGTCTCACATATTACTCAGCCTATAGCTAGTCAGTGATTGCTCTTTAGAATAAGGATTTGCTCTACAGGAAAAACAGACACCTCATCAAACTCAGAGATCCTTGCACATGCTGTGGCATATGATTCATACGCTATATTATTTTCCATACTGCAGGGCCATTGTTTCGCAGCCCATGTGAGCTGCTGCCGGTGGGGATGGGTCACCCGGTGCAGGCCATGTTGAAGAGCTTCACCGCCCTGTCAGGCTGTGCAAGCAAGGGCACCACCAGCCTCCCTCAGGAGGTCCACATCATCAACCTGAGAGGACATGCTCCAGAGAGCCCAGACAACACCCCAACAGAAGTGAGTCATCGTCAGTAAAAGGAGCCAAACTTGAGTTGTATTTTCTACCACCATAATTAACTCTCCAATAAAAACAGCCAAGATCAGACTGTGGCCTAAGATAGCACATAGAGAAGCATTCAACAATGCTCTAAACCTCTCTAAATATTCTAATGTAATAAATAATCGTACAAACGATGTACAGGCAAGCAGTTGTGCACTGTCCTTTTAACATTAACAATATAGTCCAGTGAGAGATGATCTATGTTAGCTCATCTTCTGGTGACTTTATTGTTCAGCCTGATAAAGGGTGCAAGATCTGCTGCGCTCAATATTCTGCTGTGACTCTCATAAAGGCTGCCAATCCTTGTCCCTTTTGTTAAGAGGAAGCTTCTTGACCAGAACTAGAGAGAAAAGGTCTCGTCACATAAGAGTGACACAGGGAAGTTCATCCACATGTCCTGGCAAAACAGGCGGCACAAGAAGCTCGTTGACAGGGATTATTGTTTTAATTATTATTATTAAATGAATTGGTTTTGCTGAGAAATTTCACAAATTTACAAATGGTGGTTTGACAGAGCTTTAACACATTATAAATATCTGTTGGGTGTCATTTTTAGATGTCATTGTCATTTACGTCCACTCTGCCTTGTGGTTCCACAAGGTAAAGTGGAATACAGACTTAAAGGACTTTCCAGGGCGAGAAAAACAAGACAGTGGTTAGTTCGTCATTTAAATGGCTGTGCATGGATATTTCCAATAACTCATTTGTTTGGAGCTGATCTCTTTAGTGCACTCATTTAAACTGTCTGTACATCTCCGTACGTCTCTGTCTCCTGATAGTGTTGCAGTGGTTCAAAAACCACTCCCAGTCCTCAGGTGTTACACAGCATGCGTCACGGCAGGACTCTTCAAAGTTAGCCATAGTTAAATCATGAATCATGGTGCTCACGGCTTTTGAAAACTCTGCATCTGGATTTGAAACTGTCCCAAGTTCCCATCCCCCTCGGTCACAGCAGTGTAAAAAACAGCATGTATAGACTTGCCATTGCAATTTTGCTGCTGATGTAGGCTTAAACATTGCCACGGCCAAATAAACAGAAACAAAGTGAGTGTGAATATGCTGCATCAGCAGGTAAATACTGAAATTAGTTAGAGGGTATTGTTGTGTGTACAGATACACTTGTGTCAAGGTGGATTATGATTAGACACAGAGAACATACACACAAAGTAAACTGAGTTGGATTTTATTTGGCCAGAGTGCCCTTTCATGGGACACATTATTTAGTGTAAGGCAAAGTCCATGCGTTAAGAATTTTTGACATAAATGATCTTTTCTGTTTTTAAACTTTTACACAGAAGGATAGATTTAAAGCAGAGATATAGATTATCTGTGAATGATCACTCACAGCACAACCTTTAGTTTGAGAGTCTGTGAAATCCATCTCTTCACGTTAATTCATCCAGCTGTTGGTAACCCATCACCTCCATGGTCAAGTGAGGACTTTTGTGGAGGAGGCAAAAAAATCCAGCTGTCTGTTCCCCTGCCTACAGCCTTGGTTGCAGAAGGTCACTCCGGCTCTGGGTGAGATTAGGCGGCCCTACGGAAGCTCATTCTGCAAGATCCCCTAAAGGACACTTGGACTGGACACTCTGCTCACTCCCCTTCTGGTCCTTGATTGCATTTCCACCTGCGTCATGGGCACAGATTGGCCTATACGGACACAGGCAGCCTCTTCCTAAGTGCTTAGCCTTCAAAAAGGCTGTTTTGGAGGACACGTCGTGCGTCAGACTGGGATCTCATTGACACAATCTGGCCCTGATCTTTCATGACAGGAGGCGGCGATAATCCAGTGGAAAAAAGGAATCACAACTTGAAAATGATTTTAAAATGCTTCGCATCCTTGGACACACTTGGGCAAGGACGCTCTTGCCTAAAAGGCAGTGAAAATGGACCACATTGCTCTTGATTCTTCATGCTTGACCAACACAAGTCTAAGGCATGAAACCGATTCCTCATTTATGAAGCAAATTGAAAGCAATTTAAGTTGGTTTATGTCACCAAGTGGAAGGTTTCTTTTACAAACTTTTCCAAAACATGAAACGTGACAACTACTTCTCTTAAAGGATTAGTCCACTGCAAATGAAATTTAAATACGAAGCAGTAACACCTGTAGGCTTGAAAGGTGGCTCTGAAAAGTCTGTGGCTTGCTCTTTGCTGTAGGAGAATAGCTGTAGTCAGTTTGGACTGACAACAGTTGCTGTGGATTCCAGCACCACCCCAGTTTCATGACTCCTTACCAATAAAACACCCACATAAACTCCTGAAACCACTCCATTCCTCCTCTGTCCAACTGTATTCTCAGTTTGTGCCAATGACTCACATTGTTGCTAAAATATGACTGTGTGTGTACAGCTGGATTTATTGCCAGTGCGCATTCAGATATGTTGAGCTAACCGACAGACAGAGAAAAGATGGCCTCTACTGGAAGATTGTTTTAGACCAAAGATGTTTAAATAGCCTTAATTCGCTTTTTGTCGAGAGTTCGATGAGAAGATTAGTAATTCAGTGCTCTCTCGTCTGTTTAGCAGAAAGACTTGAAATAGGGGGAAACAGCCACCCTGGCTCTGTCCCAAGGTAAAAGCACCGACAGTACGAGCCCCTAAAGCTCACTAATTAACACAGATGTTTCATGTAAAATGCTGTGGTTTACGTGGATAGCTTGATATTTAGCGTGCATACACCAGAGTGGCTGTTATGGACCTTGATATTTAAATCTTGGCAAGAAAGCAAAAAGGGTATTTTCCAAAATGTTGAACTATTCCTTTAATTTTAGCCTTTTTAAGCCATTTTAGTTGTGATGAAGATGTGGAAGCTGGCAAATTGATTTCACTCTCAGTAATGGGTCTTTTCCCTTGTTTGCTTTGGCATATTTATCCTTTGCTTATTTTCACAGTCAGAGAGGTGGCTGGTCAGTCTGTGATTATGTAGATTTTCTTTAAGTTCTCCTCTTCACCTCCACTGATGGGGGAGGAAGTGGTGTCTGGGCCGCAGAACAGATTTGGACGTTTTTGTATGATGGCAGTACAAGAGGTGCCTGTGGCTGATCTTTGCTGTGCTACACTGGCAGTGTGGGCTGAGGGGCCGCTGGAGAACATGATGTGCCCCAGTGACTCCTCACTAAGTGTCTGCAAAGACAAGCCTTGACCAGGTAGGGGAACAAATCTGCCGTTGCACATGGTGTGTATGGACTAATGTGGACGAAGCGGATCACATGGTCAATTTCAGACAGCATTAAACACACACACGAGCAGACACACATCCTGCAGCTGCGATGTGTGAGGCCTGCTTCTGACACCCTCGCTTTCACATCCATATGTGAAAGTCGCAGCTTGCAGTTTGTCCATATTTTCAGTAAAGACGTGAGAGCAATGAATTGTTTCCTGCCTGCACCAGTGAACCCATCCTGTATGGGTATTAACTAAGGGGTATGAAGTGTTACCCACAGAAAGAAATGCACAGCTGGACCTGACTCAGAATACACACTTTGGCACCTGGCCAATCTCCACAGCAAAGCTGAGTTATTAAGTGCAACAGAACACCTCAGTAGTGACTGTGCATAGTGCTTCGTCTGGGATATCCTCACATCTACAGGCCGTGCAGTCACCGTAGAATAACACACCAGAAGGAGAAAATATGGTAATCATTCATTCAAGTAGCCCAAAGCTAGAAATATCCATAATAATATTTTGAATAGTATTCTGGTGATGTACAAGCCATGTGTTCAAATCTGCTGATGTGAAAGTATAGCAGTTTATTAAAAGAGGTTTAATGCTGTATGACTGACGTTAAAATGGCACAAGTTATGATGAGGTCAAATTTGATCTTACAGTTCTAGATGCATCCCTAGCAAAAGCAATATCTTTAGAACCACTTGCATTTAATACAGGTGCTGCTGATTTATAGCAATGAATCACAAGAGCTGTCGGGCTCTTGTATGTATAGAAGATAAGAATTCTGGAGTTGGTTTAGTCTGGTATTGCAAGATAGTTTTTTCTGCGTAGACATAAAATGACTGAAATCAAATAGAGCTTCTGAACTTTGGTGCCCAGGTGCAGCGTTTGATTGCCCTGTTACTGTCCATAATGTCCACCAGTGAGCAAGTATTATGCCTTTATTGATGCAGCACTGAAACATGGCAGTAGGACAACAAGTAGTGTCGGGTGGAAATTATAATATCCTTGATGCGTTCAGTCAAATCTTACTGTGGTATGATCACGCCAATTATACTTGATCTCAAAAAGTATTGGATGGATTGTCATGAAATGTTGCACAGACATTCATGGTTCCCTGCTGATGTACCCTAATGACTTCGGTGGTCCAATGACTTTTGTTCTGGCACCCTCAGGAGGTCTTTAAAGAAATGTTGAATGAATTGTCGTGAAATTTTCCTACACACATTCATGTCCCCATCAGGATGAATTGATACAGTTTTGGTGATCCATTTACTTTTCAACTAGGGCCATTATCAGGTTAAACATTCCGTTTCTCCAATATATTGATTTATGATCAAGCACTCGATAAAGTAACGACTTTCCCATCAGTCTCAGCTGTACCACATTTTGTGCTAATTAGCAAATGTCTGCATGCTAACGTGCTACACTAAGCAGTATTCTGGCTTAACAATAGCATGTTAACAATGTCATTGTGAGCATGTACCATAGGAATTAGTACCAGTGTGTGGCTCAAATCACCTCATACAACTACTAGCCTGGCTGTAGTCTCGTTAGAAACTGATTTCAGTGGGTAAATCAAAAGAAAGACATTTCTTTTGTTGTTTAATAATATGTCTTTTTGATATTTAAACAAATGAGATCATTGCTATTCATTTTCTTTTGCATATCTTCAAATGACATCTGCCCGACCTGACAATGCCCACTGAGCACTGCCAGACCACAGTGAGGGAGATTTGTAGGCTGGCTTTGCTTCGCCAGTTTGTGATTTCAAACTAACAATTTTTCTTTTTATCATACTCTGGATTTTTACTCAAAGCTCCTTTCAGACAGTGGACTGTTTGTTTCATCGATTCACAACTCTCCATTTTCATAAAATGACCATTTCTCAAACTGGCTCATCTGGACAATAAGTTTTTTTTGCTCCTCAAGTGTTATTCACATTTGTCTGAAATAAAAAGTGATGATTTCTTCAGCTCCAGTGGTCGTGATCAAAGTAACAGAAGCCCCTTTTCTCTCTTAAACCTATGTGGGTCTATAGAGAAGACAGCCCAGGCTGAGGCAGTATCCTGGAATAGGACTAATAAAGTGACTGCTCTGGGCTGGCAAGTCACAGAATGTGTGTCTGCGGGTAGTGAGTTCCTTAAATAATGGAATAATAATTTTCACATTTTCACAAAGTTCTATTAGATTGTATAACAAGGATCTAATCTTCTAGAGCAAAAGAACAAATGAGAGTTACAGTCAGAGTGAGCTGTGCTGCAGAGTAGACCTGCCGCTCAAATTTCAGCCAAGCTCCAAACCCCTTGGGATTTGGAGGCAAAATATCTTTTCGTCGGTTGACTATTGACCTGACAGTGTTGGTGTTTTGCCACTTAAGCTCTACCAAAACAGTGACCTCATCCTGAAGTGTGCTTTTCTGTTCCCCCTGCTCTGGTTCTACGATGTAGGTATCAAGTTTGAACATTTTTCCACATGTTCCCTCTGACACACGCTATAGTGGCTTTTTTGGACCCGGCTAACAAGCCACCACCACATGTGCATCGCTGCAGAGCTTGGCACTATGGTAGACGCTTAGCTCCCTAGTGACTGCAAACTGTAGAGAAAAAATAAGCAACTAAAGAAAAAGGGAGGCCTGTCTGGGCATACAGTCGGGTGATAGGGTAGAAAATAAACAAAAGGGGCCGGTGGTATCTCAAATCGGCCATCTTTCTCTAATCAGCTTACCAAAGGCAAACATCAAACACAGCCACTGGCTCTGAATTGGGGGTGAGGCAGAGCAGATGATTGTTTTATCAGCTGGAATCCGCAGATATCTTTGACTGTGTGAGTGACTTGCTGGAGGAGCTCACCAGGCACAAACAGCTGGTGAGAGCTCAGTGTCAGATATGAGTTGAGCTCACACACACGACATACTGCACACTCACAGCCAGCAGTGTTTTTATTTAAACATGCTTTGGGGCTTTTGTATGGCCTCACACTGTTATCAAATGTTATACAGGTCTTGATCACTAGGTCTGATTTTTCTCTAACATTTGATGATAATAAACTCACAGCAAATGGATTTTAAGACTGTATCCACATAAAGTCTAAGTAGAATTTGAATTCTCACTTTTTATTAAATGAAATCTAAGCTATAATGATACTGTGGCAAGTTCAACACTGTTCAATTGTTCAGCGCTGGTTTCACGGTTCCAGCTGTGGTGACGCAAATGACCAGACTGACAAAACTCGCAGCATCATGTAGTCCTGTGACCTCATTCTGTACTTTTCTTTTACTGTTAACATTCGAGGTGACGGAGGAACGTGCTAGAATCACAAATTAACTTTTAGCAGTTGATTAACTGCCTCTATATAAAGTGAGACTACAAACTCTTATTTTTCTTGCCCACACAGAGATAATCGATGAAATTCTTATCTTCAGTCGGAACCAAAAGTCCTCTCCCCCTCGAGAACACTAATGTCGGGGGCACACAAGTCAAAACAAACTCCAAGGTATAAACTCCTGCAGTATAAACTGATTGTTTTGCAAAGTGGATTATAATTTCAGCTCGACTCTAATCAGAGTGTAATCTCCACCTGACCCCCGCCCTCCCCCGTCTAGATGCCGTGTGATTTTCTGCAGCCCTGCTGTTCTGCCATATCACTCAAAGATTGCTATCCAGAGGTCCCGTCTCAGTTTGACGTCTTTTCAGGCTGTTCAGGCTTCTTGCAGTATGGCGTTGAGCTGAGTGCAGACTGATTAGCATCACAGTCGAGGGGAAAGGCTCCAGGTAGCATCCCCATCGCACTCAAATATGTGGGTGGCACTGATAAGAGCGGTCAACAGGATTTGCTGTGCCTCCCCTCCATCACTGTGCTCCTTTGCCCTGGCCCCCTTTCCCTCTGTACACCCTCAGTGATCCAGAAAGAACCAAGATCCAGACAGACAAGACACACGCACATACACACACATCAGATAACACAGTGTGATTGGTCCCAGGCAGTGCGCCTTTCTCCTCTTGGAGCCACAACGTTTCAGTTCTTAGTGTTCCAGTGTTTGTTGTAATCTATTTTAACTCATACTGATCCTATTAAAACATGCACGTTATTCAGACGCTGCTCGCCATGTCTCTGTTTCATGTCAGTGAATATAATGTGCTTTCTTTCTTTCTCAAGTTGATTGTTATTTCCTGGGAGGGAGAGTGTGTTCCCAGATTAGTTTTACTTTATGGCTAATTAAAGGATGTTTGGGGTTTTCTCTGAATCAGCAGGGATCATCAGGCACTTAATTGGCTCTGTCAATAAAGGAAACTGCGAGAGCTCTGAGCCGCACTGATACTGAGCTCTGACTGCGGGTGTCAATGTTTGTCTTTCAAAGTATCGCATTACAATGCTGCTGCACAGTGTTTATGAAGCACACTTGAAACTTACTGTGATTTAGTTGGCTTGAAAGGTCATGAAATTGCAACCACATGCTAAGACAGGACAAACAATTCACCCATTACAATTACAGTGCCACAGACATCAGTGGGGTTTAAATCTAACCATGTGGCTTTGTTATACAATAAAGGCTTGTGTATGATTCATCATTCGGGTTTTCGTTTCAGCTGACGCTGTATTTGTTGTCGAAGCTGATCTAGAGCTTCAAGCTGACTCTGTGTTGTTTTTTTTAAAACCTTTTCATTGTTTACACATGCTACTACTACTAATGGTATGCTCTGTGACGGGCCCTGCTTATCCTGCTACAGCTGTCGTCCCTTGTGTGGAGTGTAATTTCAGCAACATGATAGGTCTCCATCCGTGGCTGCTGGCAAAAGCGCCCCGTAACTGTAATGGACACCGGACCCCCAAATCCCTGTGCCAGCCTCCCGTTAATCAATCAGGCGTGGCCTCCCGTCCCCGGCAGACCCTCTCCGCAGGGTCCAGTGAAGGACGCAGCACCAGGGACAACTCAGCGCCACCTGATCCTTGTGAAAACCATCAGAGGCACTTTGACGCCTGGCTTCTCTGCACCTCCTCTCTCCACACCCTGGCTGTGTGACAGAGTCGGTTGCTATGGGCACCAGTCTTATCAAACCTTATGACAGCAACTCCGTGGGCAGAGATGCACACCAGCTGCTTTTCAATCCTGATCATTGTGTAACCCAGCTCTGGTCAGCACTGATATAGCTCGGCGTTATCACTGTTAACTTGCCTCTGTAAACCTTGAATAACTGCAGATAATTGCCGCAGCTCTCCCTTTTTCACCGCGAGCGACTCTTTGCACTTCCTCCCCTTAGCGCTCTGTTTGTGTTTATGCTTTCAGGTGACTCACGTCTCCTGGAAATGTTTCTGTCTGGGTTTAATTTCCTCATCTTTTACAACTCTCTCCCTCACTCTCATTTTTCTTCTGTCTCCCTCTCCCATCTCTCAAAGCCAGGGCCTCAAAGCCAAGCCAGGTATGATTATATCTTGGTTGTTGTTATTCTCAGAGGAGCAGTGCACACGCTTTTTCCGTCTGGACCAACGGAGGGGGGGGCGGGGAGAGTAGTGAGTCTCTGATCTGGTTGTTTGGATGGCCATTCAGTTTACCTCATAGATAACTGTTCAGTAATTTCTTCCAGTTTCTTCTCTCAGAGAAACCTTTGAATGATTTTTGCAGCACTTTCATGGGCCACATCACTAAACAGTCATTTGTGTTGTCCTTCTCCAGGGCCTACATCTGTGGAGGACAGATAATTAGGCCTTGGTGCTTCATGTTTCGGATTGTCTATGCTGTCAGTGCCTCTTGTTAAAAGGCTTTATGCGGCATCACTGTGACAAGTCTGCCAGATGTGCCAGATGATAGAGCTCACACTTACCTGGATAGATTAGTTCTCTAAGGGAGGCAGGAGTCTAGCATGCAGTTGGTTTGGTGAAGCATAGAGAGTGTGGGTGTGAGAGAGAGACATGTACAGCAATATCCGTCATATCTTGCCTACTGATGAGGTCGTGACCGTTTTTCTGACCAATATGGCAGCTTGAATTTAAGGCCCTTCTTGATCTTGGAAACAATAGTCTAAACTGAAGATTAATTTATTAGCTGTTCAAAAGCTTTTGACAATATCACGTCATCTTCATCAGCAGGCAGAGTTTGCCTGGTTGTCATTTTTTTGAAGTACACTTATTGGCTCTCTTGTCCAGGGTTGGATGATTTATATAAAGCCATAGCCAGCAGGCAGTTACTTTAGCCTTGCATAAAGACTGAAAATTGGTGGCAACAGCCTGACTCTGTCCAAAGCAGCCAAAATCCTCTTACCAACACCTTTAAAACTCACTAACATGTTATATAACTTGTTATAGCTCTCTTTTGTGACCAACCAGTGACTTCGGCGGTTTCTGCACATTGCCTGGCAACCGTACTGTACAAGATTCGTAGATTAAAGATTTGTTTAAAGTTTGTTTTGAGCACAATCACAAATCTATCTTCTATCTTGTTTGTTCGCTTACACTTGTTTATTTCAGTGAACTTTGTAAAGCACTGTGAGACACTCTGTTGTGATATTGGGCTATACAAATAAAATTGAATTGAATTGAATTAAAAGAAAGGAGATAAATGATGCTGTTGCTTGTTGTTTATGCCCAGAGTTCTTCTCTGACTTTAGGTTAACTTGACAAAAACAATTTAGCTACATTTAGCTGACAATGCATAGTGATTTTGAAATGACATTAACAAGTGGGCACTTAAAACTAATCTAATGTTGTCAAGCCGATGGTAAATCAGCCTTACAACATTACAAAAGAAAACGTGTATACGTGCAGAAAATATTGTTTGGATGAAAGTAAACTTTTCACTCAGTGACAGACTATTACATAAATTCTTAATTCTATCCTGATACAAGTCACTCTGAAAGAGTACAGTATTTGTATGTGAATCTTGATCGTTGATTTGTAGTAATTGAAATAAATTGCTTATGAGTGTAGGAGACATGCCTTGTACCAGAAAAATGGTAGTGGTTTCCATCAGAGATAATCATGGATAATGTACGCACAACAACCACATCCAGACAAATTATTGGAATGAATGTTTTCTGAAAGTTTTAATGGAACTCATTCAAACACTCCTAATATCAAACTGTCAACTCAGTTTTACAGTCTTCACCATGGTAATTACAGATCGTTTATTCCATTATTAGCTTCAATGGAAGTACAAAGGCTGTATTTATTGGGAAAAGCAAAGGGCCAATATTTGTCTGAGTCATGACTGATGAAGTTACTGTTGGGGTCATTATATCATATAATGTGAATCCTTGTGGGCTGAGTTAGTGATTTACTACTTTTACTGCTGACACACATGATGGGGCTAATATGATTAGTCTGGGAATAGGGAGGGGAGCAAGTTTAAAGACTTTCAAACACACCACCAGACCCTCCAGTGTATCACTTTCATTCAAGCTAGAGAGAACAATCGAGAATTTTGAACAGCCCTTGAGTAAGCTTTGGTTATGACTTAACAGTACTCATCTGTGAAGAAGATGATTGACAGCCTGAGATGAGTTGAGTTCGGTGCACGCTCAGGCCATGAACCATCTAACTGGATTTGATCGAAATGGTCCAGATAAGTTGAGCACTGGAAACAAGAAAACAACAGTTCAGGTCCCAAAACATCAAGTTTGTTTTCCCCATCTATCTACCAGACTGTGAAAATCTATTTTAACAGCAGCCTGAGAACCAAAGGCATAGTTGCATGCTGTAGAGATGGTAACAGAGAGCCGCCACTTACAGTTTTTTCCCTCTGTTAACAAAGACTCCACTGTGTGAAAGTTCAGATCCCGCTGAGGCTACATATCAGAGCTAAGCAAGTGCCTTTTAGGGAGAACACAGCATGCCGTCTTTGTGAGTTTATCAGCAAAGTGAGTGCATAAACAACCACAAAGCCTGATAAAGAACAATCTACAGCATTGTGGCACTGCAGTTATTCCAGGATAGTGACTGCATCGCCTGATATTTTTGGTTATGTTTCAGTGAACATAAGAAAATTAAAGCTTTGACATTTTCACAGTGTAGCTTTGTGAAATGGGATCATTTGACTACTGTGACTGATCAAGCAAATTTTCTCTGTGTAGGCGCTTGTCTCTTCCTCAGTATAATGACACTTTTTTTTTGTTTTAACCAGTGTGTTCTTCCTTTACGTGACTCCTTTCCCTTTTGTTTACCAGGTTGAGCTGCATCTGAAGCCCATCCAGTCTTTGCTGCGCCACAAGAAGCCGCTGGTCTTCGTGCTTAACTCCCCCCAACCACTGATCTGGAAGATCAAGACAGAGAACCTGGCCCCGGGCATTAAACGTACCTTTCATGTGAGTCCAGCATCGCTAAAAGCCTTTAAGTCCTCCTTCCTAAAACTGTGTATTCATTTCCTCACAGGCTAAAACATATTTCCATTTCAGTAGCCTTCTTTGAGTGAAACATTTCCAGTAGTATACATTTACAGAGGAGGCCTTTCCATATTCCATAAGAGGTTTCTCATGATTTGATCTTGATGGCATGCAGTCACAGTCATCGTGGCGAGGCATTCATCTCTGTGTACACATATGTAATGTTTCATCTGTGCATACTCAGCTCCAGCTGTGCACTCATCTCAGAGCTTAACTTTTTCTTAAGTATGATTGTAAGACACGTGTGGAAGTAATTTCATATCAGCACAAGTTTTATTGATGAAAATATTGCTTGATTTGGATCAAATGATTCAGTATGTAATTGTCTGAAAAGATGAAAGCTGCTTTGTCAGCTTTATTCACCCTCCATAACCACAAGGCTGTATCCCCACCCCCCTTCCCTCTTCCAAAGAGTCCTGTTGATAGCTTGGCAGCTGTTCAAATCTGACGGGGCGTATCCATATACCGCAAAAAACCCTAACAACGGGGAATGTGTGGTAGCAAGCACTAAACCACTAAAACTCTGCTGGGGAAGGAGCTGATTTCTCATCTTATTTTATCTAAATCCTAACTTATTAGTTATTGTCAGTTTTTGTAAATAATGCTAATCTTTATAGTTGCATTTTGTGTCAAATCTGAGGTTAACTGATCCAGATGTGTAACATCAGCAAGACACTTCAGTGGCACTTAATGGGCAGTGGCTTATTAAACTTGCCTTCGTTTCCCAAGATTCTCTTGAGTCTGTTACTTCAAAAGCATCGTCATATTAATTCTATGCCCTGCTAAAATGTAGTGTAACAGGAGCACAAGTAAAGGACAGTCATAAAATCAGCGCACAGGCTCATTATAGTTAGTCACAGCCTCTATTTGAAGTCTGTGAACATTAGCTAACATTAGGCACCACAAGCCGCTGGTCACACTAGACCAAGTAAGGCTGTAGAAGCAAAATGTCAAGTCTTGACGATCAATACAAGAAAGTGTGTTGAAAGTGTTTTTTTTCTTTAAAAAGTGACATGGTCTCAGTTAGAGGTTGTTTATTTATCAAAATAACTCCGCAGAGGTTTATGTTAGGACCAGGGTAGATGTGGGGGAGGAAGAGAAGAAGTTTTGGTGAGGGACATGTCAGTGTAGTTGGAGCCCGGTCCCCTGGAGAGCCCGCCATATTTAGCAAAGGTACCATGGGGCCCTGCTGGGAAACCTAATAAAACATGTAAAAACAGAGTGTGTCGGTGCCCTTGTTCAAAGTCTGTGCATCACATGAGAAAATCAGATCACAATGAGACCCAAAGGCTTCAGCCAAGGCTTAACTATTGCGAAGAAAACATTTTCTTTGACTTTATATGCTCTGAAGGCTTTTTGTATTTTTGGCTTCCCAGAAGTAATCATTTTCAATTGTGTGTTAACACCACAGCATTCTGCAAGAATGCAGTATCAGGTACACTAATTCTTTCCATATGCGGCCCAGTGTTTGCTTGCTTACTTCTCATGAGCAAAACATCCTGCCGTGAAAGTTATTGTGACACGGAGAGTAATATACACGAATTGCTGAATCCCTGGGTAATGCATCGGCTCATCTATACACACACACACACACACACGTTTTACACAAGTACACTAGTACCTTGTGTTCCTCTCACGCTCTCTGCGTCCCAGCCCCTTTGACATTTAGGACAGCCAGAGAGTAGTAATATGCATTTTCTACACCAGTTCATGACATGTCACTTTGACCACACATATTAGTAAGTCATCACCTCTCCTCTCTCAGTTTCAGGTTCAGTTTTATACTCGTCTTGCATCTAGATAAGTAGCTCTTGTAAGAGAATTCTTAGAGAAATTTAGACAATCTGTTGTTGTAAGCAACAGAGGTGTCTTTAAAGGTGATGTTTGAAAACCCTGCAAAATTGAAAGTGAACAGGAATGCACCAGAAATCGTGTGTGTGAGTAGGATCATAACTTTCAGAGTACACAACGTGAAGACATGAGGCCGAAGTGCCAAATACACCTTATAACTACCATTTCCTGTAGTAATGGGAATATTCTCATGTCTAAAGAAACTGACTCCTTTCATGCTGATGAATGTGCAGCTGGCCCGGTTATATTTTCCTAAGCTGTGATAATGTGTGGCCAGTACGATGTGTGTTTTGTAGAGAGCAGCAGGTCAGCATCACAGTAAATGTCCTCCCTTGTCAGCAGTGGCAGACAGAACACAGCTGACGGCCATCATTAAAGCCTACAGTCCAGGCAGAGCTCTATCTCATAATGTTGGACATCCGTGCTTTTGCAGAGCAAGGAGTTTTCCCTTCTTCGTCTTAAACTCGTATGAAAAAGTCTGTTTTGTAAGTGCTTTTCAAATGATAAGTACAGTAGCAGTAGTAGTAAAACATACTCGGCCTACATCCTAAGATAGTTTTTCTGAGACTGAGGTATTAGCTTTCTCTGTTTCAGTGTGACACATAGTTGAAGTTTTCAAGTGGGGCAAGAAGAGACTAAAGGAATCTGAACAGTGGAGAAAGAGGCCCTGCAGTCAGACAAAGCTGATCTAATGGCTTTGACCGACTGTAAGGGCCTCCCCTGAATTAGGTGTTAAGTATTTAGTGTTTGAGGGACAGCCGGAGCCCTGTGGCAGTGCAAGCTGCAGGTATCTTACCCACCAGCCTGACTGCACACGTCCGTAACCCAGAGGGAGTCCCAGACGCTGCACAGGTTCCTCTCAGTGATGCCTCGATGACATGACGTGCCCTAACACCACACAACATCTGCTGGAAGAACAATCCCCAGCCTCCTCTTATCTCCACTCAATCTTTTCATTAATAGTAAATCACAAAGACCTGGCTCCCTTAGTTACTGTTGCAGCGCCTGTCAAGCTTCCCGTTCTATTATAGCAGATATACAGTTTACAGTCATTGACTTTGCCGACTGAAATTGGACAGTCGGTTTAGCTAAGTGCCAACTAAATTAAAAACTTGTATCAGGCCACAAAACCAGTGACCGCGGATGTGAAAATCCCAGGGTGGTAGTGACCTTTCCAATTCCCACATTGTAATGCGTGCCTCGCAGGTGGAGAAGTTGCTGTGGTGAGAGCCTGAAGTAACAGAGGCAGGAGGAACTGGTATTGGGCTTAACACTTCAGAACAGAAACCCACTGCCAGACCTCCCTCACACTGCTTTTCCATTGGAGAGGCTGCTTCCTGGGACTAATTGGACCCTGAATCAGGCCTGCCAGTCCTTGTTTCCTGGTCCCAGCTCTCTGGGCTCCGCGGACACAGATGGGCTGCCTGGAAACGCTTCAGAGATGTTGAGCACACTGTTGCTGTTGGCCACTGGACCCTGTCGTCTTTTAAAATGCCAGAGTCCAGACTTTTGTTGTAAAACATGTTCTCCGCAGTACTCCTTGTCAATCAGCAGCAGGCAGGAACCATCAGGGGTCTAAAGTGACATGAAAAATGAATGTTGAATCCAGGCCAAATTTTATTTTACCAAGGGACACTAGAATTCCAAGTGAGACACATGTGCAGAGTGTGCTATGTTGACTCTATGGCCAAATGTATATATTTCTTTTTGGGAGTTGGGGAGGAGGGCTGTGTTGCATCTCTGCTTTAAAAAGGCTTGATGTGGATCGCGTGTTTTATGACCCTTGATGGAACAGCACTGTAAAGTTTTGCTGTTGGCTCGTGTTGCCCATTGTTTGTTTGCCAAGCTTTGCCTTTTCACTCCTGTATTTGTTTCATTAGTTGAAGGCTCGTAGTATGAGTTCTTTCTCCCTCACACACCAGCACTCTCCTCAGTGTAATTGTTAATGGAAACCATGGGTAGCCACTATTGGTTTTTATTTGGAGTCAGGAATGGCAGAGGAACGCTCCAGAGTGGCGCTGAGACATATGGTATTGTTTTCTCCACAACAGAGCCCTCCAATTCGCACGAACGCACGCACAACTTCAGCGTGATTACCTTCACATATCTCCTCGAGAGAGACGAGCTCAAATCAGCCACAAATGCATTTATCACATTAACATCACCAGAGAGTTATTGCATGCTCATATTATCTATCAACCGTTCCTGCACTTTTCACCCTCCTCCTCTGTTTGCAACACGTTTTAATTTCCAAACAGCCTCTTGCAATTTCCCAGGCTCAGGGTGTTGCTCAGTGAGAGCGCAGGAGGATCACAGCTCAGTGATAATTGATCTCAAACATTTGGCATGCTTTCTTCTTAACTGCACATATGGCAGTAATATGTTGATGCTTAAAGGCAGAAAGAGCAAGAAATATACTGCTAAACGTTTTGGGCTATGTAGGGAGCTCAGTATTAGCAGATGTACTTTTTTCACAATAGATAATGAAGTGTTATCTTACAAATAAAAAGTCAGTTTATTAGAATGCTGCTTTAAGCAGATATAATACTGAACTAACACTGGTTATGTTATGTCAGTGAAGACAGCAGTCACCATATAAGTTGCCTGCCTGCAAATACCATTACAAACATTTACATGAGTTTCTACCATTACGAACATGAAAGCGTGAGTTTCAGTCCCCATGGTATGTAACTTCTCCTCTACATTCTTTGTTTGCGGTCAACTGCCAAGTCTGAGGAATTCCTCTTAAGTCAAGGTAATATCTAGTTTTCATGTATTTCGACTTCAGAACACATTACAAAGCCTTCAAAATCTAACTTCAAGACAGTTTTTGGCAGTAATAGCAATAGATTGCTTAGTAAAAGATGAGTTCTATTTTCATATATTGAGGTTTTGCTTTACTTGGCAATGGGCTGCCACTTGCAGCTCTGAAGAACTCTGGATGGACATGAAACCTGAGAGCTGGCTGGTCACGAGGCTAAACATGAATCCAACACAACACTAGAATTTTCTGATACAAGCATTAATAAAAGGAGTTTCAGTAATGACCAATCACATGAGCTCCCTCAAGAGATTTAAATTCCTAAATCAGTGAAGGTATCCACGCTATGCCAGCTGTGCATGAAGTAAGCATGACTTTGGCACGGTGTAAGTGGGATTTTCTACCATGGAGTTTGTTCTGAGCAGAAGAAAACTCAATTGAACATGATTTACTGAAACCATGGAGGGTGTTTTTGCCTTCACAGTCTTCTGTGCTAGTAAAAGCCTTGGCTGGTTTGTCCCATTCTAATGAATGTGATATCTCAAGAACACCTTCATTAGATTTCTTCAGATTTGGCACAAACGGGCATTTAGACTCAAGGATGAGCTGATTAGATTTTGGTATTCAGAGGTCAAGGTCTCTGTGACCTCACATGTCTCATTCACGTGGACAAGATATCGCAGGCACACCTTGAAGTACTTGAATTAATAGATTTTGGTGGTCAAAGATCAAGATCAGTATGACCTCACTAAACAAGTTTTTGGCCGAGGAATTCCTACATTAATTATGACGATGAAGTGATGACATTTTATGTTTGTCCATCCATGTCTCTCTTGTGAATGCAATATCTCAATACCTCAAATTTGGGACAAACATCCACTTGGACTCAACGCTGAACTTTTGTTGAAGATTTTAATGTTGTAGATCGCTGTGACCTCACGTCTGTCCCATTCTCTTGAACGCAATATCCTCGGAATGCGGGAATTTCTTAAGTTTTTACTCAAACGTTCACTTGTCATGATCACTATGACCACACAAAACAGGTTTTTGGCCATAACTCAGGAAGTCATTCAACCAAAAGGTCAGAGGTCAACCTCACTGTGACAACATAAAGTACTCCAAAAACACTTTTCTGGCCATTATTCAACGGCATAACTCAGGAACAGATTATGTGAGCATATTTCACGTTTGGTTGGATATCGAATTGGTGACACAAACCGTGGGTCTGGACAGAGATGAATATAAACTGTAACTTGACTGGTTGGTGAAAGCATCCAACCACGAGGTGGTAATTGTAGTTTTTTTCTATCATTATAACCTCCTGCCGTTGTACGGACCGACAGTATCCTGCGCCTTTAGCTTTAGCTTTCATAGTCCAGAAACAGCTCTGATTCTATATATGGTAATAGGTCAGGTCTGGTCTTTGCCGGTGATGGGCGGGTACAGGTTTGCAGAGTGGACTCATGTTACAGAGATTAAAACACCACCTCACGCTGAGCTTCTATAAACTTTTCTGTAAATATTTAGAATAACATACATGTTTCTGGTTGTATGGATACGCTTCCATGCACAACTACAAATATTTATAAAAGTGACTGCTAGTCAAAAATGTCAAAATGGAAAACTCACTGTAACAATACTCTTGACATGACAGACAGAATGTTTCAACTCTCCACAGAAAGTGATGTTTGGAATGTTTCTCATGATAATAATGTACAGACTTCTTTGATTTAGTGAAGCTAGCTCACCCTGAGGACAGCTGCGTTACTTTAGGTGACTTTACTATTAAACTTGAAGCTTTCCAGTCTGATGTTATGTGCCAAAGTGAACACCAAAATTGCACCACGCCATCTAATCTAAACTGGCCCATAAACACAGCCTCAGATGTGCCTCTCCTCCCACCTTGGTGCAAAAACATTTATTTGGTGCCAGGAAGTTACCAAACAGGCCCAGACTAAGAAAAAAAAAGAGGAAAACTGCATAAAAACTGCAGTTTCCTAATGCTGGCTTTGTGCCTGCAAGAAAATAGAACCTGAAGTCTTTTTGGTCTGTCAACTGCGCATGCAATAAGAGCAACAGAGAGAGAGAGTTTGTTAAAGCCCAGAGAAGGTCCCTCTCTCTCCCATTTCAAATTCCTGAGGTTTTCAGTGCTCTAGAAGGCCTGGAGCTAATTTGGCTTTCAGGCTTTCCCCTCTAATTCTTTGCGACTAATTATAGTCGTATTCCCGCAATTAAACTGATAAACTCTGCTGAGCTTGGCAAGGATAGCGGAGAAACCCCAGCCCCTCCCCACTGGCTCAGGGTACCACCTCTTCCCCCATTTTTCTCTCTTTCTTTCTTTCTGTCACTTTCTGCTGTAGTAAACACACTAAAAATAAAATCAACCTGAATTCTTCGACAGAGTCAGTCTCCTAGGCCCTAGTATTTACTGCCTATGGTGACAATGCCAGGAACACTGAGAGGAGCGTCCAGAGGTCAGACAGATGTTACACATGAGGGTTTTTGAATAGTTATGTCTGAAAAACCCAAACACCCCAAAGGGATTTTATTCTATTATCATTAAAGCATGATTGCAATTTAGGGACAACTTCATAACATCATCACAAAGAAGTGGGCTTACGTAGTCCTCTTGGATTCAAATGGATTTAATTTTTTAATTGGGCCTGCCAGCACTGTCTCAGCTCATGCATACAGATAGGATACCAAGGGAGAAAGAAAAACAAGCATGGAAATAAAATGAGGTAGGCTGTCTAGACCGTGTGCTCGGACTTGTTTGGTTGTTCGGTAGGTTTTTCAGCACATGTGAATGTTTATCTCTCTGAAATGAAGCATATGGGCTGAGCTCCATTAAGTGCCAAGGGGGTGGTCCCTCCTCGGTACGGCTAGGCCAGTTTCTCTGTCAAACCCAAATCAGCACTTCTCTGCCATCCGTATATATAAGACTTCTCCCTCATTTCTGCCTTTTTGTGACTGCTTACATGTCACAGCTGGATTCAGTACAGCAGCCACCACTTTCTGTATATCACAGTAGTATTCGATGATCTATGGCATGCAAGAAGTTATTGTGCTCTGGCAAATGTTTTTTATTC
This sequence comes from Pempheris klunzingeri, assembly GCF_042242105.1. Lineage (NCBI taxonomy): Eukaryota > Metazoa > Chordata > Actinopteri > Acropomatiformes > Pempheridae > Pempheris > Pempheris klunzingeri. The sequence goes on from NC_092017.1 coordinate 5,002,136, forward strand.
TAGCAGTTTATGGCCCAAGTAGAAGCATATGCCATAAATGTGAGTGAGTGTTTTACCTCTTCTGAGTGTGTGTGCCCACCTACTGGCCTTCCTGTGTGTCAGCCTGTCTGTGTCAAGTGTTTGTGTTTTCTCTCGTACCCCTTGTGGCCATTTTGACGCAGACCTACACATTTGCGATGACGCACTACAACGCAGTACTCTGTATAAACACTGGAAACCAGACACCTTATTGTGTGAAGGAACATGTGTGAAAATACACGGGGCATATTTGTAGAAGCTTGGGTTGGGATGGAGTGTGAAGGATGGGTTTCACCAATGTTTTGGAGAGCAGGTTTAATTTTGGAAAGGCTGAGCCCTTTTTCTCAGCCTGCCAGCAGGTTCTTCATTTTATTGTTCTCACATTTCATTTAAAATAGGAAAGCTGAAGCTAAAACAGAATAGACATGCATTTATCTCTCTTTTTATTGCTGCATTTACCATCACATCACACAGAACTGAGATAAGAGCTTGTCACTGCAGTTATTTTGTCCTCTAATCCTCCGCCTTTTTTTTCCCCCTCTTCAAGGTGTCTGAGGGCTCAGAGGTCCACTTTCCACCAGGGAACTTCTCCCTCTCCTGCCAGATTCAGAAGGAGTCCCTTCCCCATGGCAATGAGCACCTCCTCAACTGGGCCCAGAGGAAGTACAGGGCAGTCACCTCCTTCTCTGAGCTCAGGATGACTCAAGACATCTACATCAAAGTCGGAGAAGGTGTGTACGAGATTCCCAAAATTCCCAACATAGCTGTAGGCCCCAAGGCACGCCCCCCCCCCCACTCGCTTTTAGCTCCCATAACCTAACTGAGCTTTTGTGTTGGAGCCATTGCTGGAGGTTTACATGCATTACTGAGAATAGATATTCACACTATTTAACAAGCGTCCTTTGGTAATAGTGAGATGTGGCTGCTTATAGCTTTAAGTACTATTGAACCCCCAAAAATAAAGGAAGAGTACAGACTATATTGAGCATTTGGCCTCAGGATCGGTGCATTCAGTGCACTATATACTGTAGTTTACTGTACTGTACTCTACTGTAGTTTTATGTACAAACATGTACTCTCTCTCTCTCTCTCTCTCTCTCTCTCTCTCTGGCAGTCTTTAAGATCTTTCTATTACAGGTGAACTGATTTGTTGATTATTTATTATATAATTTATTTATTTTCTATCTTATGAGATAGTAAAATGAAGAAGCTTTGGATTTGGACTGTTCAGACAAAACTCAGTTTGAAGATGGACAATAGGAAATTGCGGCATTTTTTTAAATATATTGTGATGTTTTATAGATCAAATGATGAAGATTCAAAGACGAAATAATTTATAGAGAATCAATAATGAGAATAACATTCAGCTGCAGTGCCACTTTTTAATGTGCATAGCACATGTTGCTGCATGGTACCTTTGAGAACAGAGCAGTGTTTTTCCCAGAACACATTGTGTATCCTTGAGGTCTAACAAACATATTTAATGTATGTACTTCCTTGTAAAACACCTGCTCATCTGATTTTTTGAATATTTTAGGTCATGTGATAATTATATCCATGTTTGCTAAGTAGCTGTTGTCTTTACTGTTTATATGCATGTTACTGCTTCCATCTGTCAGTCTCTGGAAAGTGGGAAGCGAGTGTCAAGACAGCGTATCACGCGCGTGCATGTGCGGCTTTGTGTGATGCAAAACAGTGGTGTCACTTCCGTCGTTCTCACTAATATGAGGCTGCAACGAAAACAAAGGGAAAAAATTGTGGTGGGCCAGTTGTGAGATGGAAAAAAGCAGAGGTAAGTAGGAGATAGGCCATGACTTACACATTTTTCCAATAAGTAAAGTGAGGGGGGAGTGTGTCTGCAGTGAAGAAGTACTGGGGGACTCTCACGAGAGGCTATGATTGATCTCCACACATGTTTGAGTCGCGCACTTGCGATTCTTCACTCTCCACTAGCCGCTCCATACAGTGAACAGACGGCACGTCCAACTTCACAATGCATCAGCTCTGAGACAGGACATGTTGTTTTTAATGAGCATCTTTCACTACATGGAAATAAAGCAAAGCTCATGTCTGGAGAGAAATAATGACTCCACTACTGCCGGAGAAAAGTTCTCTCTGTGTGTAGTTAGTGCTGTGGAGAACAGAGTGGCTGCTCTGCCTTCAAGTGTTTGGCTCGTGTCATTAGGGGGCTGTGGTTTGGCAAAAGCCCAGAGTGCCATGATGTTTACTCCAAGCAAAGAGCTGTAGATTTCCACTCCTTCACATCATCAGTAGTGTTTCATGAAGATGGACAGATTCTCTCTTTGCTTCCTAACCAGGCCCACACCAGTGCCACAAGGGTTCCGGAGAGGAAGGTGCCAACCTTCAGTTTACACTTTGTCTAAGGCTCTGTTTGCCAAATAAGGAAGCAGCTGTCTTGTGTTTTCTCTGAGTGCTGAGAAGGGGCCTAACTTCTCGTGTTCTGAAGGTGCTTTCTTAGAAGTTAACACATTTTCGAACAGTCATGAAAAGTGGAGGAAGAAACACTGGGAGGTTTGATTAAATGTGTTTATGAATATTATTGTCCTGCTTTTACAGAAGAATTTGATTATTTGATTTCTTCATTTTTCCCACGTAATTTCCCAGTCGATAAGAAGATTGGTCATGCCATCCAGAGCACGTCCAACCTCATTGGAACACAAAGCTGGGCCCAGTTAGCGTGAGACAATGGGAATACCAGCTGCAGGGCTGTGTAGTGAAGTGAGCAGGGAAACGGTTCTTCAGCTGGAACGACTGGCTCAAAACAAACATCCTCACAACAGAAGTCTCCGTGAGCAGGACACTGAATTCCTCGCAGAAACAGGGGGTGCTGTTAAGAAGCTGGCCTTGGCTCTGACCTTCCTGTGGTGGAGGGGAGACAAAAAGTCATTTTCTCCTTTGTGGGATCAAAATAGCCTGGCATAACCCCCCATGAGTAACATAAACATCTGTCCACTTTCAGATGCAGTGTTTTCTGACACCTGCAAGATTGATAGCAAGTTTCTGTCTCTGAACTACCTGGGCGGCTACGTGGAGCCACAGACATCAAAGGGTTGTGTGCTCTCTGGACCCGACAAAGACCAAGAAGTCCACATCATTGAGCTCCAAGCCCCCAACTCCAGCAGGTGAGCAGTCTAAACCACCAAAAAACCAAGAAAACATGTTGCCATGGTTTATTTTTGAAGTCAAGATGCTCACACTGATCTCTGAGGAGTTTGTTTTGGATGGAAACTAACACGAAGGTGGGGGGCAGCGGGCAGGGGTCCTGTTCACTTAGTGGTGTTCTTTAGAGAAAGATATTTGAAAACTGGCTCTCAAAGTCCGGGGTTGCCAGATAATCTCCTCTCTCCCTCAGTGGAGTGATTATTTCGTACACCCAAAAGACCACAAATCTGGGAACGTGTTGGTAGCTGTATCTCATTGTGCTGCTATCTGGTCTGTCGTGCATATGTCTGCTTTTTTTCTGGGAATGCATCCAGCTTTCTAATTAGTTGGCCAGACACAGGCAGCATGATAACACCACGTCGACCTAACCCTCCAAAACTCTCTGTCTCCCTCCTTTTTCTGCAGTGCTTTCCAGGTGGATGTCGTAGTGGAGCTACGGCCTCTGGAGGACGATGCCCCGCTGCATCGTGACGTCGTCTTGCTGCTCAAGTGCGCCAAGTCTGTCAACTGGGTCATCAAGGCCCACAGTGTGATTGGCAAGCTGGACGTAGTGGTAAGCAAGCAGCGTGGTAACAGATAAAAGCTTTCCATCTAGGAACATCTTTTTTTCTTTCCTTTTCAGACTGCACCACTGAGATTTTATATAGTCTTATCACACAAGCCAGTAGCTCACAAGCCAAGCCACAGACAAAAGTGTCATCACTTTGCACCACTGACCAAAGACTTTGTCACACCCGAACGTGTGTTCACTTGGCACCCGGTCCCTGCTGCAGGACAGGGTGCGGATAACAGGTTAGGAGGAACTGTGAAATTTCATCTCGGCAGCTCCAGGCATTGTCATCACATTCGGAGAGCCGGTGGCATGAGTGGTGGGGGCATCACATATTTTCAGAGCCAAGGCTACCGCACAGAGCCTAAGCTGCTCCCCATCAGCCAGAATGTGAATTGTGAGCAGCGCTTGCTTGAGGCACTTTCTTAAGCTGCAAGCTGCAAGGGCCTCCTCGCCACACACAAAAGGCAAACAGTGACTAATTACGGCAATATATCAGAGTGTCCTTTACTACGCTGAATATGAGTATACAGTTTTGATATTAAATCTTCATTAATGTTACTCAAGTCTCTCAGGACTCCGAGGAACTGTTAGAATATGACACCTAGAGCATGTGCATTTTGGAGGAATAGTTTAACTGTAGATCATTTGGATGGGGAATTGGCAGTTGTCCAGCCAGTGTAATTGCTGAAGGGGTGGAAATTTAAACGCCATTTCTTGGATTAAAAAAAATGCAGTGAAATGTCAAAAAAAGCCAATTTTTTACATTTATCAAAATAATTCAGTTTTGCTGAGTCTGGAGACATGTTGTCATCCACTGGGTGTTGTTGTGTGAGCAGTTAGCCTGTGTGCTGTTAGCGAAGTGCTTATTTCAGTGTTGGTGTGTTGGGGGTTCTGTGTTTCCTCAGTGTGTAATGCTGATACTCCTACAGGGCTGCTGCAGCCATGACACCGCACTTTTGCCGGGAGCGGTGTGTTTGTACAGCTGCCGGGTCACTGCTGTACAGTAAGTCAGTCAGGTTGTATGAGTGTGATGCCAGGTCAAAGCCTGGACTATTTACACAACAGTATAAGTGTATGGTGATGCCTCCGGTGAGGTGCCCAGCAGATTTATGTTTTCTTATACCCACTTAGCACTTTGACCTTGGAAACAGTATTGTAGTTTGGGTTAGGAATGTAAATCATCTTTAGCACGGCTCTATGGACAGCAATGTCGGTCTGTTCATCAAGTCTGTCCTGTTAAATCAGACTGATCTCAACAACTACTGGATGGATTGCCAAAAGATTTTGTACAGACATTCATGGTCCACAGATAATGTGTCCTACAGACGTTGCTGAACTGCCTTTTTCAGCATTTAATACATGCACATGTTCACAACATACTAAAGGGCAAGGAGAATGGGTGTTTAAGTGGTTACCTTTAATTTTTCCCACTGGTCTGTAGCGATAAAAACACTCAAAGTTTGTTTGTGCTCACACCAAACCAGTACCTGCTACAGGCAAAACCATTTTCAAGTACTGTCATACATTATCATCAGTTAAACCAGACAGTTCCCAAATAGCTGACATTTTGACTTTTTATTTGACAACAGTGGTACACAGGATGCCGTGCTTGTGCAACCAGTGTTTGGGAGAGTGTCAACTATGCATGTGATATGATAGCCTCGTAAAAGCGAGGCCTCGCTTCTGTCAGTGAGCGAGTTCGCCTCAGTGTTGCTCAAGAGACTTGAATGTGTGGGAAATGGCTGTGAGAAAGAATCATTGCTCCCTCATACAGGGAGGGTACGCAGCAGGGCAGGGACAAACGAACATGCTGGTCTCTCAGCATTGATTGAGCTGTGACACGCCCATTACCTCACACTCATGCACATGATTCACAGTTGACACAGAATGGCTGCAGGACTGTACTTGAAGTTGAATATCTTTGGTAATACTTGAACAATAAATCATGTCTTTTGTTTCTGACAATCTTAAAGGAGCTCACGTAAAAGTACGGAAGATTAACGACACCTCTGCTTACTTTTCCACAGGCCTCTGATACCGTGAGTGTTAGTTCAAATACGGAGAGACTGATGCAAGCCTCAAAGTCCCCCAAGCAGCACTTGCCCTCGGGGTCACAAGCCTTGATAAAGTGGGCAGGGGAGCATGGCTACAGTCGAGTCACGTCTTACACCAGCACTCCTATGGCTAACCACTTCAATATCCGACTCAGGGAGCCAGGTGAGCTGAAGAATCATCCTCTGAATTCTCCACTCGGTATCATTTCTCATGAAGCTGAGAGAAAAGGAGTGTTCAGTTAAATTAAAGCTAAAACACTATTCGAACACATACAATTTAGCAGCTGCTGCAGCTTTTTTTCATGGCTAATACTGCACATTTCACAGTTCTCATAAAGAAACTAGCGTGAAATTGTTTTATAGTCACGGTCCTGTGTAATTTCCCTGCCTGTAAAATCAGCCTCGTGAGGTTCTAACCATGTGTGATTCCAGATGTGGTGGATCCTCTGGAGAGCATGTTGCCTCCAGAGCTCTCCATCCTGCGTGACTCCGGCCCTCATCCACGAGTGGGTGCTGCTTCGCGACACTCCAGCCTGCCTTTTCCCTTCCCTCCACCCGTGTCTGACGGCCTGCCCTACCTCCCTCTGCCCTCCTCCCTCGATGACCGTCCCTGGGAAAACGGAGAGCCCGAGGAGCACCAGGGCATCCTGAGCGTTGGCCTCAGCGTGCAGTGCGAGGAAACGAGAATGGTGGTCAGCATCGACAAAGAAAGCCTGCAAGTGAGTGGACAGCGTGCCTTTATCTGTCACGGAAACATATCGAGCTACAACTAATGAGCGTTTTAAATAGTTCATTTCATTTCATTTTCTGTCTCGAAGCAAGAATAACACACAAACACACACAGCATGAAAAACACTGGAAACAAGCAACACAGACAATTTACAAGTAGCATGTAAGATAAGGTGTAAAATAACTATACATTAGATTGTTTTTAAATACTTATAATATACTACCACAAACTACACATTTATTAACTTTATATTCATAATTATAATTCTAATGATATGAAACTGAGAAGAGCAAGCAGAGCATATGTAAAGCTCTATAAAATAAAAATCAATATACAGATTCAACAGGGCTAAGGGGGTGTTGAGGACTGTTCCCCTCTAATGTCAAATAGACAGAACAGTTCTTTTCTCATATTCAGTGCCCAATGATACTTTATTCCCTTGTCTGAACACCAAAAAAACTAAACAATTTCAGACTTCAGTTTTCCAACTAGACGTTTAACCCATCCATGATTTACAATGTGATTCATACATCTGATTGATCAGACCATGAAACAATTTTCAGATGTGGGGATCGCTCTTGGGGATTGTGTTTTTACATCTCTGCTCTTGCGACACAGACTTGATGTGACAAAAAACAGACAGACAGGAAGCAAGAAACATGGAGGGCACCCAAAGAGAATGCCAGTGTCTGCACCAATTAGGGGGCAGAATAAATGTTGATAGGATAGAAACACTGGTAATACAATGAGAAAATGAGAAATGAAACAGGCTGACATTGAAGCAAGTAGGACGCTTAGCAACATTTGGCGTCCGATCACGGGGACAGCACAGTCAGCCCACATCACAGAATGGAAACTGGCATGGACTGTAATTAGGAGAAGTTGGGGCTGGAGCTAGACCACCTTGTGGGATTTGTTTATTCCTGGGAACTCAAAAACTCAAAGTCTCACACAGCCACTTTGACTTTTTAGTTTTCTTTTACAGTTCTGAAAATGAGTTAATAAAGGAAACATTTTTTTTTATCTGTATCCAAAGATATTTTTTTTCTTGATGTTTCACCAGGCAAGTGGGTTTGCTCACGCCAACCTCACACTCCAAGACCCAGCTTGCAAAGCAACAGTCAATGCCACCCACTACACACTGGAAACTCCTCTGACCGGCTGCCAGACCACTGTGTATCCCATGCAGGGCAGCCCTATGGCCCTCTACATCAACTCTGTGAGTACAGTACCTGTTATTACATTTTAGTTAAGATAAGTCAGGCCAATGAAGCTGCTTAACCTGAGCCATTTAAAAGTGGCTCCAGTCAGTTGAGCACCATAGAAGTCAACAGCATGTTTTGTTGCAACGCCAGATATCAGATGTCAATCAACCGCTGATGGGAAAGGCCCACACAGAGGCTTGAAGCTTAAACACTGTTTTATCCTATTTCTTTGGATTTTCTTTTTCTTTTTGGATGAGCGAGGAGAAATCAATTTTCCATTCGACTCTAAAGTACATGTTCATGTAATGATGAAACACTCAAGTGTTTTTATGGGACACAGGATTCACATCAGACATGCCTAGTTATCTTCATTATTATGGAATGCATTCATTCAGCATGTTTGTTCTAACAAGCAAGGATGAATCACTTCCTCCCCAACCTTTTCAAATCTCTTGTGGAGACAATTTGGAACAACACATTTTCTGTCTAATGCAGATTGAAAACCTGGGCTCTTGTCCAAGGTCGTCTTTTGTGTCAGCACTTGGATGCAGGGATACCCTCTGACCTCCACTCAGAAGACATATATTTTCATTGTGTCTCTCTACACATCAAAGATAATCTGTCTTGGCTGTTGTTTCTCCTGACCTGTGACATGTTGATTTTATTCAGCAGTGGCACCAGCGTTGGGGTCGAAGTAACATTTGGTGCAGACCTCAGAAAAACACTGTTAGTGTCATTGAGATTGTCCTCTCACCTCATTAAATCAAGATTTTCTTAAAGCAGCATGCACTCATCTCAGACCCCTGCATTCCTCTGCTCTACTGAGAAATCAAAAGTATTTTTATGTTTTTGTCCAGGATGAGTCCCACTGCTGAAGCCACAGGACATTCCCACATTTTAAATCCAACTTATTGGTTGCAGAATGTTTTGGCGACCCCTCTCAGATTCAAATCTCCATGCCTTTGGCTGACTGAACACACAAGAATTAGGCAACACTACTTACAACTGGATCTGTTTTAAAAAAGAAAAAGACGTCTTTAGAGGTTTCTTTGTGAAAGTTTTCCTGATGAAGTTTATGTTTTGTGAGTAAGGAACTCTGTGGATTGCAGGTTTTGATAAGTCATGCTGAGACTAAGGATGGGAGTGGTGGGCCGCTGGATTATGAGGATCTGGAATCTGGAGACGTGCTGCTCCCAAGAGACCCAGTGGAGTTAGAGAAGACGTTTGCGGAGCCCACAGAGCACCCGTCCGTCATAGTGGTAAGACAGTGGAACCACTGTGGTTCTGTCTGTGTGGGAGCTGCACTTCATTGTTGGGCGAAAGTTGACACACTGATCATTTACATCTCTATGTAAATCATGAGGGCTGGAAGACACTCCACTTCCCAGGGTCCCTTGGTGCCAGTAAAGACTAATCTCGCCCCTAAAATCTCCCTGTCTTTCCATGATATCTGTTTTATGAACCTGACCTGACATTTTCCATTTTGAAGTTTCCCTATCTCCTTCCCTCTACTGACTTATTTTCCTTTGTCTCATCCATTCCTCGTCTCCTACTCATTGTTCTTGTTTATACAGCATCTCTCACGTTCCTTCACTATTTTCTGCTCCATCTTAGTGCGGTTAAACACTGACACACAGTCGTGTAGGGTGATGGTGCTTAGCGGTGGAATCTGATGTCTGATCCCTGCTGATATTTGTGTTGGCTTCGTCTTATTCTCCCCCTAGTTCAATTGCACGTACCGAATGAGCCAGGAAACCACCTCAGAAACACTCCACAGGATTGTACCGGGACCAGGGAGGAAACCGGTCAACAACATGACGTTTAACATGGAGCTGTACAACACACTGCCCTCCAACAACCCTTCACGCCAGCCCTTCTACACTGTTTCACAAAATCAGCAAGTCTTTGTGGAGGTATGCTGTACATTTCTAATACATTACCGCTCATCAGTATTGTCTTATGCAGCTTTTGCTTTTGTCCCTAAATTAAAACTTTGGTGAGAAGACTGTGCTCTGTGTACTCTCTGTCTGGGACTTTAGCTCTTTCTGCTTTGATCTCTTAGTGTGGCGTCCACGGGGTCAATTTGTATTTTGTCTAGTTGGGGCTAAAAAGCTGACACTCGCTTTCACCCCTCATATTCACCGGACCTCCTCATCCTGCCTGTCTGGCTCAAAATCCTGTCTGCCTGTTTTGTAACACTAATTATGGAGGTCATGTAAGAGATGGCAAAGACACATGCTCCTTTTGAAGAGATGATTTATAATGATATCAGCGGGAGATGCCTCACAGACAGTGTGGACGCAGAGCCAGCTGGTTACAAAGAGTTTAGTGTGTGCAAGAGCTTTCAAAAAAGGATGTCATCACTGACGATCCGAGGGAAAGACAGGGGATAATAACTGAAAGGGCTGTGTCATGGATGGAAAGGTATCACTACCATCCTAACTGTGACTGAAATACTACTTGAAGAAACCTGTTGACGTAACTAATGTGTTAGCAAGCAGTTGTTACACATCTAACAGACCAAAATAATGATCTGAAAGATGCATCACGGCTTTGCAGAGCTGAGGGAAACAGGGTTTTGTCACTATGAGCAATCCCTTCCATAAGAAAAGTCATAGAAATATTGCTTTTTGCTGCCCTATGGATGCACTTTTCGAGAAAAACTCCAAGCCTGTTTTCCACTGATCTTTAGTGTTTGGAGTAAGCAAAAAACAAAAAGGTTTTGAATAGATCATTAGAAAGTGGGTGTAAACTGATGTATAAGAGCAGCAAATAATTCCTTGTGTAAACAAGGCATTTCAGCTAGGCTGAGCAGGAGAAGCATTGCATTCTTGTTCAACTTTGTCATTAACAAACAACTTCAGTCATCAATCAAGGATTCATGAAGAGGCATATCAAGACAAACGATCCATGCATGTGAAAAGCAAATGTTTTTTTCTTCTCCCCCATCTCCCAACCTCCCCTCAGGTCACATCAACCGCAGCGGATCCGGAGCTGGGGTTCACCATCACATCGTGCTTCATTTCTCCCAACTCCAACCCCAGCGTGGCCTCAGACTACACCCTCATTCAGATGGTCTGCCCCACGGACGACTCCATCAAGTACTATCCTCGGAGGGACTTCCCTATCCCTCACACCCAGATGGAGAAGAAAAGTTTCAGCTTCACCTTCAAATCAAAGTTCAACGTGTCCCTACTTTTCCTGCACTGTGAGATGTCTCTGTGCTCCAAGAGGTCTCAGAGCAACCAAAGACTACCGCCGGTACCCGCTATGATCTTCTCCAAATCACTTTTGTTCTTTAGCATGTGTGTTTGTATGAGTTTACTGTACTCGCCGACAACATTTTTTAGTCTCTTCAGAGCAATGTATTATCAGCCGCATTTGTTTGTTAGGATTTGAAGTCAGCCTACTAGTGTACCACCTTTACTTCAGCTGACCTGAGCCATTCAGTGTCAGGTCTGCGCCCAAAGCTAAGCAGGAAGCATGAGTCGATATACAGTTTGCCAAGTATCCTGTTGCAGAACAAAATAAGCATCTGTCTTAGCCATCATTTTCAGTTCTCTCTTACTGTGTTATCTGTCCAACTCATACAATCTCTCAGAAGAACTTTCCTCCACTTTTTTGACCTTTTCGCTTGCACAAAGCTTTGCTAATGTAGTGGCCTGAGGCTGACTTGTGACAGTGAAGCTGATTTTTATATTCTGATTACGATCGGGGCCAGGTTAAGGCTCACCAGTTGGTCATTTGTTTGATTTCAAAGTTTCTACTTTGGGTCTGGGGTGACAGAAGGTATATACATTGAGAAATGTGAATGTTTGCTTATGTGTAGAAAATGGCTGAGCATAAATGGATATTACTGAGTGGCAGTTTCTTTTTAAGCATTTAAGTTCTTCATTCTCTTTGTTTCTTAATTTTTATCCGCACAGTGCTTACAGCCCAGTGAGAACTGTGACTCTCTATCTTTGGACAACATCCTGGCGATGATGATGAACACCAAGACGTCTACCAAGCCGCTGGTTGTGGTGGATGGTTCTGGTCCACCGGACATGGCAGGTTAGTTTAAAGGGGATAAAACACTTTTTACTCTCACTTGGACCTCTCGCTGTCGTCCGTGTTTCTCTTTTAACATCACCACACATAATGAAATAAGCTCTGATTTCCATTGTTTTGAGTACAACGTGTGATAAGGAAAGTGGAGTAAAGAGAGAAGCCGGTCTGAGAGCGAAGGAGCCAGAAAAGGCTCGGACCGGTTCTCTGAGATTAGACCAAACCACAAAACAGTGCACATCACTTCCCCACATCTGGTCATCATTAACTGCGGTGTGTGTTATGTGATTGTGTGTGCAGGTGTGTGTGTATGTTTATGTGGTGTGTGCGTGCGTGCATGCGTGTTTACATTAATGTCTGTATACACGAGTGTGTTTTTGGGTGTGTGTGCATGTTGTGCTATCATGTGGTGAGTAAAGGGGAGTGTGCTAACGCTGAGGCCCAGTTCGGCCGCTCTGGACCAGTCCATGCTGAGGGAGAGGTGGAAAAAGAGGAGTCATACAGAACCAAGCTCCAGTTGTTTTCACTTAGAACCTTCATCGTGGCCTCCTCTTTTCACCAGGGAGGGGGCGAAGGGAGGAGTGTATGTGTCTGTGTATGTGTGTGTGTGTGTGTGTGTGTGTGTGTGTGTGTGAGGGGGGTGGTGGTCCTCTTGATGGCTTTGGGAGTCCACTCAGAGCATAAAGGCCCCTCGATCGTCCCTGGTTTAGTCGCTCATTCGCTTACTCGTTGTATTGCAGAGCCTGTACATGGAGGCGGGTGGGGGGGTGGGGGTGCCTGAGGTAACCTCCATCACATTTTACTAATTATGACCTAATTTGAGATGGGGTGATATCATGAATGCCCGATCTCTGGTGGACTGCCAGAGCATTTCCAATCAGCATCTCCTCTGAGCAATGACATCAACTTTATTGAGTCATGAGTTTATTATAAATCACATCATTTTAATCGGTGTGAGCTAGAGCTCAACTGATAGATCAGCTCGGCCGATACTGGCCAGTTTTTAGAGAGAAGATGCCCAAACAACATGTTTTCAGGAATTTGATAGTGTCACATTGTCCACATTTGTCCACCAGGAAGGACTGACAAGCAGTGTGGGTTTAAGAAATGTGAGGATTTTCTTCTAGCTATAACACATCTATACTAAGATGGTAATAAGGATCACATCGATGTGAAACACCCACCCTGCACGGACGCAGAAACCAGTGTTGTACCAGAAGGTTTGAGGTGGCGTCTGTGGCGGCCAGTCCGATTCACTTCTCAAATATCGATATAGGCATCGGCTCCAAACGTCCGGTATCAGTCAGGCTCTAGTGTGCACAGTCAGAGCTTGGTCACTAAATTGCAGAACAGAAATGGGTGGATTTATTACATTTTAATTAGATGTTGGGTTTCACTGCTGGGCACAGAAGTCCCAGTGTTGATGTTGGAGAATCTGCTGAAGCTTGGTGAACAGGGAGTTATTAGTAAGTGAGTGAGCTAAGCTAGTCCGGAGTCGGCAGCAACATGCTCTGCCCACATCGCTGTGCCAGTGCAGCCGGTTTATTTTCCATGGAACAGATTAAGTAAACACTGATATGCAATAAACACAGTGGGGGGAAAAAAACTCAATTTCAAAGGCCCTGTTTTATAACACAAAGGCATCTCTCATGCTAGCATGGCAAACAAAACAAGCAGCCTTTTCAAGGGCCACAGTTGTGCACTGGATAGCTTCCCAAAGAGCTGAACTCGATCTACAAATCAAAGAGGGCCACTTGTAGCCAACTTGGTGCATGGAAAAACATAACAGCTTCAAAGCCCCCCCATCAAAAGTATATTTACTGCTTCACAACATCAGTAAATTTTAGCCCTTTTTACGGAGCTGGTAATGCTCAGGAAAAGTTGAAAAGCACTTATTTGAGAGGCTGGCAGCGTAGATTCTATCATTACACCAGTACAAGTTGACATTGTTTAAGAGTAAAGGAAGAAGATGCAAAACCTGCAACATAAAATGTAGTCTGCTCTTAGCTTTAGATATCAGGCTGACTGTGTTAAAGAATACTGGACGGGCTAAAGGTGCAGCATATGAATTATACTTGGCGAGTGATACGTTGACCCTTCAGGTTGCTTATCTCTTTAAGAAGCAGATGTATAGAATAAATATCTGTGGTGATGCATCACCTTAACATCTGCTGAATGAGCTTATTTTGCTCTCTACATGGGCTGCTGTATTCACTGGCAAGTTACTATATCACTAAAATTGTCATAGAACCAAAACGTATCATTTTAAAACTCATAAGAAAAAGATGTTTCGACTTGTACATGAGTTTGGATTTATGCCTTAGTAGACTGTGGCCATTAAACAAGTATAAACCGTAGAGAAAGAGAAAGATGTGCGAGCAGAGCCTCTATAAGAACCTCGTGTAGTTATATGAAAGCTCTGTATATTATCACTTGTATGTGCTGTTAATTGCCGTAGTGAGCTTTGATCTGCAGAGTTCAGCCTTTATAAGTACGAGCAACCAGTGTCAAGACTCTTGCGGAGGTGACATCAGTGGTTTCTGCGCTCTGTGAGGAGGGGTCAGAGTTGAACAAAAACAAGTCATTAGGCAGGGGAGCTATCTCATTCCATAGCAAGCACACTTTCATAAACAAATGACGTTCACAGAGATACCAGAACTGCTCCAACTTTGGCAACAGCTTAAAGCAGCAAACTTTAGTCATGAGTTTAACTTCCAGGACGCTGTCCGGTTCTGTTAACACAGTGAACTACAGTCAGGACCTGACTGAGCATTGTTTCCCAGAGACATCTATGCATCATTTGAAAAGCTACATCAAGTTTTCAGCTTGGGTGTTCTTAGATGAAAATCATGTTTCTCCACAGAAAACATGACAATCCGTAAAGTCAAGTTTACAAGAGAGCATTACACGCCGCTGTCTTTGGCTGGCCTCAGCTCAGCTCAGCGTGCTCTTCCTCTCTGGTGCTTGTGGGGCGTTACTGGCCACTCTCTGCATTCTTAGCATAACAAGTCACACGGGACAGATAACACGGCAGCGATGGGATCAGGGTGAAGGGGTGGCAGAGAGGACGTCCTCTGGCCATCGTCCCCTCTGAAATTAAAGTCCTCCCTGATGACCTGTCATCATCCATTATGCGAGATGAAAACTCAGAGGTGTTCTTTCCAAGAATAGCACCCATTGTGCCGGAGTCTTGGACATGTACCAGGCTCGCCTCTTGAGTTCGCCCGTACACAAGCGCCTTTGTGTCGTTTGTTGAGACATCATTACAGCTAAGTTCACTTTTGAAAGCCGTCCAGTTGGTTTTAAATAAATGGGTAAGCAGAACTGATTGGAGTCAGTAGGTTCATCCTTTAGGACGCTGTCAGCTTACAGAATAACGGCTCTTGGAGTGATTTCCTGGTTCAGGTTTCTGTTTCACATTCCACAGAGAGTTACTTATCAACACAAGACAATATCGGCGATCTGCTGATCGTGCTTCCTGTGGCTGACAGGCTGACTTCGAGCATGTATTGTGTTATTTTTTTTTAAATTAGAATTTATAATGTGTACTCAGCACCACTATATTTGATGGTTAACATACATTAAAATTATATTTTCTTTTATTTTGCAGTTACTCCCACTCCCTCACAGGATCCCCCTGACAGTAAGTTATCTTAAAAGAGTATCATACTATATTATTTTATGGAGTCCCAAAATGTTCAGTATTGAATAGGCAGATAAGACCGTATGTTATCGCATCAGTTTTGTTTTCATAATTACAGTATTCCCTAGTACATAATGAATTATCATAACTGTAATTTAGTTTAATTTAATTCAAGTGTACTTTATTTGATTATAGATTTTTTATTTTTTTTTTCAAAGCACCATTCTGATTTTATTTCATGATGTCACTTTCCATGAGTAACATCACTAAGTGGATTTGGCACCAGTTCCCTCCATCTTACCTTTCAGCCAAGCACGTGCCCCCAGCCACGCAGCAGGCTGTCACCCCCCCCCCCCCTATAATTAGTTAATTTGTATATTTAACACAGTTAATTGAAGTTATGATTTATTTAATAATGTCTTTGGAGCTCCATAGACTTCATGTTTGAGAGGTCTTAAATGTTTCCAAGCTGTCGTGTCAACATGCATGAACTGCTTGCTGCTTTGTTCCCCAGACAGGCTGTACGTGCTGGACACTCCGACTGTGGTGGGGATCGCCTTTGCAGCCTTCGTGATCGGGGCTCTGTTGACCGGAGCCCTGTGGTGTATCTACTCACACACAGGTAGGTCCTTTACCTGCTGGTCCACGGCCCCGGCTCACCGCCCTGCATTAATGAAAAGATAAGACGCTAAGGAATGTCCGAGTGTCTCAGTGCCAGAAATGTGCTGCTGGGATTGCCAAACATCCTGCTGCTGACAGGGGCCAGTTCACAATAACATATTGACTCCTCAACTGTAAATATATCCTGTTGGTCAGCAGCAAGAGCTCTTCTCTTTCCTGCCTTTGAATGTTTTGGGGGCTGCGGGGTGGTCACTGAATATTCTCAGTACAATGGCTGGAGAAGAGTTGGAAATTCCCCTTGTTGGGTTTAGCAGCCCTCAGGAAAAGACATACAATCTGTCCATTAGATGCCAAGACCTTCCCCATCGTCCCCAGCCTGCCGACCCCAGCCGACCCCTGAGAGGAAGTGTGCTCCCAGCAGCCCTTTGAGTTCACCGTTGCATAGAGCTGCCCTGTTCTCGTTGGCTTCACTTCTTGACTCGCGATCCGCCATGCCACTGACCTGCTGCCCCGTGGCTGATGTGTTCTCCATGGACGCCTTTCATAAACGGGGTCAGGATGTTTGAGAGGAGAAGTTGGGGCTTTCAGAAAATAAAAGTTTATGCTGAGTTTACAGTTTGGACCAAGCTCACAGTTGAACAGTGTTAGATGGTTGGGTTAGTAAATCATCCTCCCTGATAGCTGTGAATGTGGATACAGACACTTGTCAGAACTGTTGCAAACTGTTTAACGTTCCACTCGTGCTAAGTCACGAGTGTTTACTGAACAGGATTTCATGCAGCAGAAAAGATCAGCTGTCAGATTTTAGTGCCCTTATCTTTATCACAATATTGGTATTGGCTCCTTTTAAGAAAGCCACTTTATTTAAGCCGTGTGAGTTTCCTAGAGTGACAAAGAAACACGTGCCTTGTTATTGGCTGGTTTTTCCCAAGATATTAGATGTTAAAAGGGAACAGTGTGCATAGCAACAGGTGTAAGGATAGTAGTAATGGAAAGCCTTTCACAACATAGAGATAAAGGCGCATGCTCCTGCTGATGTTATTAAGATAGGCTGTAGTCGGGCGTGTTAGCTGTCTGGCTCAACTGGCCTTACATGGTAACATTGGCAGTTCCGTGTAAACCCCAAGAATGCAGATCCCCAAAAACAACCACCGAAAATATCAGTTCAGAGTGTATTTTAAACCAGTGTACAGTGATGAAACATGAAAACAGATCTGAGTCCATCCCCTCTGGGTCTGAGGACAATGTTCCTGGCCTCTTGAGAAAGAAACTTTCCCCCTCTTTTTTAAGTTACATATACTCATTGGCATTATATTTAGGGTGTGTATCCATTTCAGTTTTATTCCCTAAAAGGAAATTAGAAGTATAAATACTTTCAAGAGCACCCACAGTATATTATTTGACATTTTGCTCATTAACTTGGCACATACAAAAGGCCTGCACTCTGCCAGGGCTGCAGCCACGTCTGCCAAGAGATCTGCTCTCCACCTCGGCTCAATTTGTGAAATAATATACGAATGAAAGATTCAAACCAATTGTGCAAACAGGCTAAATCACTTACATGGGGAGAAATTTCACACGTTATCTGCTCTGAAATCCACCCAGATGCTACAAAATTAGAAAATGATGGTGATCAAATGGTAAATGCTCTGTATTTGTATAGACCCTTTCTAGTTATTTCAACTACTCAAAGCGCTTTACATGACATCCTCATTCACCTATTCACACATCATTCTAATTCTAATTTGGAGGAGACTATTCTTTCATACTCATTCACACACTGAAGCCATGCAGTGTCTTGCCCAAGGACACTTGACCCGACATGTTGACCCATAGGAGCTGGGGATCGAACCCCCGACCTTCTGATTGAGGGACGACCCACTCTACCACTGAGCCACAGCCGCCCGTGATCAAACACTGCACAATAGTAGAATAAGTTGTCTCGACAGAGAAAACAGCACACTAGCTTCTTTTGTAGCAGTGCTGGCATTAAGGCTCTTGGATTGGCAGTGTTTGTCGGTCCGTCCCTTTGGTACAGACTGACGTATCTGACTATTAGACAGATTAACATGGAATTCATGGTACCCAAAGCATGGAGTCTAATGACTTTGGTGGTCCTCTGACTTTTCCTGTTGCGCCACCATGAGGTTGGCCGACTGTCGGGTGGACTGCCATGACGATGTTCCATTGTTATATGACCACTACTTTGGTTGGAGACCAAATCCCTGCTAAACCAATGACATTCTCATCAATGTCTGCTGTAATTGGCATTTAGTGCCGATTAGCAAATGTTAGCATGCTAAAGGGCTAACATGGAGATCATGTTAAACCTTATACCTGCTAAATATTAGCATGTTAGCATTGTCACTGTGAGCATACTAGCATGCTAACATTAGCATTTAGCTGAAAGCACTACTCAAAGTGCCCTTGTAGCCAAACAGACTCAAAGATATGCTGTGTAATCTCAGCCAGCTGCCACAACCTTCGTCCATTCAGATCAGATTTTTCCCATAAGACAGGTTAGTCTTACAGTTAGTAATGGACTAGAAAGATGGCTGAGACTGAGGCAAGTCAGACATAATAGAAAAGGTCTTAGCATTTGATTTTAGAGGCCGGACTTCTGCTATTGTAAACCTCAAGCCTTTGACTCAGTTTTCTGTATCATATCTTGGGTTATTTTGTTCAAGACATCGTACGTGTGGAGTGTTGACTGTGCCAAGAGATACGGAGTCGTGCTTCTGCTTTTGTGATTGCCTCGTCCAAGTGTTAAGTCAGATTGTCCATAAGGAAGTCATCTGTTGCAACAGCTGCATACAGAGTTACAGTGTGTTTCTGTGACATTAAAGCAACCTTTATCTCTCCTATCTAGAAAGATAATATTGGACTTGGGAATTTATAGTTTCTCAGACAGATGAGGTGAATCCAAGTCCCTTTGTTTTGTAGAGCTCTTGGTCCTGTGAGGGAAAGACCGCTGGCAGCTCTGCTCTGGTAAACATTAGCAGAACTTTGGGGCCCCGATGAGGGAGCGGGATGCAAGATCGCCTGTGGACACATGTGCCTGTCATATACGCAACCACTCGTACACGCACACACAACCTTTAGTACAAACCAAGCCGTCCATAGAAAAAGTCTTTATTTAAGAGAGCAAATTTTATTGTGTGCCCTCCGTTTTTCTGGGAAGACCAAAGCTAGGAAGCAACCAAAGAACAGACTGCAGTGTTAATACTGCCAAATACGCAAATTTAACACAGACTTGGCTTCACTTCAATAGCTGTTCATTGTCTGTCAGAGACGATTTCTGTAAACAAATGTTAGCACTTTTATTTCCCCTTTCATTTTAAGCATTGGATTCGGTTTACGAGTTTACAAAATGAAATGCTTATTTAGTCAAAGAACAATAAACCAGTCAGCGGTTAGAGCTCCAGTCAGAGGGTCCTGTCTTGTGTTTGTTCTGCTTTATCTACTAAAGGCAGGCTAATTGATTCCAGATAACAAAAGAAATGAACTGCATGAATGGGAATCCTCCTTTTGTCTTTTTGTTGAAAATATCACATGTCAGATAGGACGTGAGGGGTTGTTTCTGAGCTCCCTGAGGTCAAATCTTTTTGGGCTCTAGCTGTTGAAAACACTTAGTGAATCTGCGGCGGTTTATGCTTGAAGATGGTAAAAGTTCAGCCAGATTAAGTCCAGATTTCTCTTTGCTTTACTTGCTCATTTGCCAATTGCTTTGTACTGAAAACAGCATGGTTTTCACTCGCGCTTGAGTAAGAATATCAATCAATACAAGGCTGTGCACAAACATCACGATAAAGAATTTGATTTTATCTGAAGTATGAGGCTCATGTCAAGTAGTGACAGTCCTATTAAACAGAAGGTTTTTCTGTAAGAGCACAGAGGAACAGTGGAGTTTCAGCGTCTTTCAGCATGCAATTTGTAGCTTTAACCAAACCGATTTGTCACGTTCCTGCCTACCTCTGCCTTTCCGTCACTTATATCCATTTTCTCTGTCTCCCTTTGGTCTGACCCCCTCCTCCCTCCCCCTCCACTCCCTCTCCTGCTCTGTGTCTAGGTGAGACAGCTGGCACACAGCAGGTCCAGAAGTCCCAGCCTGCCTCAGAGAACAGCAGCGCGGCCCACAGTATAGGCAGCACACAAAGCACGCCCTGCTCCAGCAGCAGCACAGCGTAGCCCAGGACACGACCCAGCGGGACGCAACGCCCTGCCGCAGCACAGGAAGAGCCCCGGTGGCTCACAGGGACCGGTTTGTTGATCTCCTTCCATGAAAGGAACTATTTTGGGGGATGCAATAGGAAGGAGAAAAGAACGATTTAAAAAAACAAAACAGAAGAAAACACATAACCTTTGGTCCTTATATAAATTCTTTTTGTGCCTTCAAGTGAGTGCCAACAAGTATACTGTCCTGGTGGTGTTGGTCTGGATTAGTAGTGAGCTTGGCAGCCTCACCTCAGACCTAGTACAAAAAAGTACAAGAAACAAATGTGAGTTTCCACCAGGCATTTCTTTCTAATCAAAATGCTGCTTTTCCTGACCGCAGCACAGCCTCCTGTTTTGACCTTAAATGGTGTGATTTAGGCTCTTTGTAACAAGCAGGTGTACTCCAACGGCAAGGAGATCAATCAGGCTGCAGGGATGTCAGTGTTAATAAGTGAGATGTTGATGGCTGGACTATAACACATTACTTTACGACATGCTACCCTGAAAGTGGCAAAAGGAGCAAAGCAACCACTATAAAAAAGCGGACTAAAGTGCAGTATGAGCAGAAGTCGTCATCTTGACACAAAGAGAGATAATGGCTTTTAAAAGACAGTGTAGGTATTGAATGTATGCAGAAGAGTTAACGCCAAAAAATGTGAAAGAAAAATGTGAAAGACGTTTTATAAGCCACGTTTTCTAATGAACTCCTTCTTCCCTCATAATGGATCTAGACACACAGTGCTCTCTATACAGTAGTTACAGTAATGCATAGTAGTAGATGGGGGGGTCTGCATCTCAATTTTATTGACGTTACTTAACTTCATAGGGGCTTTATGAGATATTATCGATGGAATAGTTCAACATTTTGGGAATTAATTAGCATTTTAACTATAAGGCAGATGAGAAGATCGACTTCTCTCGTGTCTTTCCATGAAGCCTGACACAGGAGGTGGATACCCTGCAGCACGAAGCTCCAGCATCTTATTTTACATCTCTGTCTGTGTACCGATTAAACAAACCACATACAGGTTTAGAGATGTTGGTAGGTGTTAGCACAAAGACTGGAAGCAGGGGGAAACTAGCTTGCTAGTGTCCAAAGCTGGTGTATTTTTTAAGCTTTGGACAGAGCCATGCTAGCTGTTTCCCCCTGCTTCCAGTCTTTATGCTAAGCTAGGATTATCATCGCTGGCCTGGAGAGGCACCTACCAACACCTCTGAAGCTCATTTTAACATGTTATATCTTGTCTGTTTAATCTGCACACAAACAGAAATGTGAAACAACAGTTTGGTGTTTTGGGGGGAGTGAAAAAAACTCCTTGAAGCTAGCTGGTTCCCTCTGCTTCCAGTTTTTCCGCTAAGCAGAGCTGCCCACCTCCTGGCTCCGGCTCCATCCTCATGTGCAGACATCAAGGTGGAATCAATCTTCATGTCTCCCCCTCGAAGAGTAAGTGAAAAGGCGTGTTCCCCAAAATGTCAAGCTATTCTTTTAAGACCTGTATATTTTTGTGAATATTGTAAATACTCTGTAATGTTCGGAGTGCGTGCAGATTCTGTGTCTGTACCAGTGGATTAGACACCAGTGTGAATGGTTAATACCATTTCTCATTTTAAAAGTGGCAAAGTGTTGAATGACAGGTTCGACTTAGGGTGTGATTCAAGGACATGAATTCAAAATCATGATTCAGTATAACCGACGTAGTTTGGGTCCTACTGTTTGTTTCTATACACTAGGGCTGCTGCTTGTTCATTATTACAGTTACGATGAGTCATTTAGTCTGTTAAATGTCAGGAACAAGTGGGAAAATGATCGTCAGACTCCAAAACCCAAACATATGATTTACAAAAGCAAATCCTTACATTTGAGAAAATTTTCGCATTTTAGCTTCATAAATGACTCGAATGAACGATTGATTTAATATTTTATTTTTATCAACTGCCTGATTATTCAACGTTACACACTCAGCTGATTGTCCTCTTGTCAGACAAAGCCTGGGCAAGAGTAGGTTTGTTACATTATAAAGCCAAATGTGCAGTTAATGGGTTTGTGTTTTTTTGTACTCCTTTTCGTATAAATGTTGGCACTGACAGTGTGATGAATAAGCTGTAGCTGAAGCTCATTGTTACGGACATTTATTTTCATGTTTTCTTTAAACTGCAACGCCACGACTACCCCACCGTCTCAGAATAATATGAATGTTTGCTGTAGTGCCTTCCTTCACCCTGTGTGTGTTCCTATCAGACTGTGTGTGGGACTAACTGGGCCCTTTGAATCCGAGGAGGGAAGTTTCCCTGTAACGATTTAACCAGAACAAGAAAACCAGAATGTATATTATCTCAAAGCTTTTGATTTATTTTTTTTCTTATGTAAACATGTATAAAACTTTTTACAGAGGGAACAGAGTATAAATATATATATTTGTGTATAAAATTATATTTTGGAATATATTTACCAAGAGAAATTTATTGTCTTCTATGTGTGTAAGTACTGTGAACTGTGGATGTGCTCATACATATGTCTGGGGGGGGATTTTTTCACTTTATTCATTCAAGTCTCGTGGCATGTTTTATGACACTTTTGTAAACATAAAATATTCATAGTTGTAATACAAAAACATTAAGCTTTATTTTTTTTTAAATCCCACTTTGAGTCGTTTAACTGACTGACAAAGTGAAAAGTATGGATCTTCTTAGCAAAAAATTATATAGACCTGTAATTGTTTAGTAAAGAATGTGTCATAGAACATGTTATGAGTTTGTCATGGATATTATATATAAATGACCTTCTGTAGATGGAACACAACTCTCTTATGTAGTCTGTCGTCTAATATTTGAGTGGAACTTTATTTCCCCACTTGGCAACACCGACTCACTATGGAAGTTGTAGCAGATTGATTTTTTTATTTTCTATAGATAAAGTGTTTACTAACACATTTTCATATGAAGTAAAGAAATCAGATCATATAACCATGCGAGATGAATATATCTTAAATGCAGAAGCTGAGAAGCTGTAGACATAGTTTTCGTAAATGATGGAGTCAGTTCCACGCAGACTTAATGCTCGGTTACTGTATTGTTTAGGTCCCTCTGTTGTCACAGCAATAACAATATATCCTCTGAAAATACTGAAAGAAAGATGAAATCATGGTGAAACCACTGATGGCAGCAGTTCAACCAAATGAGAGCAAAATGTATAAGTGTGTATGTATTCGGTAAGAACGGAGGGCGGAGAAAATCCAACTATGTGTTATTATGTTTCTGGAAACTCAACTGTTTTCAATAACACTTGAGAAATATTTTCATTGAGTTGTATTAGAACCACTTGGTTTTAGAGCAACATTAGAACTTTGTTTGTTTCATTGGGCCTCTTGCCAGGTGTGTCCATGCCAGAACCCAGTGGAAGCCTCCCTTAAACAGTAAATATACAGCAGTGATGTGTCTCGTACTGTTGCTGTTATCAGGCAGCATCATTGTGAGCAGCAACAGTGTCCCAGTGTGCACAGAAAATGCTTAGTGAAAGATCCGTGTCTTGCAGAGGGGAAATGTGCCGCAGCCTATAATCAGCGGTTATTGTGGGATTAAGGCTTTCTGACATTCCTGTAGTTTTGAGGTTTCTCTTATCGACTGTGGCAAATCCAGCTCCCATGTGTAATTATCCCCCCCCCCCCACCCCACCCGCCCCCGTGTCATGCCGTTAAGTGGCTCAGCCTCAAGTTATGTTCTGGATCCAATCTTCTCATTTGAGATAATTTGGGGATATTCTTTCACTCAAACTAACTGTACAAGTCAACAGAGTTGCCGGGCAAACATCAACATTCCTCACTGCTGTTTGTGGATCAGTGTGAAAGAGTGATGCTGCGTCAGACAAAAGGAGCTCTGTCAAAACAAGTGTGCTGAAGTAGTAAAAGCCTCCACACCACATGACTCGTAGTTAATGCTGAACTGGGAGCAGCTGTCATTGGAGCACAGATCCATATATCTAGTTATTGATTGTATTTCTTCAACCATTTGACTACCTCATGTTTTTCTATGAATGTGTAATTTGTGTATGTGTGTGAGTGGTTTCTGTGCCTCTGTTTGAACTTCAAGTTGAGATGCTTATAGACTACGCTGCAGTTGGATGCTTTGTGGGGCCCCTACGTGGTTTTATTGCAGTTTCACATTTATTTTTCAGTCTCAAAACAAAACGATGAAGAGTCTGAGCTCTCCCCCGTGGTGCCAATGTAAATGTGTAAAACTTTGGTCAGCCCGTATTGTTTTCATTTTGGTTTTTGAACCTTTTTATAAGCTGTAAATACGCATGATATTTGTATACCCATTATGTCCAATAAATTTTCAGAATAATTTACAAGACTGTTGTTTGATGATTTGTCTGCCAGCGTAAGGGCGCTCGATGGTGAGCCATATGTGGCGTGTGTGTGTGGGTGGGGGTGGGGGGGGGGTAGTATAGTGTGGACACCTCCTATATGGATTAGATTTAGAACAATGAGCTGTAATAATGATGTGTTAGGCTTGGCTCTGTTGCAGTGAAGTCATGACTCGTCCCTGGTGAGCTCATAACATGATACAGGCCATGTGGACTTCTGCATGGAGGTTCTCGAGGGGTTGGGGGGGGGGGTGGATAGATGAGTGCATGCATGAGTCCATAACCCCCGCCCACCGGCGTTCGCTCCATCTTTCCTTTTGATTAGTGCTCCTTGGAGGCGGCTGTAAGCAGCATGCCGTGGAGTAGATTTGAAAGGCTTTGCGATTATAGCACAAGACAAGGAGGCCAAGGGCCAATGGTGAAGCAGCCTCTTGTTATGCCAGCCCAGGTTAGGGTTGGCCGGTCCCAGACCCCACTGACCCCTTTAAGGCCTCTGTGCTGCCACATGTGCAGCTCTTCTCCCAGACTGCCCCTCATGGAGGAATCCTCATGCTGCGGCTCTTCTGTCCAACTCATGACCGATTTACTGAAATTCAAACAAACAAAATAATCGTCCACCTCATCAGGCTAGAATGCAGATTGTGATGTAATTATTTTCATTTCCAGCTTTCCCCTTCAGGTACCTGGAACACACATTTGTTGTTTGGCTTTCACAGCACATTCTGCAGCTAATCCATTTAGTCACTGATTGCATGTGCCCCAGACAATAGTGCATGACAAATACAGGATTAGATTAAAAAGGGCTCTGTTTTTTTTAGGACTCCAAACACTGACGCTAGGGAGGCTACACTAATTTAGACCAGACCTTTGCTCCTAAACACGATCACTTCAATTAAGTGATGTGGCTGGGGGGGGGGGGGGGGGGGGGGGGGTATACCTACCCTCACAGTACCTCTTCCTGTCCCATGGCACACAACTGTAATGTGGTTGGAACAATAACAGCACCTCCTGTAATGAACTGCAGTCAAAGAGGCAGACTGATGTTTCCTCAAACACACAACATACAAACACACACAAAATGAAATGCATAAAAAAATGAGCAGCAAGTCGTTGACACTGAAACCTCCTGATTCATTTATCAGTAAAAATTGAGCCACTGCATTAGAAATAACATTTTTTAAAAAGGTCAAAGTACAAGATAAGTTAACTACAACTCCCAAGGTGCATTTTGGTAATAAACATTAGGCATATTTTCCCAGTGAATAACTTCATTTCCCACCAAACACTTCAGAAGTTTCTGGGTGTGTGTTTTCCGCTGTGGTCTTCGTTTGTTTGAAGGTCAGTTGGAAAACAAGGCGATGACACGTTCTTCCATGCACCAATCAGGATCTGGCAACATTTGAATCAAAATGACAGTTGTGGGGCTGTTTGCTTATGATGCCGCTGTTAATAAAATCTGATCAAACAGTCCTGATGGGGCGCATGAGCTTTGGACTATTACCGAGGGACCTTTTTCCTAATCTACATCTGATTGTTGCTTATTTAGCTATGACTGCGTAATGTTATAGAAAAATACTTTTGAATAGGTCTAAAGTTTTCATTGGCTATGTGACTCTTGCAGCTAACAGTGGGCTCAAACTAAAAATGACGCTGTTGAGACAACCTAAAGTACATTGATCACATTGTGCGCTTTCATGTTTTCATACTTTAATTTTGGATGAGCTTGGCAACTACGACTGGTTTGTCCTCAACTACAAGAACAAAGCGTTTTCAGTTTGCTACCACTCTACTAGTAACTCTGATAGAGGCTCATGGGTATTGTAGTTGTGCGATTGTTAAAGAACATTGAGGATATCGTTGTGTTCAGATAGGGAAACATCTCACTTTGCTGTCTGCAGTTATTTTGAGTCAGTGGCACACTTGAAATCCTCCTGGAACTCACCTCTATGTGTTGCTATTAAGCACATGGTATCCCTGAAAAGAGAGGGGTTGACATGCAGCAAAGGACTAAGCCTTAATGACATGCGCTCTACCAGGTCAGCTACCAGTGTTTTAAAAATCAATATGAAAAATAAGCCCACCAAGAGTCTAAACTGGGTGGTGAACTTGAGGGACACCGTTCACATTGTTCATAGTCGTCTGAACCACTGTTGATAGAGAACATGCTGATAAGTGTTTTTCAGATAGAATAAGAAACATAAAAGTGCTCATCTGGTCCAGTTAGCATTCTTTTCCTGCTGAGGGAATTCTGAAACCGTAGCCCCTGACTGATGTACGCTAACTTTAGCCTCTCATCACAGCTGGTTCTTATGCTGCACCAAAATATGACTATGCTGCGTTTCATATTGCTGCCAGAGTCCATAAAGCAGTCTCATTTTGCTGAATTGCAAACCCTGTTTTGATTATGGCACATGGGTACTGCATGTGTGTGTTTTTTTTTGACATTTGAGGCCCTCGTACTTATTGCTGGAAAACACAAGAGTGTTTCCAGTTGGAAGAAAAGAAAGAAAAAAAACTCTGTAGCCTAAAATTACACTGCTCATAATGAAAAGGCTCAATCATAACTAGCTTTATACCACAAACATCTCCCAATCAATTAATGTTAACGTTTCTTTTTCTCTGTACCCCCTTTTCCTTCACCACCAAGCTGGACCTTTTCATGCACATGTGCAATATGTGTGTCCATGTGCACTCACACACACACACACACACACACACACACTCACTAAACAGGCTGCTTCCTTTATGCACTAAGTTTTTGCAGACTTTTTTGCTGCCCAGGCTGCAAATCCAAACTGAAAACAACAACAAAGTGGAAAAAATGAACCGGCCCTCACTCCTCCTCTTCATATGTCTCTGAAGTGTTTGGACAAACTGACTTATCTGAGAAAACTGATTACATATCTGCTTCTCAAACTTCAGGCCCTCTAATGAATCATTCAAAATCTCCCCAATCAGACTCATCGCATAAGCATGCTTTACTGTTCCTCTCCTCCACTGCATCCACATTATATTTACACCTTCCCCCACACAGCAGAGGTGTGATTGCATCGACCCCACAGTTTCCTGTGAAAATAACTTTTTTTTTTCTCCTGACGTGGTTGGGAGTTTATGTTTCCGCTGGTGTGGTCGAGGTTGTAACTTTTTAGGAGGAGCAAAGCGGAGCACGTGGCTCGTGCAGACACATCATTCATTTACATTTGACCAACTTGCGGCCTCAACCCCAAAGTGTCCCAAACCACCACAGGAGGCGGTTTTTAATATGTATGACAGATAAACAGATTAAAATCTTTATGGGTTTATGGGTGTTGGTTGCATTTCTACTTGGCTTATTATCTGTTGGCAGATCTGAAAGGTGGCTGTGCAAACGAGCTGATAGATTTGGTCGTGACTTATTGTTTGGAAAATTTTGATCCATAGACAGAATTTAAACTTGAGTGACTGTTGAACCATTCTGAATAACTGTTTTTTCCTCAAAACTCATACGGAGGGGGGCGGCCACTGTTTATTTCTGACAGAAGGAACTTTTGCTGTGCTCATTTGGATTTGTGCCAACACAAGCACATCATCTGTGGAGCAGATGACATTCGTGCAGCAGACGGTGTGTGTTTGCTAGTTTGAAATCCCTCTTTTGTGCATCTTGGTTTGTCAACCAGCAGTTTGAATTTACAGATAATAAGTAGTTGAAGGGGGTTTGAATGCACAGTTCATTTAAAAAGAAAAAAAAGAAGCATTTATTCTTACCAAACCAACCTCAGTCCTGCAGAGTCTGAGTTAGGAAAATGTGTTTGTTAACGTGTGACACTGAGTGTACCAGGTTTCTAGATTACACTTATTTAGTTATTTACTCTGTTTACTTAAGGAGAAATTCCACATCCAGTGTAGTCAGCCAGCCTGCGATGTAATTCTCATTATTCAGTAATGAAAAAGAGAAGGCGTTCACATTCCAAAGCTCCGAGTGATGAGAAGAAAGAAAAAACTGGCAAGTAGGATAAAATATTGAATGGTTCGCAGGCAGTGAGCTTAGGTTACAGCATCCAGTGGAATGTTTTATAATATCAGATGCTAAATGAGTAATATTCCTGCAGAATTTTCCAATCACATGCAGAGGATCTGCGTTTGTAATAGTACAGGTGGGATGTTGTTGTTGGATTTATGTAACCTCGGTATGAGATTAGTATGATACATACATAGAGGTGCAGTGAGCTCTGTGCATCCTAATGCTTTGGATTAGTCTCTACTTTGTGGAAATTAAGTTGAGATGAAAAATTCTCAACAAAGCCAGAATTAACCCTTTCGTGCATAGAGGTCACTACAGTGTGCAGCTATTCAAAAGCTGTCTTCTTGTATGTGCATGAGTTTTGATGGCATAGTTGCACATAAGCCACCACAGTGGATGCTACTGCATCATCTCATACATTCCTACCCAGTGGGAAGCCATTGCAAGTGAAAAAAAAAAAGAGTGAAACCAAGATGGCCGACAGACAGCCAGAAACACCAAGTTGCTCATTTTTTTCTGTTCAAAGCTTCTATAAAAAGAGACCCTTGCAGGTAAGAAAAATATGGTGACAAGTAACATCTAAGGAGTCATGCAATTGCTAATTTTTTTCTTCTCCTTCTTTATAAAATATGGGCTGAAAAAAAATAAAGTTCAAACCTTGTTTTTCATGCCTAAAGATGAATAAAAATAAAATCCTGACTGAGGTTATCATACTTCATGCATGAAAGGGTTAAGGCCATATGTGCACGTTGAACAAAACCTTTTGTTTTGAGACAAATGCTACATGTGGAATATGTGGGAGCCAAAGATGCTCAGCGGAGGGCTGGTGCTCCTCCTGCTGCCACTCAGGCTGGTAGATTCAAAACTCTTCAAGAGCAAAACAGATTGTGTGAGATGTGCCATGTGTCCCATTTCCTTTTGGACTGTACAAATTATTATGATTTAAGAGAGATCAGTTTCCGTGAAGTGGCTCGGCGAACACGGAAATATTCTGGTGGACAGATGAGCAGAAATTGGAACAACTGCTTAATTTTGATGTATTGAAGTTTGTTAACGTTGTCTTGGAAGTTTTGGAGAGGAGGCAAGGGTGAAAGTTTATTTTGAGGTTTCTCTGATTTCTGCTATTTTCTGTAGTAGATCTGTGAATGTTGTTGTGGACACTGAAGGTCTAAAGCAGGGGTGTCCAAACTACGGCCCGTGGGCCAACTGCGGCCCAATTCTAAAAATGTATTGTACTACAGCCCACACATGGAACCTGCCCTGGACTGTGTTGTACTTCTTAGTCTCACCACCAGGTGGAGTAACTGTCTTGAACAGGCAGCTTCTCTATAAAATGAGTAATAGAAGAAGAAATGTGCTACAGGTGACCCAAAATGGCAGAATTAAGGAAACGTAAGAGAGCAAGTGAGTGTAGAAAGTTTCAGACGCGGTGTGTGATGAGAGCACAGCTAATAACTAATGAAGATCACTTCTGCATTACGGAGGAGCTGCTTGATGTTAGCAGTCTAAAGAGCACCACGACGGGTGAGGATGTTTTTGAAGCTGTGCCAGATGCAGTTGGCATGATGGGAGTTAAATGGGACGAGCTGTGTGGAGGTACGACGGATGGAGCTCCAGCTGGGACAGGAGCGCAAAGGAATCTACGGTGTCCGCCGAGGAGCAAGAAAGTGGAGGTAAGGCTGTTAATTCGAGCACCAGGGCTCTAGCACAGACTATTTCAAGCTTCCCTCTCTGATGCTGGTGCTGATGCTGGCGCTGATGCTGGGGGGTGGGGGGGCTGCTCTACCATTCTCATGTGCGCTGGCTAAGTCGTGGCTCTGTGCTGCAGCGGTTTGATTCCCTGAGATCAGAAATGGACCAGTTTTGAAGAGAGAAGGACCTCTTCATGAGCTCAGTGACCCTCTCTGGTTGGCATGTTTAGTGGATCTCACTGATCACCTGAACACACTGAACAAGAGCCTACAAGGTAAAGACCAGCTTGTACCACAACTAATAAATGAAAGAATGAAAAGAAAGAATGAAAGAAAGAAATAAATGAATAAATAAAGGATTAAAGTTAGCAGTATAGCTCACTTCTAGTGAGTGGCCCAGCCCTTTGGATGTTTTTCTGTATGTGGCCCTCAGTGAAAAAAGTTTGGACACCCCTGATCTAAAGCCTCAACTGTTGACGTGTCTCATTCATTCATTCATTCATTCATGAAATGTTTTTCATAATCAGGGCAGTTTGCTGAAGATATCAGAACAGGGGACATGTGACGGCCCTTGTAAGACTCCACAGGCTGTTTCTCCAGAGAAGACTCACCAGGAATGTCTGGAAATTTTCTACAGACTTAATCCAGTGACTGATATTAAGGTATTTGAAAAGATTGTTTGGAAGATTGTATTTTGAGATAGCTGTTGAAAATTGGAAAATATATCACTGTTGTACACAGTGGGTTTTAAATTGTTTTATTACCTTCCCAGTCCGGTCTATAAAGGTTGCTCCGTGACAGGGTTTGGGATGTGTGAGTTGTCCCATAAAGGTGTGTATCTGAGTCTTAAGAGAGTGGTCTCTTGCCATAAAATGGACGTGTTGAGTATTATTCGGTTCGCATTCAGTCTGTCAGATATCAAATATCCGATATCAAGCCATAGCCATAGTGGTCTGGACTGTAGTATTCTCCATCCACCTTTGAGATCATTTTTTGTGTGCAAAAACACAATAATAACCTTTAACACAGGGGACAACCCTTCTGTCAGTGTCTCTTCTGTATAACCACACACAATCTGACCACTGGTCAATTTTCCTTCGACCTTCCTGATGAAAACACAGCTCTTTTTGCCGTCAGGGCCCCGCAAGCGCCACACAGCACAAGTTGCGGGAGGGAAGGCCAGACTTCATTAAGATTTGTTTTTCCATCTAGAATCCTGCGCGGAGAGCCGCCTCGCCAGGCCTCCAGAGTTCAAATCTGCACTGCAACCAAACCAAATAATCCAGGTCCAAGTACCCGCTCCTAAACGCAACCAGATGTCTGCCCTCAACTCATAATCAGAGAAAACACAGACCTTTCCTACGATTGGTCCAATGGAAGCCCCAGCTGATCAGTGAAAGCTGTCATCCAGAAAACAGATGTGCAGAGTGTGAGTAGAAATTACGCTCGCAGCCTGAGGCCGCACTGAAAGGTGAATGGAGCAGAGGTGTAGTTAAAGAAAATAGTAAAATATAGCATGGGAGGGAAAGCTGCAGACGGGCTCAAATCTGCAGCTCATACTGACGCTGAGAGAAGACGACCAGAACCCCTAGAGGAGAAAACTAAAACTGTCGTATCCCGAAAGAGAAAGATTTAAACACTCACCCCAGAATCACCGCTATCGTCACAGTCATTGATAACTGATATGTCTGACTGATTAAACTGTTTACTGCCTGCTTGCTGGGTGACATGACAGAGCAGAACCGCCTTAGTGTGGGTCAGGTGGGAGGCAC
Source organism: Pempheris klunzingeri (assembly GCF_042242105.1). Taxonomy (NCBI): domain Eukaryota; kingdom Metazoa; phylum Chordata; class Actinopteri; order Acropomatiformes; family Pempheridae; genus Pempheris; species Pempheris klunzingeri. The sequence continues at coordinate 5,034,231 of NC_092017.1, forward strand.
AACATCAAATCACCCACAAAGCCTGAGGCGGCCCTGAGGCTGAGAGAAACGTTCTCACACAAAACCCATCGTGTGTGTGTGTGTGTGTGTGTGTGTTATATTGAGCACTGAAGTTCCAGATAAAATACATATAAATAATATACAAATGATTAACTTTTAATCACTTCCAACAAAGCAGGAGGAGAGTCCGGCACATTTCTAGTACTATTATGATATTATATGTGAACGTGAGGCCTGATGGGATCATTTGGCCTTTAGAGGACTGCAGTATATTAACTACGAGCTACACTCAAACCCTTGTAGTCCACTGTGACTGACTATGTTTTACAAAAGCAGTTTCTGGTTAAAGGGCTATTTCACCCAAACCACAGAAAAAAAAAACACATGTTCCTATTTATCATTTTTAGCATCTGACCAAGAAGAAAGTGAAACTCTGATTCTGGAAAATCACACTGCTGCTATGCATTTTTTTAAATCTGTTTTCTTGATGTTTATGATGGAAGCAGATATACCTTCTATGTTATCTCATTGAAATGACTAAATTAAAAGGATTCACAATTCAACCCCAGTGACTCTGAGATCACTTTGAATAACTTGATATGCTTCTCAAAAACTATCATGATGAAAGCATAGTTATAAAAAGGAGTAGGCAGCACAGACCAGAAGGCAGATAACACATGTCGCATCATCATATTCAGATGTAAAGACAGAAACATTTGACAATGATTGTGATCATTATTTTTGTAAATTGTTACTAAAAGTTTAAAATGGAACTAAATTTGCTAAACGGTGCTCAATGACTTGGGACCTCTTGGCCTACATTTCAGACCTACTTCCAGAGGATGGCATCTGCAATACCAGTGTGAGTTAAATGCACAGAAAGCATCTCTGGAATAGCTCATATTTGACATTGCAAACAGTAAGTAGTTGCTGCAGCCTGGTACCGATCAGCCTCAGAGGGGAGAGCTTACGTCTGTTTTTAGAGTGTCTCAAGGACAAATGTGGAATATTTTTTCCTAATATTGGTCACGTGCCTGGCAAAGAAAAATATCCGAGTACAATTGTCAAAGGTATCCCTTTAAGGGGCCCTCTAAGCTGGCTGAACTGAGCTAAATTCCACAGACACGTTACCGTTAAGACTCCCTGAGGAGTTCTCATCTCTTCTCTCAATCTTAATAACAGACCTGGCTATGGTTTGTCTCTCCTCCTCCATCTGCGATTGCGAGCCCTCTCCTTCTCTTAACAAGCACATTTCATTTCTTCATCCAGCCCTCTGTAATTCCTCATCCCGGATTGGTACAAAGATTCCTGGTGTTTTTGAAGCGAGTCATGCGAAGAGCTAATCATTACGAATCTATGGTTTATACAGCCTTGACAGCCGGGCTCGACTCGCTCTTGAGTTCCCCTGAAGATCAATAACGTCCTGCAGACAGCAATGGTAGGATTACATAAACAGCTCTCGTGATGAGGGCCCCATACACAGCATCACAAGTCGCAGCACCTTTCGCACTCGGATATCTGCTTCTGTCTCTCTGGAAGCCGTCAGGAGGAGAAGGGGCAGCAGCATTGCTAATTTATTAAAAGAATAGCAGTGTTTCTTATAAAAGTCCTGCAGGTCTGATTGCTCTGGTGTAAACACTTCTTGTCCCCTCTCTGCAGATCCAGCCGTGCTCCGCTGCCCTGCAGAGAGTCTGCTCCCTATATGGTAAGCATAGTAAAAACACTCAGGGTTAGGACCCAAAACAAATTATTCACAGGGACCACTGTTTATGGAAGTGTCACCGTCTTGAGGTTTCACATTTTTGTGAGGGTTCCCGTCCTCTGCCAGAGCCCAGCTGTACAGGATTCCACTCTTAAAACATAGGAAAGTGAAACATTAACCCCCATAGCCAGCGTTTAACGGCACATCTCAATGTCATAAATCCCTTACGATCGATTTGTCACCTCCACAGGATTAAAGTTGACGGCCATGAAAACGCCACGCGCTCCTCAGCACCTGCGAGACCTCCTCAGGCCAGCAGATGTTGCGCACCATCAGGTTACATCAGCTGTTCAGATTATTAATCATGCACATGTGTTTCATTTGTTCAGCATTTTCCTATAATGAGGGGAATTTACTGGCGTGCTGACACCTCCGCGCTGATATAAATCAGACGTGGATACGATGCAGAGCAGAGCGCCGTGACCTTGCCGGGCAGCGGTGAGAGCCACTAGACACACAGACAGTGTTTGGGTTGATGTGCTAATGCGTTACCCAGCTGGACCCACCCCCACTCTTTATTATGGAGGTCTTGTATGAGTGGCCCTGGAAGGTTGGTCCTATCAAACCTGCTGCTTTGAAATATCCAAATTTTCTTTTTTTTTAAAAAATATATCAAGAATAGAATTTTCACCTTTCAAGTTAGTTAGTTTATTCTGATGTTTTCATTGGCTGTAGGGAAACGAGACAAGTGAAACTCAGCCCAGTCGTTCTGTGTTGATGTTAGCCACAGTCATTCATTTTACCACCACTGGATGGCGCCAAAGCAAGACATTTTGAAATCCTACACATGGTGGCTTTAAAATAAATAAATCAAGTGAATATCCATTTGTTATCATGTAGCATGCACTTTTGCAATACTCTTTGACAAGCTATGAATGCTTTTTCATTGGGTGTTACCCAGTGATTCCGTGTTTCTTGCAGTGGAAGTGAACTGCTAGTAGCACTTTTGGGTAGAATGACGCCTCTCTGTTTCTCCTCTTCAGTCACATTTCCACTTAACCAGGGTCCTTCAGTCTCCACCAGTTCACTAGATGCCCTTGGACAGATCCCTCCTTTCCCCATCACCAGACCGCTTCACCCACCCGCTCACCTGTTTCCACTTCCTTCATGGTGTAGATACTTTGAGATTTGAGTCTGAACCTGAGCCTGACTAACCCCTTTGACCTTTGATTATTGGACTGGATTCCTGGCTGCTCCTTTTTGGACTCATTCTCCTGTTCTGCCTGCTTTATTACTACTCTGAGAGCTGTTTAATAAATAAACCACTAAAGTGCACTAGCGCTGCCACAGATATCTCCATTTGGGTTTTATGTTCCTATTGCTTTGCACACACCAGTTATAACATGGCATGGGTCATTTTGAAACTAATTCAACAAATGAGATGAAACACATCATATCTTCATCAAATATTCATCAAAGATGAAGTGCCATAACCTCAGTGATACCCAGAACAATATCTGCCAGAGCACACGATGTGATCTAATGATCCAGCGTGCTATAATCCAGGGCAACTCCATAGTTAGATGAGTAGTTAGTTCCGTGGTTAGTTACAAAAAACATACTAACCCAATAAACCCAATCATGTGTCACAAGTGTTTTATTTATTTATTTTTGGCCGTGCTTTATCCAAATCCAGTTTTTTTTTAGTCCCCAACCTTGATCCCAAGTACAACTAGCAGTTCAACAACATCACTTTACTTGTGTTTCATAAATATTCAGTGAGCTCAGAGGGCTTTATGTTTGTCCACGCAAGCTTTAGTACATTATGTATGTAGCACATTCACAAGAAAGATTTCCATATTCTAAGCCCAAGATCACGAGCCCTCAAACATCAACTTTACTGCTCGCTCAAACTGTCATCCATGAAAAGTCTCCCAGTAAAGCTGCCTGTGTTACAAACCCACAACATCCCAAAGACATGGAAAAAAGTCTAACTTTGTAAAATGTTCCACTTCTGCTGCCAGCTCAGTATACATTAGCATTAGTCCTCTGTGCCTCATGGAAGTGACTGAATCCTGCTCTCTTGGTCTCTGTATGTTCACAAACACTAACTGGATTAAAGCTGTTATTATAAGAAAGGAATGCATCCAAAAGACAAAACCATGTCTGGCCTTTCTGGTCAGGAGACATTGCAGTGCATGAATCACGCTCAGTTTGCCCCCATAGCGCCACGGCTCCCTCCAGCCAGGTTCCTTTAATTCTACACGTATGTTCAGCGACCTTGTGTTGTCCAAGAGACAGCCTTGACACACCTTGGCCCTTCCTCCAAACAATGTGTTTACTCCGTAGCCTTGGCAGAGTAGCCTTACTGTGTGAGTGCTGCCATATTTCTGGCTGTAAGCCCCCCTTCATTTGTTGTACCCCGACTGTTCCTCCTGCCTCAGCGCTGACTGGTTGGGTCTCTTGAGCTCCATTTTCGCCTCGCTGCCATTGCAGGCGCTGCACGCATCAAGGTTAACTGTATCGACTCTGTCAGCGTCTTCTCCAGCTATTCCTTTGTATAGCTACCATGAGCTTTGGCATGACGGATTTTTACTCCTGTTGACTTCCTGTTCACCATCTCATCTTTGCAGGACATAACATTGATCACTGCAGCGTGTTTAATTTGAATAGAGATATTTCCTTTGATCTCATCGTTTCATTCTTTTCTTTTCATTTAATTCAAAATGCACCATTCTTCAATAATGAATGTCCTACGATGACTTTCTGGGAATTGTTGCACCTCACACCTGATGGCAGTGTCTTAATTGACATGACATGAATCATTTTAAAAAAACACCTTTAATTTAGTGATGCTCCTTTTATCGTCTTTGATGACTTCAAAATACAGCTAATATCTGGTAATCAAAGAATAAGGGATGAAATAAAAAAGCTTTAAAAAAAAAGCAGAGCATTTACCAGCTTGTGAGCCAGAATTCACGCCGGTCCACGCTGTGACCTTTCCCGACAGCCCGGGCCTCCAGATTGATGATATGATTCGTACTTGAGAATTCAAAGCAGCCCTTTGAGGCAACGCACAGAGCTGCAAATGTGGAACTGTAACACAGCGGGCTCTGTTGTCCGTGTCATCGGGGACTTGGACAGTCCACTTTGATTTGACAGGTTCGCTGCTTTCCCATTGGGCTGTCTGTAGTCCTTCAAGAGCTCCATCAGTGCCCTGCAGGAGCTAAACGCATCGCTCCTGCTCTTCATCTCTGGCTCCGCTGTTGATCCAGCGACTTCTGTGGTCAGTTACTCGCAGATGCAACGCCTCTTTCATGTGTTAGTATTAAACATTCAGCAACTATCCCCCATATTCCTTCTGATCCATATGAACTCTGATTTTTTTGAATGATCTGTTACTTTGTTGTTTGTGTCCCCTTCAACTTTGTTTCTACACATTCCCCTTACGGAAAGACAGGCTTTCATATGCATAATGTACATAATAACAGTAATCTCTGCACAAACTGCAGTACCCACCCATAATAGTTCACCCCACTTAAAGTCACGTGATAGTGATTTTGTTTTTGGATAACAATCCCATTTGTGCCAGCTCTCTGTGTTATTTGCACGCCCCTGCAGGTTACTGAGCTAAGAAGAGAAAATAGTGGAAAGATACAATCTGTATACGGTGGTCAGGTTCTGAAATAAATAGGCTTTTAGTTGATATATTTAAGTGGGCCCGTGATAGTGATAAAATACATTCATGACTATTAAAAAGACTTAGCGTAAAGCCCTCACATTATGCCAGTTTAGCCCAGGTCTGTATCACAGACTGCTTACAGCATCTGATAGGCTGCGGTGCCAAGGAAGTGTAGTGTGTTGTGTAAAAATGCAGACCGCATGCTTATGGCGGGCTCAAAGCGGATATGGACCTTCTTTGCTATAAACTGCACGGTTAATGACGCCAGCGTAGCTCGTGTGGTAGCTGGGCCGCACCAAATCTCCGTTCCCAGGGGTAAACGTAATCACATGGGCAGTCATTAAGATTCAGGCTCTGTTGTGATCAAAACTGTGGCATACACACCAAAAGCTCCCCCTGCTCTTATAAAGCATATTTAGACTATTAGATAAGCCACAACTGACAATTAGGCTGCTGGCTAGCTCTCCCACACACATTTTCCTGAGCCTGGTTCAAATTTTAAATGCAATCTTTGCACGGAGTGTGCACGGGGCTGCTTTATCAAACTCTTTAAGTTTTTATAGCGGTTAAAATGTTGATTGTGCGTAGATATATGCAGGGAATTAATCCTGCCGTGCAGTAAATCATGCTCTTTGTTACCGAGTGTCTTTGTGTGCTGTGATTTGATTGTGTGTGAGCAGTCCATCTTATCCGAGCCAGATGTTTCCAGGTTGAAGCCATTTTAGTTCATATGACTTAAAGGGTGTTAAGTAAAGGAAATTACATAAGCTCTCCGTTTCACAGACAGACTACTGTCTCATGTGTCCTCACTTTCAGCCCAGTAAACAGGAAATGGCTGGAGAGAAAAACAGATCATTTAAATGAGCTCCATGAGTTGCAGAAAACTTAACAAAGGGTTATTCTTTTTATTATTGCACAACTAAACAACTAAAGATTAACGTTTGAACAAAATGTCCAGAGAAAATCGCTGCAAAAGCGTTTGAGGGTTGGATGTCACTTTTGTGAATGTGGCGTCTGTTACTTGTTGTTGGGATCTTTCATGGCTTTGAAAGAGTACGTGGCATTTTCCCAAACTGCTCCTCTTCTGAAGGCTGTGGTCTACCTGCTGTCCGACAGCCACCTGCTCTTCCCCACAGAGTAGTAAAACATCTGGGACCTGGAGGGACTTGGCTGCCTGGTGTAAGCCCAGTGAGCAGACACCAAATCATAGAGGGGAGAGGGGGGGGGGTAATATATGGAGAAATAAAGAGGGACTCGCAGATGTTGCATTGCAGATTAATGCAAATAATCTGGAAAAAAAAAAAAACACAGTGATCCAGATGTGTGTGGAGGAAGCAGCTCCCAGGGGGAAACTCCTGTCTCCTCTAGACGGGACGGAGAGGAATAATTCATCCTCACAGACTCTGCTTGTGTTGTGTTTGGGCCAAGGGGTCACTGTGGATGTGTAGTGATCAGCCTCAGATAAACCTGGCCTCGCCTTAGTCCATCCGCCCTATCAAAAGAAGATTGAGACAAGTTAAAGGAAATACTTCTCCTTCCAACTTCCAACTTGCCTTCTGTCATTCCAAAACCAAAACCACATGAGTGAGAGTGAGACAGTCTTTCAATCCTTCTGCCACCTGGATTCTTACATGATCTTGGACTTGACCTTTCCAGCAGCTCTTAACATGACAACCTTTAGTACCATTTGTGCAAAACTCAACTGGATCTGATTATATTTAATGTGCCTATTCGTTTAATGATTACCTCAATTACCATTGTGGAAGAAAAGCTGTATTTCCATGGCCACCATGAAGTAGTAAAACTCTGACGTTATTGATCACATAAAAGCTACTACGTGTTTAATGTGAATTCGATATTTTCCTTGAACTCACCAGTTTCATAAAAGAAAAGGTTGGGATTCCATGGCCAAGATGATTATCTGGGAATTGTTGATATGATGTGTACTTGAGAATTCAAACAGAGCTGCAAATGTGGAACTGTTGTGCAGCGGGCTCTGTTGTCCATCTCAACTTTTGGCTTTTTTGGTGACCAACTTCCAACATTCCCTTTGCTAGAACCAGAACCACGAGAGTGTGTTTACCTGCTGTCTTGCTGACTAGCTTAGTACCCACCTACAATAGCAAACACGTGTTTCATGCTTTCATGGGAAAGAGCGCAACATTAACTCACTAGCCTACATTAATTTTGGGGTAACAGGTTACATTGAAAGATAAATTAGAAGTCTGCTTTTGTCTACTGCTGTCTGAAATAATTTTTTATTTAAATGAATAGTTTTGAGTGGCACTTTTGTCACTATTCTAAGTTTAAACTACATGTGATGTTCTCAGTGCAGGGAGAATCTAATGGCACCCGGATATCAGTTATCAAAAATACTACTGTAAATAGTGACATTGGCTATTTACACCCAAGTGTATGCTGGAAAGAATGAATTTTATATTTGTGTTTGACTTATTGTTTTAACTCAAACCTTGACCTTTTCCTAAAACTGACCAAGTAGTTTTGTTGCCTTAACCTAACCAAACTGTGACTAAAAACTGATGATAATAAAAGAGTGAAAGTTTGTAAAGTGAAATATAAAAGTTCACTCACTGTACAAATCAGTTTATCGCTCTTGACAGCCTCCTTCACATGGGATTTGAACCTTCTTGTTAAAAAAGAATTTATCATTTATCATTCATATCATTGCTGGACTGGGCGTAAATAGCCAAATAGCAGCTGCTTGACAATTTGCACCTCGATGCCAAACAGAGGCAGAGTAAAGGCAGGACTTTCATTATTATCCTGGGAAAAAAATCTGGAGCGACATTTTTGATAATTCTCACCACTGACTTAATCAAAACACCAAATATTACTCCAGCAGAATTATCCAGTAGAACAATTAGAGAATTATTGAGAGCATGTGATGCTTACATGGTAAATTAGAAACCTCATTGTTCATATCCCTGTATATATGATTCAAGCAGTATCCTTTTGTGTAATCATCATGTGTGGATGTGTCTCAGCCACTATGATCTGTCCTAACAAAACACCTGGACAGTCACCTGGACAAGGCGTTTACAGATCACTCCAGGTAGCTTAACCAGGTTTCTCAAAAGTAGGATAAGTCACAACCAGAATACTAGTATGTATGTAACTACGCACTTTGCCGTGGAGCAAAGGAACTTTGCCGAAGTTTGTGGGGGCCCGACACCTTACTAAGACACTTTTTGTTGTTTTTGCCTTTAATCTGTCATGGATTTGTGCCCAGATGATGGTTGCAGAGGCAGAAGAACACACATCTACAGTACTTTCCCTTCAGCTTCCTCCAGCTACTCCTGAGGCCAGCTGGGAGATGTAGTCCTTCCACTGAGTCCTGGCTCAGAACCAGGGCTTCCATCCAGTCAGTTGTGCTTGGTACTCCTCCAAAAAGAGGAGTGGCATCATTCAACACCTGAAATGGTCTAATAATTCTTAATATGACTACAGCTGCTGATCACCACTCAACAGCTTAATGAAAGGTCAGAGAGGAGCATGGATCGGGTTCCAACACAAACAAATATAGGTCCTGTTTACTGATCATTTAAATCAGGTCATTATAAGGGGGCAGTGAAGCCATTACTTGTTCTTGCTTGCTCAGAGAAACCTCCCTGGGATTACAGATGGCACAAAGTGTAGTTTCTGCTGCTGCCTGAGATGTGTTTGTTGGCACTGCCGAGGGCCGTGGTAACACACTGTAGAGGCAGAAAAGGTTTGTGTTGGACAGGAACCAGCAGAGAGGGTTGCGCAATATTAGGCTGAGCTCACCCTGCGTAATATCTGGGATGAGGAGGGACAGAGGCAGCGGACAGACCGGCAGAGAGGCTCGAAGAGGAATGAAAGGGAAGGGGAGCCAAGCTGGTCCAAATCCTCTAATAAAAGGTGATGAGTGGAGTGTAATTCAGCCTTTGTCATAGAGACTTTGTCAGAGTAAGCTGACTCCAGGGCTCTGAGTGTGTATACATGTGTTACTGCATACAAGAGGAAAAGAGGGATTGTAGGGAGGTGAAACTGTAACAATGAGCTCATTTTCAGCTGTGTCAGGGCAAATTGTAAGATGAGATAACACCCACAACATCATATTTGTCTTTGAGGTTGATGTGCTGAGGTCAGTGTAGATACACTACACAACTGTGTCATCACCGCAGAATTCAGGTGTGCGAACACACACACACCCTGGCGTCGAACCAGTTCTTTGTAGTTGCACGCACACATGCTTGCCAGATGCACATACAGAACACTATAAAGCATACATATGTGAATGCAGGCATACATTGAACCAACAGACTTGCACACACTATGAACAAAAAGCGCGCACAGAGATAATTCAGAAATGCAGATGTTGCTGCATATTATACACCGTTTAGACAAAACACATATACGAGTATTATACACAGATAATTCAGCATCAGCAAAGGCAAAAATGGCACAATTTGCACCCACCCCTCAGCTCTGCTTTATTGCCAGGTAACCATTAGACGGAGGGGCCGCAGAAGTAAGGCCACTGAGGCAAATTTGCTCATCTGCAGCACCCTCTAGTGCACATAACATGCCATTAGGGCTCACAGCAGGATAAGCGCCTCTGCTGCTTATCTGGGTGATAAATCTTATATACTTAGAGAAAGATTATCACAGTCACTTGAGTTATAAATGTGCTTTTTATATGTGTTTTTCTTACTTAGAAAAAAACCAAGACAGTTAGACAGACAGCCATAACATAACACAGAGGAGTAAATCCAATGATGACAAAGGAGAGGTGCAAAGTGTTTGTATGTGTGCATATACATGTGTGGATAGATGGTGAAATAAGTGTTTTGATAATATCTGATAAAAGGGACAGGGGGGAAAGTAAAGTATTCATTGTGATGGTGAGTTATGAATTCATATTGTGCCAGCTTGAAAAATCGTTTACCCAAGGGCATTAAATCATATTGTTTCATTGCATTTGGCTGGACTTCTTTTCTAGATTCTTCATACATACACCATCCTCCACATCTTTTACCACATCTGGGCTGTCTATCAACAGAATGAGCAATAAAATAGCTACAAACCAAAGCAATTCAAACCTAAAACTTAGGCTTGATTTAGAAGATTTGTCAAATATAGTATTTTATCTTCCAAGATTTAGAGAGAAAAATAATAAATGAGGCACTTCAAAGTATTTACGATCCGACTGACCTTGTGCACACAGTGCGCTAAGCCTTCTCTCACTGTAATGCAAAAAAAAAAAAAAATGGTGCAGGATACTTTGAGATGCATCTGAACTTGATTGAACCCCTCCAGCACAGACAGACACTTCTGCAATGAGAGGGATGAGTGTGTGGAGGAGTGCAGACTGCGACCCGGAGCCAAAGTCTGCATTCCACAGCAGTACAGTACAGTCCGGAGTACTGTAGCACATTTATTACAGCAGCTGGATGTACAGGAAGCTGCTTGGCTCTTTGCGTGCTCTCATCGTGCCAAAGCGTGGGGAATAACTGGCCAAGGCCTGTGAGCAAAAAAAGTACATCATATGCTGCCACACTCCTACTAACAACAAGTGAAACTCCTGCACCACTACTGTCTGGAAAACAAAAAACTGAATCTGTGATATTGAAATTGACACGGAGCAGCCAGTTGGGTGCAAACATATATATCCAACTGGGATGGGATTTCACAGTAAAAATGATGCCTGTGAATAACTGGCAGCACATGGCCATTGCGAGATCAGAGTGCAAAGAGACTCAGTTCACTGTGGATCTTAACTTTTCTAGCGGGGGAATCATTAAAAACAGTCCCATTGCTTGATTTCCCCCATGGCAGTGTGGCCCTTATACCCAATTGTTTCTCAATTAAATTGAAAGTGTTGCAGCATGCAAGTGCAACAGTAAGTAATACAGCTGCATGAAAGCTAAAAGACTGTCAATCAATTATCCCATTAGTGAAAAACTTTACAGAAGGGCCCCAAACAGGCCTTGTTTGTCTTGTGTGATTACTAACTCAAGCGGACTAGCATGTCCCAAAGGGGCCACATTCTGCGACGGATTCATCTAGTTCATTTGAGGCAGCGGCCCACGATAACAAGGCGGACAGGGGGTCCCACTGTAACCTCACTGCTACCCAAACCAGCAGCTGTTATTTTTTTGCGCAAAAGCATTAACTTAACAACAGAGCCAGGGTCATCCACTATTCTCTTTATAGAGCAATCACGGGAGGCAAAATGGGCTTATTGAAATAATGAGCATGCACACACAACTTCTGACACACACTCACAAGATTTCTCTGGGCTTTGAAGAGAACAAACACATCGGTGAAACTTTAAGCATTCTCTTTATTTCTCTTCCTCAGATATGTTGCGAAAAAGAAAACAAATATCATTGCAGACTCCAAAGCACTCCTTGTCTCCAGTGTACAAAACTAATCAGCCTCTGTTAGTCGCCCAAGGTCTTCCCATTTTTCATTAGCAGTGTTCAGCCCCCACAGTGAGGCAACATGAAAGAGAAAGCAGAGTGCTCAAAAGATGGCTTCGTATTTGCAATTTATGTCAATCTCGCTTGCTTTAGCGTGTTTACAGAGAGATCAATTCCCAAACTCCGAGGGCCAACATTGTCAAAAATGAATAATTTAACAATGATAACCTTAAACTTTCTGTTTTGCTATAATTGCCTCTGTAATATTCTTCCTGATTTTTTCTGTGCCAAATAGACATGACTGGAATCAAAGCAGTGCTGCTTGTTTATTTCATAGCGGTGACAAAAAACTGTGTTTTTTTAACGACTCTGACCTTCAGCTGTTAACAGATTTGGAAAGGAGGCCTGCATTGCTTTTGTCTGTGAAGCCCTGATGTCGTCTAATCAATGCTAAAGTCTACACAGGTTTTAAATGACTTTGCTGGTTCATTTTCAAGCATTTTTAAATGAATGCAAAGTTCACACGCATTAGTTTTCCTCGCCCCCTACTTAGCCCTTTCAATCAGTCTGAAGTACCGCTGAGGCCTGCAGCCCAGCACCATGCCACTCCTGTTATATCCATTCCACAACTCAGAACTCTTTAAGATCTTGCATAAGCATTAGGATGTGAATATCTGCGCTCCACATGGCTCATCAATGAATTATGGCCCACTGCTTTCCAAAAGATACCACAGATCTGCTTAGCCGATGAAAAATTACATCAACATCAAAGAAGTCCTCTTAAGAGCAAGTTTAGAAGAATTAATATTTGATAATGCTGAAACCCTGCATAAGCACACAGGCAATGAGTGCCTGATAATCTCTTAAGAATATTAAAAGCCCTAATATGCCATATTTACTGATATTAAGGATTAAAACAGCATATAATATGCGTTTAAAAATCGTTTTGCATATCAAAATACAATTTGTGAGCAGTGATTTAATGGTAGTTAATAAGACTCATTCCAGAAAGCACAGCAGACATGGACACAGCAGGCCTCCCTCTGCCACCCTGTGGTCATGTTGTATCACTGCAGCCTTGAAGGGGTGCTGGGGTGTTCAAAACATCCTTTTGTTCTCATTATCTCACTATGGGCTTCATACAGGCGCAGTTTTCAACCTGTAACACCCCCATGTGAGGTATGCCTGGGCAAGGTGTTAATTATGTAAGTTAAAGGGTGAAGCCACTGCTTTTACACAGGATGGTCATAATGGGAGCAACTACTTTCTGCTCCAGTACAGTATTATTTATTTACTATTCATTATTTTTTATTATTTGTTTGACAGTTGTAGTTACTTTGCAGGTTAAGATTTATTTCATACAAACTCTATGACTGCTTCTATGCTGGATACATATGATGCACTGTAAAGATTAAACTACACACTTTCTTCACATTCAGCCCCTCTCCACCAGCTAAAATTAAATAATATAATAATTTAACATTTATTAGAATTCTGTCTCCATGTCAATGCACAAGTCATCGTCAAATCATATGATATATTGGATATTAAGACAACAGGGGCCAGTCTGCTGCGTAATGAATACCTCACTTCTTCTTGTTACACTTGGCTCATAATACTTTTACTTGTAATGGAAGATTTTTACATTGTGGCGCTCCTACTTTGTCTTTTTCCACCACTGCAATAGGCTGCTTTAAATTATGAATACTGTTCATATTTTTCTACAGTGCACTTGTTCTGTGCTGCTTGCATTTCACTTTCAGAATCAGTCTTAACATTTCACTGATTACGTTAGATGTGTCAGCTGCAATAGCTGCATCATCAGTGCAGCATCGGCCAAAGCTCCTCTGCTGACTGTGAAATCCATCACCACACCTGACTTCATATGCTCGGCTTTCAAACTTCAAATTTCTGTCATTTTGCGAGCCACAGAAAAATCCCACTTTTACAGAAGGTGTCAGGCCTTCTTCTGGAGAGACACTATGACATGTCACAACAGGAAAATCACAGGGGTAAATTATGTATTAATAGATGTCTGAAAAAGGGTCCTCACTGGTGCTCTGCTGATGTAGACATGCGTCTCATAATTGGACTAAGGATTAATTTATAATAGAGAAAATGAATTTAAAACAGCGAAGAGTGGTCAGGTGCTGACCTTGAATTCAAAATGAGGCGTGGAGCAGCCTTCATTAGTGAGCCATTTCACCTGCGCACGGAGGGAAGCGGGCTGTGAATCGCTGCATCTGAGTTGGTGAACTCAGTAATTCCTCATACTGTATTGTGCCCTGTGATTTAAACTGGTTCTCTGCCTCTCTTTGTTAACTAGCTTCAGTATAATGATGTAGTTTTCTGTGATGTTCCAACACCATGGCTGGAGGCAGGAGTTTAGTCAGCAGCGTGCAGGATCAAGAAAAAAAAAGTGAGCCACTGAAAATGGAGAAAAATGGCTTGCAGTACCCCAAGGTAGGAAATAAATTGCAGACGATAACTAGTGAAGCGAGGCACAAACAGCATAATAAATTGTTCGAGATTTTTGCTCTCATTTTGCAGAGCAAAATCAAACTTTGGAGTGCACAGTTGGCAGGCCATTAAAAGAATTACTTCATGCTCTGAAAACAGAGGGCTTGTGTCAATCCCTATACCTCACACAAAAAGACAACGCACTCCTCGGAATTGCTTTGTGTTTTCTGCCATCTAGGTGGGTACGGTGATAAGCTGAGATCAGTGAGGCAAGCACAAATACAGTAAGTGACTCGGAAATAGCTTTGAAAGAAAAGTATCTCTGCCGAATAAGGAGCGAAACCTAGAGTTAATACACACTGGCATGGACTAGATAAATATTTATGCACAAATATTTATGTCGTACAGTTTCTCAATACATCAATATTAATGATTAATAATCTGCATTCCACACATTTAATAATTTAGCAAAAATAAATAAGTCATATTTTGCCCACTCTATAAATATTCAGCAGATTGGGAGAAATTGTAGTTGTCTGCAGACTACTTCTTGTTGATAATAGCAGTTGCTGGAGCAAAGTACATTTAAAGATTTGTTAGGTGTTCACTAAATCCAATCCACATCTCACAGGTATGTGAATATGAGAATTACCACTCCAATCGACCACTGCAGACATCACACACAGGTTGTGTTTCTGTCAATGCACTGAACAAAGACACGTGAATGGCGCACACAATAAAGTGCATCATGGTTTGGGACATCTGCATCTACCGCCATGCGTTTGTGTAGAATAATAATATCAGACACTATGGTAGAATTTAGGTCTAAGTCTAAACTGGGCTTCCAGCTTCCAGTCAGCTTGACGTTTGATGAAAATGTATATAAACGTGGTTCAGTCATACGAGAGGTTCTCCGTGCTTCGAGGTTGTGTTCCTGGATGCTTACTGCCTGGAATCACGTGAAGAAAGGCAAAGAAAACACCAACAAAAGTAAAGAAACGAGCACTGTGATAAATATCACCTGTTCTGAAACACACTGGTGATGACGTGACTTTTTTTTTTTTCCCCTGACTCAGGAAGTTTGAAACGCCCGATGGTTTTCCTGTGGAATCATGGAAAAACCATGCAACGGTATTAATAATGCATTTTCAGCATGCATTCTGCATCATTATTCTACAATTTAAATGAGGGTTAAAGCTCGCTGCTTTACTAGTACAAGAGCAATTGGACATTAAATATACAACAGTAGCATCTTTTCACCAGTGACACTTTGATTGCAACCATTTTGAAATTCAGTTCATGGTCTCACAAGACACATTTCATGGTGTCTGTGCTGCCCATGCTCTTGTTACACTGAGATCTGATGAACCCAGAGGAGACCATGGGCAGTCTATAGATCCATTCATGGACATCTGTTGTTTATCCACATTACAGTGACAGTCCACTCACTGTATTAACACAACAATCCACATCCCTGTAGTCTTAAACACTTTAATGCAGCATGCAGTTCAAGGTCACGCGTCTTATCAATAAGAACTTTTAAAAATGTTGTAATGTTACACTCTGTTATCCCCCCCACCCACACACACACACACACACACACACACACACTCCAGCTGAGGGGTCATGCGTGGCTTTGGCACTGTAGGTGAGTTATTATGGGAGCAGGTCCGGATGGAACTCCTCTCCTGGATAACGGGGACTGAACCGGACATGTGGGGTCGGTGTGCGCTCACGGTGACGCTCATCTCTCTACCTCCGCCGTGCACATCCCTCTCCTCCGGACCAGGGTGCAACCTGCGCGATTTTACAGCAAAATGGCGACAGTGTGAGAGAAGGAGAGACGAGCAGCGGTGTCAAGCGCAAGGACAAACTTGAGGACATGGTCCGTCGTGCTGAGGTAGGAGTTAGAGCCCGCCGTCCGCTTCGATGTGCGCAGGGATACGCAGTGTCCAGGTATGGGCGTTAGCCGGCGGTGTCCGCCGTGTGCGGCCACCGGGAGGGCTCCAAAACACCGCAGTGACTGAAAGGTGGAGCCGCTGTCACCTCAGCTTCAGCTGGTTCACCGCTGCGACATGAAGAATTTCTCCAAGTCATTGCTGACACAGTTCTGTGTGAGCGGCTCGGAGCAGCTAGCTGCTGTAGCATAGCCGCCTCAACAAAGTCAGAGCCGGGGGAGCAGCTCTCAGTGGGGGGGGGGGCTGCCTCCAGCTGGAAAGACCACATGAAGTGAACTGGAGCTGTAAATGTAAATGATGGTGTTCGTCACTTGCAAACATTTGATGGAGAGCTGCAGCACATGGTGCTACAGGAAACTTAGATTCTCAAGTTTAGTACCTGTGTGACTTTAAAAGCCCACAGAGAGATTCTGCATGTCAAGGCAGTGCTGTGTGGCTGTGGGGGGGTGGGGGGGTCATTGGACCTGCACTGTATGGAAGGTGTTAAATGCCAAAAGAATTAGCAGTGGGTGAAGATGATCTCCAGTCAAAGTGCATGTCAGGAACAAAACGCTGTGTGGACATAATGTAGAGCCACCAGACCTACCAGCAGAGACTGATGGGCTAGAGAGGTGTGTGGAGCCCAAAGCCAGAGTTTTCAGTGGCATAAAGGGGGCTTTCTTTTCAAGGCTAGATCGCCATGGTAACCGCACACCTAACCTGCTGTGTGCGATATCTAGAGATATCTCAGGTGAGGGAACACATTCTACAGGTAAACCTGTTGAGCTGGACATCAGTAATGCTGCCAAACAAAACCCTGCAAACACCACCAAGTCCTACAATTTGGAGAGCAAGAGAATGAGCAGCTGTCACGGCAGAAACAGTTGTGTGTTACGTGGTAAAATAAATATATTAACATACGAATTTACACAACTAATACTTTTGTGCTAGTATCTTATGTCAACAGTGTTGCTTTTTGCGGTAATATTTTTATATACATAGCTTTCATATACATATATATTCATAGCGATCCATCATAATGACTCGCTCCTCTTGACTAAAGTAGGTGGCTCACGATTGCTCCATTTAAAGTGAAAGTGAACTTAAATGACGCACCAAGCTCTCCCTCTAATGGGAACACACACAGAGCCCGATGGGGAAAGACCACCGTCTTTCTGCATTGTTTGCTTTTGATAATAGCCATCAATGAAGGGATCCTGTCCACGGACAGAAAAGCTACAGGGCTTGTAATTTTAAACCGATACAGGAATTATTGAGTTAAAACTATATAAATAAAAAACCTTCTCCCTTCTCATCGCCTCAAGCTCAGGTTCTCTACCAGAGGCTCTCTGGGCTCTCAGAGTTCTGCGCATGGTCCGGTTTCTGCTGCCTGAGGTATTCACTTAGAAGCTCATCTCCGGATCTTGGTTGTTGGCTTAGTGTACAGTCTCAGGGTGGTAGGTACTTGGCTGTGGCTGACTTCCTTGTGGCCTCCTCATGGTTCCAATTGGCCTGCGGAATCCCAAGGTATTTGCAGCTGTCCTGCATCCTGATCCTGGGGATCATCCCCCCCAGCCCCCCCAGCTGAGTATTTTCCTCCTCATCGATACCATCCGACCAGACTTATCTAGTCCAAATGACATTCCGATGTCATTGTTGTAGATCCTGGTGATGTGTATCAGTGAGTTGATGTCTCCCTCATTCCTAGCGTACAGCTTGGTGTTGTCCATGTAGAGGAGGTGACTGGTATCCATAGCCACTCTTTGAGATGATCTGGCTGAGGGGGTTCAGGCCTATGCAAAACAGCAGTGGGGACAGTGCATCACCTTGGTAAATGCTGCACTTGATGGTAATCCACACGGTGCACAGGTTGGTCTTCCTGGTCTTGTAGTCTTGGGTGACTGCTCTATCAACCAGTCGTGGATGCTTGGCGCCCCTGGTATTGCTACCAATTCCTTTCTGGGCCTTGCTCATGTATTGGGCCATGTGCCTACTCATCTTAGCTGCTATGATGCCTGACAGGAGCTTCCATGTTGTACAGGGGCAGGTGATTGGCCAGTAGTTGGATGGAATCTTCATACCGGATACTCTTTCTTTCTTGATGTGGTGTATATCAGCTGATTAGTCTCAGTTATGGTCCTAGTAGGGATAGTCCGTAGCGCTGCATTCACATCTTCTAGCATTCTTTCAGAGGGTAATTTGTTACTTAGTCTTGGGAATCGGCAGTGAGGGTGCCAGATATCCAGCTTACTGATGATCCTCAGTCTCAGGTCAGTCGCCCTTGCGGTGATGGAATCAACAATCTGGAAATTGTTGGGGCTTGGTACCCAATCTCGGAGTGTGGGGGTGATGATGACATCCCCCCTCTGACCTGTTGTCCTGGCTCCCCCTTACCGTAGCATGTTTCAATCCTTAGTTATGATAGCAATCCTTGTTTACGAATGTTGGAACACTGAGCTAATAGTTGTGTCTTGGTTAGCTTAGATGTATCCATAGCTTCCACATCCTCTGCATGTGGCCCCTCTCGCAGAGGCTGCATGCAGGGATTATATTATATAAGGTTATATATTATATGAGGTACTTGACATGGGCTTATAGCAGTGGGTTTTAAACTGCAGCGTAGCAAAGGTTTGTACTTTGTGACATTGAACAAAACTGAAAGCAGATATGGCAGGTAGTGATAATGCTTGCAATAATTTTTAGTATTACCTGTCTAGAGGCACAATTCCTGGATGCTTTTTTTTTGCACTGCTTAGTAGTTCTGTCATTGAAGATCTTCCATAACATTGGATCTGGAGGAGTTGTTATGAGCTCAGGAATGGAGGTTTTGTAAAATCAAGGTATAGACCTACTTAATTAAGTCCATCGCTCCTTGCTAGTGTCTAAGGATGAGCTTTCATGGCTGTACAAAGAAGTCAGTTGCAGCTTAACAGCCTACTGTTGGTTTTACTGCATTAGTATACCGCAGAGAGTAAAGGAGTCAACTGCCCGACTAAATAAATCAGATGGTTGAGGTATGTTATTCACAAATTGATTATATGTCACTTGACAAGGTCAAATATTTTAACCAAGATGCCTGAAGTCCCTGAATGCTCAGCATAGCAAACAGTTATGTGTTCTCTGTTGGCCTGGCCGGCTGCTTACACAGCTATAAATGAAGACACCTGGGACTACTTAAATGGGAGTACACTGGCCTGAATTAGCAACTCAGCTGAGGAGCTGAGCAGCTGCAGAGATGAGATATTTTAGTAATCAGGTGGATCTACCAAGAACATTGAGGTCTGCAGAAATATAACAGGCGAGGAAATAAGGACGCCTCGTTTTCATAGAATCACTTTTTGACTCATTAAGTCTGCATGAAGTTAAAACTATCACAGTTTTTTTTTTTTTATGAATATATTGAGCTTTTCAGTTTTCTGTACTCACTATTGTACCAGGCAAATATAAATACCAGCTCCCATTAGAGCAGAATTATTGTGTTAAATTATAAATAATAAAAAAAATGTTACAATTTCCCAGAGGCCGATATCATTTCACTACTAGACTACTTACTTACTACTACTTTACTTAAGACAGAGAGATGCAGCAACTTGACAGACATGAGAAGCTGGAACCAGAGAATTTCAAGCAAGATGTGTAGTTAGCAAAGTAGTTGCTCTATTAGATTATTTTTTAGTAATTGATCCTTTGACAAATCATTTCAGTTTAACCTTAAGGCGCCACTTTGGTAAAACATTTTCTGTTTCGATGTTGATACTGAGGTTCTAGTTACTGAATAAGCAGCGCACATTATATTATAACATAATTACATAATTAACAGTGTATAAAACAGAGAAAAGCAGCAGGTTCTCTCATATGAGAAGCTGGAGCCAGTAGATTTTTGACATTTGTGCTTATAATTATGAAATTTGTTGTCGGTTTGGGGTCCTGGAGACCCTGAGACTCTTTAAAATGGACAAATCTTCAAAAACTTCACACTTGAAACAGGTTTAAATGGTTTAATGTTCAAAAACCACATTGTTTTTCTTGTACCAGACATGGCTGCTGCAGCCTCTGTCTGAACGCTGTTTTAGAAGAACAGAAACAATCTGCTGCTTTGCTCTCGCCTTTGACATTTTTGTGTTACCAGGAGCTGGAGCTAGTGAGGAAAAAACACTGGTGGACAGCGAGGTGGACTCAGGAGGTTATGACATCATAAAGGGAGCCAAATCTAAACAGAGTCTTTTCAGCCACATTTACTGAAAGATGGAGAGAGAGAGGAGAAACAGAGAGAGGACGGTCTTTTCTCAGAGTTTAGTGGTCTGTAGACACACCGGGGGCACATCTTCATGTTGACAAGACATTCAAAAGTGCAGTTTGCACAATATAGGACCACTGAACAACTGGAGAAAATATACCGACATCGACTTTTCACCTTTATACTTCATGACCTTTGCCAATTGTAGAATAAATTAGCAAAGGTAATTACGAATATAGAATATACTTATGTGTCAAAGCCATATTTCAGATGGCAGAAAATCATGCATTGTTTCTGTTTGGGCTCCCAGTGAGCTCAGCTGTAAAACATAGTGAAATGCAATGGGTTTTACTTTGCTCAGTAACTGTGACTGATGTGTATCTATACAGCGCTACCTCCCAGATAACTCTAACTGTCCCGAGATATAAGCAGTGTCATGTCATCAGATAACACATTGTACATTTCATCTGTGGTGACAGGGTGCTCTATATTTGTTCTAAAACATTGCATAAACATTGCTAACACTATAGTCATCTCTGTATTTCATCACTTTCATCTATGTGTGATTTTGCAAAAAGTTGGTTTTGCTATTATTATTATTATTATTATATTATTGGCATTATTATTATTATTATTATTACACATACAGCTGTGGGAGCCCAAAAATTTGGAAGTCAAGCCAATGTCAAAAAAGGGTTATTTTTTGTATCCCTCAATGGATGTATTTTTCAAGAAATAATCTCCTCAGTTATGGATCCCTAAACAGAGTCTTGAGTTTTGAGGGACAGATCCCCTGAGGCAGGGTGTGTCAGAAGTAATCACCAAATCTTACTGAAACCTGAAATGTTTCTTAAAGAAAATCCCAGTGATCTGAGCAGTGAGCAGCTCTCAGCTTCATCTAAGTTAAAGAGCTTTTTTTTTTTTTTTTGCTATTTGTGTGTCTGTTACAGGTGTGTTCTCTAAGAGCCAGGTGGTGGAATCAGTGCTTCAGCATTGACTGGTAAGACCTGGTGTTTCTCTGTTGTTTTATCTTAAACATTCAGCATGAGCACTGAGCTCCACTTTCTCAAATTTGACAAACACGTATGAAGCACTGCCTCTTGTTAGAAGTGACATTATCAACTTGTGGTTTAAGATTCTGGCAAGGTGACCTCCTGTGAAGCAACACGTTCACAGTGCGGTTCAAATAGCCACAGAAGTGAACTGAAAGTATTTGAACTGGTGAAATTAGCCTTGATTAAGTTTTAATTGAAAAGCAAGAAAATATGTTCTTGTTAGTATCATCATTATTATGATCACAATAGCAGAGCATAAACCTAAAATGTGATGTCTCCGAAGAGGTGTTATCATCCGAGGCACAGTTGTACGTCTCCTTACCGGCTTAACACCTGAAACTGTAGCTCAGACGTGTGAAATGCTCTGAAACTATAGCTGGGTGTGATTACCAGTCAAATTAAATCTGAGATGTCAGTTACATGTGTCAGTGTTTCCACTCCTACGCTTGGCAGGTTGTAGGGAGTGACAAGCTGGCTGTTGATTATTTTCCAGTGTGAAACAGAATCACTTAAACACAACTAGTGTTTGCAATTTTCCAGTCTTTGTTTAATTTCCCTTAAAATGTAAGCCACTATTTTGAATTTTGACATTGTCACCACAGTGAAGTTCTGCCGTTATTGTTGAATCAGTAGCTCCAGTATTGCTCAGAGGTCTGATGAGGTCATACACGTTTCCTCAGTAATTCCGTGAAATACCTACTAAATACTTATTCAGCCTGATTGTCTCCAACTTTCATTGATCCTCATCCAGAAGATCAGTGTGTGGATCCCCTGCTCCTCTAGTCCACATGTGGAAGTGACCTTAAACAAGACCACGAACCCTAAATTGTCCCCAAAGCTGTGTTTCAGTGTGTGTGTGTGTGTGTGTGTGTGTGTGTGTGTGTGTGTGACTGGTTAGCAGCTGATTGGCAGCCTGCCACCATGCACAGTCTATTTACCATTTGATGGTTCCATGCTGGTCACTGTCACTAAACAAAGTCAAAACACAGACTTTGCACTCACTAGAAGCTGTGTCATTTTAGAAGTTAATTACCAATGAAAGGATTTATGTTTACCATTCTAAAAAAAAAATTACTGATTCATTGATTGAATCATCAAGCAAAAACAGCCAGACAGTTGCTGGTTCCATCTTCTCAGCTGTAAACATTTGCTGCTTTTCTTTGTCTCGTATGACAGTAACCTAAACGTCTGTGGGTGGTGACACACTTCTTGACCCACTGTTGGACAGATCAAGCAATTCTTTGCTCTGGTAAATTGTGGTGTACATTCTATTCTGTTTTGTGACACTCTACAGACCAAACAATGAACTGTTCATTCAAAAAACAAGTAATAATGAAGATAATCATTAATTGTGGCCCTTTTTTTATTTATTTATTTCAGCTTCATTTAGAGTACAATAAAATTCTGATACAATTTAACTGCCCTAATCCAGTTTTCTGCTCTTTTTATAATGTCCAAGCTACAAATTCATTAAAATTCAAAGAAACCAAATACAGTAATGAGTAAAAATGTGTGTAGTATAAAATGTATGTTGTGCAGTTTATGTCTGGAAAGGCTTTGATAGCCTTAATGCACTATTAATGCCATCATCGGACGCCATCCCTTTATACATTTGGAGCGTTATGCTATTTGCTCCATGTCATACTTTTTGAACCTATATGTTATTAGAGGGGGGATTAGGATTCAAGCACCTAATTGTGATACACTTAATGGTGACTACTAGTAGGATTAGTAAGAAATAGATTTTTTTTTTTAGACATTTCATTGGTTTTACACACGTATGTGCAGCTGCATCTCATTTCTGATGTAGCAAACAGTATGGAGACATGAGAAAGCTTTTGCTTGCTTAATTTGTGACGGCAGCTCTACGGAGAGGGATTTGCAGAAGCTTATTTTGGATGTATTTCCAGGGATGAATGTTCATTCTCTGAATTTGATTCTCTGACACATGATGCAGCCTGATTATATAAAAACCCTCAAGCAAACAGCTTTTGAAGCCAGTTTATGTCATGACAACATCCAAACTTGGATTTGTGTTCTTTTTTTAGTTGTGTGTTGTGGATATTTTGTTCACGTTCACAGACTGGAATTTACATGTAGATTGAATGGCACTTTGCTTTCAAAACGCAATGGCAGTGACTTCTTCTTGGAGAGGCATTTATTTGAAAGGAGAGGCAGATTTCAGCCATTTAAATCTAAGGTATTGGCAGGTGCCTTTGGTCCATCATAAGCTGAATGAAGCATCAAGTCACGATCTGCAGATGTCCACAATCCGGCCTGCTGCACAGCCTCTGCAGATCAAACCTCCCATTATCCTGGTTCACCCAGGTTATGGACCATTTCCTCCACTAAGGGGCAGAATATGATCACTGATACTCTGAGCCCATCAAAGGGATGATGCACTGAGAAGCAGCATCAGTTAATTTGGCCTGTGTAATCACATTAAAATGAATAGATGATGATAAAGGCATTGGTGGATAGACACAAACGGCTGTTTAGACACTTTCATACACAGGATCCCATTATATGAAATCTGACAGGAAATGTACAAAAATGTAAAATAATAAAAAGACCACTATATGACTCAAGAATATACTGATGTGTAATAATAATAGTATTCTTCTTATTATTATTTTTATTATCAATATTAGTAGTATTAGTATTAATGATAATAATCTACAAATCCTTTAGTGAATATTTTTGTGCAGTAATTTGGTATCCTCCCATTATTTGGTTTTATTTTGTATGCAACATAAAAGATTCTAAATTACCAGGCTACATAAAAATACTTGCTGCCTCTGGTATATTTTAGGTCTGATCCAAATGTATGCAAGTCTGCAAGAATGTCAAATCAGTATGGTCTTGTGTTTATCCCTCAGAACATTTCACAAGTCCAAACAACCTCTATCTTTGAGGGTTGGGATTAGCGAGCTTCTGTTGTACATGAGCTGTGAGGCGGCTCACCCTTTCTGTGATACCTATCTAAGGTTGAGCTCAGCACTTTCCTCATTAATTTTCCACTTATTCTCAGAGTTGGATGTGATATTTTAGAGATTTGAGCACACGGGGCACAGGTTAGGCACAATTATGCTGACAGAGGGCTTTTATAGCTATGCTCAATAAAATCTGGAGTATAGGATTATACATGTAGAAAGTTATATAGTGATTAACCTTCATTTCGGTCCCCTCGGTGATCTCTGGGAGGCAAATCCTCCTCCAATCAGCTGCTGTCAGGTATATTTCTTCACCCTGATAAATGACCTTCAAAATGATAGATCGAGACATCCCTTCTTCTTTTTCTTCTTCTTCTTCTGCTTTTGAAGCATTTGTTTGCCCTTTCAGGCAGTTCAAATGCTTCCTTAAGCTACATACCAGTTCCATTTCTTTCAGCTGTGTGGCCGTATCGTTCAGAGGTACTGCAAAGGTCTCCTTGTGGAGTTTTTGACCACTAGTGGCGCTGTGGAGCAGATTTTGATGAGTGGGTTGCCGTTTTTTTGCTTGGATCACGCACGCTGAATGTAAATATAACTTAACATATATAATAATATCTTCTTGTGGTGTGATTTGTTACCTTTTATACCAAAGTATCAGTCACTACGTATCATACCGAGGCGATTTCAGTTAGCGTAGAAATTAAGGGGAAAAGTTATCTATCTATTTTTTGTATTCTTACAGATGCCATCTGTTGGTAATTTGGTGCACTGTATCTATTACAGCAAAGCTTTAACAAATGTTATGATTGGAATCGTGCAAAAAAGAGAAATAAATAGAGAAATGAATATATAAATACAGATTTACAGATTTTTGTGTGGGAATTAAATGATCAGTTTGTAGTTTCAACAGAAAATTCAACCCATAAAAATTCAGTGTAGTTCTTATTAGCTTGCATTGACAGAAATGTATTCGAGCAAAATATCTCCACCTGAACAAGTCCTTTTGTTTCTTAATAATTATGAACTAATCCGTTTTTTCCCAAACCATTAACAGTCTGACAGTGGGCTGAGATTATTTTGACCAGTTTCCTAAATTCACTTGTTTCAGGAATTAGCTAGAAATATATGTCATGATGATGTAATAATAGTAATTTGACGCAATAAAACACATTTCTGGGCCAGAATCAAGAAAACAACACTTAAAGAAAGAAGGTTCTTGAAACACCCTTTTTTAAAAAAAAAAAAAAACCAAACGTGGAACAGGTGAAATAATCTCACCTCCGTTAACAGATTTTCACTTGTTTGAGATAAATGATATTTTTGGGACTGGGGGATTTTCAGTGTGTGTTTGAACATGTTGGCATGTGGGTTCGTTGTATTTGCTCAGGTTTTTGGCGTTGCGCCAGCAGCTGCAATGGAATACTGGCTTCATTTTCAATGGTGTACTCCTTTTTTTTTTTTTTTATCAGGAAACTGAAAAAAAAATCCTGTTAATCTGCTAATGATATAGAAAAAAATAATGAAAGCTCAAATCTCACAGTTGTTAAGCATCATTAAATTAATTAAATGCATTGATGTCATCATTCCTTAGTTATAATGCGGTATGATACGGTTTAAATGTATATGAATTTATATTATTTCATGTCACAACATTATAATTATCAGTAATCCCTGTTCCTCAAACACGGCATGATTGAAGAAGCTATTCTATCTAGTGCTATCTTGTTTTTTTTCATGCGTTTGTGCATCAACGCTGCAAAAAGCAGGCTTTCACAACAATGGCAGTTCCCTCCCTCGCCCCATCCAAGAAAGGACATTTTTGAGCCCCTTTGATTTGGCCCGATTTGTTTTGATGTGAGGAGTGAGTGGTTTTTAAAATCTCCTTAACTCCCCAGGCCTGGCCCAGCCTCCCACAGGGCTAATGACCGTAGCCTTGCCCGTGTTGAATAATACAGACGCTTGCGAGGTGGAAGTGGGGAGGAGGGCAAGGGTTAGACATGGGCCCTCCTTCTACAGTACACCTCCATTGATAAGATTGTATTAATTGGTATGAATAGAGAGGGTTTTCTCCCTCTCCTTGTATACATTTACCATTATACTCATTAGCTCCCTGTTGCCTCCCAGCGAGTTTCTCCTTCACATCCCCCGGGGTCTCCTGGGAGGCAATTTGCATCTCTCCATGGTGTCTCTCTGGGGTTATTGAGGAAATATTAGCCCCTTTTCTTCTGTGGCCGACCCTTTGATTTATTTGGAGCTGGAGCTGATAGAGTGGCACTCACATGTTAATGACTGGCGCTGATACAGGCCCCTGGTGCAAGATGACTCATTGATCCGGGTTGAAAAGGTACAATTGACAAGCAGTACTGAATAATCGCCTTACATGCGTCTGTGTGTGTATGTGTGAGTGTGTGTGTATGTGTGAGTGTGTGTGTGTGTGTGTGTGTGTGGACCTTGGGAAATGACAAGGGAATCCCACTGCTGTCAAGGCTACTGCGCTCAAGCTGTCCACTTTTCCTGATAGAGTTAGATAAATAGGCTTTTGTTGGCCTCTGAATTCCTTGTGACTTTTTTGACAGCCACAGTTTTGGGGTTCTCTCTTCAGAGGCTCGCTTCTTCTTTGTTCACCCTAGGCTCTGCTATTCATGTCATCTCTTTGACCCCATGTGATCATAGCGGGGCTTATTTTAGCCACTTCTAGGTCTCCAAACCCAATCAGAGGCTGCATGCGACCCACTTGATCCAGTTACTGTTGAGAGTTGTTTGTCCTGGTCTAATAATAGAATTCAAGGTGACTACTGAGGACTCACTTTGGTTGCCATTAGTGTCTACCAGGCCCCTGCTCCCTGCCCCCCCCCATGCCTATTCCTGCTGAGGTGCACTCATATTATCTTTTAAAGAAAGATAATGAGAGATTTCATTCTAATACCTGCGATGCTTGACATGCCTCCGAATTTAAGCTCACTGATGTCTGCTCAGCAATGTGGAGCCTGTCCTCAATTTGGAGAGCAGTTTGACACCGACTCCCTTTCATCTGAATGGTCACATGTCTACGGCAAAGCGGCAGCAACAAAGTTTGATATATATTTATATATATATATATTTAATTTCTTCCCATCTCAACTGAAGAGGAAGGCATCTGAGCATGCCTAATCATAGCAACAACTTCTGTCGTGCGTAGTATTTGTATACTTCCAGTTATATGGTAATAATAACATTTAATAAAAGTCAACATCCTAAGCGCCACTAAACAAAAATACCCAGCACAGCAATCGCTGCATCTTCTCTGCATACTTATAACAGATTAGAGGTTATGTATATCAATTGCGCAGCTCATGCATATTGTTATGAAGGAGAAATGCAAGAAATGGAAATGTGCCATTTCAACGAGCCGGCACAGCTTGCCAAAAGCGGGCAAGTGGGTAGTGCTTGTGGTGATGGTCGGGTTTGTTTTCCTCTCAGTGTTGGGAGATGAGAAGTCATGTATCTAAACAGAGCAGATATGATGTTTATGAGAGCCATCTGCTTGGCAGCCCTCCTGTGCCCACTGCCCTCCTCAACGTGAGAGCAGCCTCATTAAAACAGTCACATGCCTGAGAAATTTCTAACCGCTGTTTTTTCTTCTTCTTCCCCCCTTTAAAAGGAGTAGAGTTTAAAACTAACAAAGCCTTGGGAAATCCCCATCAGACATCCCTCCCTTAATCCATTTAATTTTGAAAGGTATTGTTTAAAGCTTTAAAGTTTATATCGTTTAATCCCCCTCCAACACTACGGGCAGCAAATGAGGCCGTGTCAGCAGCTTGAACAGATATAATCTACTCCACACAACAGAAAATCCTCCTTCAAGACAAGGTTGCATGGGTTTCCTGTGAACTCACTGTTTGATGTTTCTACCTGCTATTGAACATGACTTCTGTCTTAACCCAACTGTCACACGTTCCCTGTCCCCTTTTATCACTCCGAATGTTCTCGCTTCACCTTTTTTCATCAGTAAATCTACCATCACAGCCATTTCACTCATTCCCCTTTTTTAGGATCGGGGGCAATGAGAAGTTTGTTGTGGGCAGGTTCAGCGGGACTTTTTGGATGTTTTTTTTTTGCCAGTGCTGAACTTTGGCCAAAGGACAGGATTGTTTTTTTCGGTATGTGAGATTCCGTCTCACCTGTGGTTCAAAGGTACCACTCTCACCAGTTTAGCCCACATCCCGCCCCCATGTGTGCTCTTTTTGGTTTTATATCCCCAGCGTGTGTTACGTATGTGCATTAGAGTTGTATCGAGCGATTATTTTGGTCTATAAAATGTCCGTCTCCCAGAGCTCCATGTGACGTCTCTTGTGTCTTGTTCTGTTCGATCAACAGGACCAAAAGATATTCAAATGATTATTTGATATAGAAAAACTGCAAATCCTTACATTTTAGGAACCAGATTATTTTTTTAAAGCCTGCCAGTCTGTAAATTAAACAATTATTCAATTTTCAAAATAGCAGCAGATACATTTTCTGTCTCAACTAATCGACTGACGGTTTCAGCTCTACAGTGCATATACCTTCCACGCATTATTTTCTCTACTAGCATGTTTGAGCTAAAGCAATTAAGTTCGACATTTGGGGAAAGCACTTATTCTCTGTCTTGCCGAGAGTAAAATGAAAAGGTCGATAACGCTGTCCACTTAGTGTTCGGCTACAGCCAGCAGCTTAGCTTAGCGCAAAGGCTGGAAATGGGGGGGGGGGGAAGCTAGCCTGTAACAAAATTCACCCACCACAACTTAAACAAATCAGACACGATGTTTGAATCAGTGAGCTGCTGGATTCTTAGTTAGTAGCATAGCTGCAAATGTCAGCAGGATTTTGAATGAGGTTTTTCTAATTTGTGGAACAGAAGCTGGAAGTTCCTGTTTTACTGATAATAGCATGTTAAAAAGTCTTTGAAGACTATACAAATGATCATTAATCATCATAGCAATCAATTTTTTTTCTCAAATATGTCCGACTATTCCTTTGAGTTACCGCTTCCAGATATGTACTTACCCACGAATCCTTTCTTAAATTACCCAAATAGACACCAATATCCTCGATGTCAATGCATGCATTAGCATTTAATTTGTTCTTACTATAAAGAACACAATTTTAGTACATGCCAGGCAACATGCCAGCAATACTCATATGTTTTCCTTTAGTGTCTCATCTGACTCAACTCCAGTATATATAACTCTAGTATATATTTTCAGTCAAGCAGTAAATTACATTGTTTAGGTATCAAAGGCTTTGTGTAATTACATTTGCGCAATTCAGGATGACAGGGCTGATAGTGTCTGCACAAGACGCTGGCATACATAATCACAGCCAAAATCCCATTAGGGAGAATGGAGACCATTATTATGGAAATGACCTTTGGGTGACAAGAATTCAGAGGGATAAAAGAGTACGTAATCCAGACAAAGACGTCGTGTGAAGCCACTCTGTTTATTTTCTCCTGTGTAAATTTAAGAAATTTAGGGTGTTTCATGAATCTGAAAAAGAGACGGTCACATAGAGGAAAGTGACGTTTGTCTGATGGCGTGTTGCTAATTTTGTCCCGCTTCTCTGCTCGTTGACACTGTGGGTAGAACTGCAGGACTAAGACGGCAGAAGAAGAACTTAACAGTGTTTTTTTCTTTTCTTTTTTTTTCGCTGTGGCACCTTTGCTGAGAGAACACACTCACCTTGGGATTACTGGAGTGTCAAGCTGAATCTCTGTTTGTTTTGAGCCACACTTTGATACTCTCACACTTAAGAGGCAGCTTCATAAATTCACATTGTGTCAAATAAATCAATAGATCCCATTAGCTGAGGAAGTTGTGTAGTGCAGTACTTGAGGGACTCTGGCTCCCCTTGTTTAGACATTTCTCCAGCAAAGGCGATGGCAGAGGAATACAAGGTTGGCTGTTGATCCATACAGACAGCTCCAGCAGTTGAAATGGTTTGGCTGACTGGTCCCAGTTGGTTTTCAGTGCTGTCTCCACTGTGCTGCCAGCCTGGGTCTTCAGTTGAACAACAACAAGGAATTAGCTTAGACATTCACAGCCTTACAACCCTACAGCGCCAAACTGTTCCTCCTCAACCTGTTTGTTGTCCTCATAAGACCTGAAGTTGGGATATTTCAGCTGTTTGCTGCTTGCAACTAGCAATTATTTTCACTATCAATTGATCTGCGGATTATTTTCTAATCATTTTGTTAGAAATTTGTTTCAAATGCCTGGCACAGTTGTTTACAACTCAAAATGACTGAGCCAACAGTTGCCAGCAGGATGTTATTATCATTAACTCAAGCTGGATTTATTCACTTCTTCCATAGTCCAGCATTGTTTCTGCTTCGGTCGGTGCCTGTCTTACTCAAACATCACTTTGACATGTGGGCACTGGGATATTGAACCACTATCACTGCATTTAATGACCGACTGACTGAGCTCCCAGGCTCCGTGTCAAATGAAGTCTCACAATAGTGACTATAGCTTGTATTCTTAGAGGGTTGTATTTATTGTCGGCTACTGTATGTCTGAACTACTGAAAAATGTTGTTACCTTGTTTTCTTTTTAAAACCAAATTGAATATTGACTGTGTTTGCATAATTGGAGCACCTTACATCTATTGTTCTGCTGCTTCTCTAGTCATTCACACTTTTAACAGCACAGGTGAAATTACACTTACTGAGTAATTAAATTAGAAGTTCAGGTGAACATTTTTACAAGTGAATGTTATGGCATTATCATGAAATCAGATTATGCACAGTGGAGAGTGACAGGAAGATGATTAGGGTTTGACATGCTGAGGTTGGTAGCCAGACTCAGAGCCATACTAATGTGAGTACATGGCATGCTTTCCAACCCATCAACCATTACAATATGCTGCATGAGCTCATTTTTAACTCAATAACTTGAATTTGTCTTGTTTTTGCTGTTGTGTACAGACCAAAGATTTATTTTTATATCGTTAATTACATGTACGCATGTATAATTCAATGCAACAGCATTAACAATTAATCCTTCATTACTGGATTATATCAGATTTGACAGATAAAGCGGTAACTGTATTGTATCAGACGTTTACAATATCCTAAGAAATACAATTAGCAAATAGATTCGAGGAAGTAAAACTGATGACTGCTCAATACACAGCTACGAGGTGTTCTAGTTTGTTTACTATTGTCTAACAGCGAACAATGATGGTGACGCTACTCCTAAATTCCATTTGCCAAACTGTAAAGCGAGTGTATTGGGGAAAATAGCAGACAGGGTTAGAAAAAGCTCATAGCAGATTGATCTGTGCATACAGCTTAACTGTATTAAAGCTCATAATCCCTGTAAATATCTTCAGGCAAGGCAAAGTCAGCCTTTTAACATTGACTAAATGAAGTAAATAGAAGCAAATGAATTTTTAAAAATCACATTTCTCTTGAACCCCTGTTTGTTATATATAGAAGGGATTTGTGTGAGTTGGCTGCTAATGAGGCTTACACATTTTGAACCGAGATATTTTGATGGTTTTGCCACCCTGCCGTTTGGGGGTAACAGTGAAGTTCGCATTAAATGTAGAACGTCTGTTCCCCTTTCGAACCTCTAACACCACAACAGATGGGGAGAATATGGGGCTTGGAAGGTTTTACCTCTGAGGTGGTAACAGTGAAGCCACTCATTAACACTGAATTTACCACTTCGTTAGCAAAGCAGCTTCCTGTAGAGAGCAACCAGCCCTGGATGTCAAATCCACTGAGCATATATTCTAAACTAAATCAGCTCTGGACAGCATAGTGTAATCTGTTACAAGATGTAGCATACACATGTTTAATTATATGCTATATTTTATACACACACACACACACACACACATATACATATGTGTGTGTATAATTTTATAGCTTTGCCGTAATAAGTAAATGAATAAGTAAATTATTTATTGTGGCTTAGATTCAACTATTCTATTCCCATCCATGTGTATGCGTAAAGGCATATGTTTTCTTTGTGTGGCCCCGTGTTTGTGTTTTAGACAGATTTTGTGCCTGCCAATTTGTCAGGATTCAAGTAACAACTGTCTCATGCTGGGATCTGTGGTGGCACCATCACAGAGTGATAAGACGCAATATGATCTCATTGGAGGTGTACTTTGTTCCCATGGAAATTGGTCAATTTTAACAGACGACTGAGAACTTTAGGTGGAGAAGCAGGAAGGTTGTATCCCAGCGGTACCCTAGAATAATTAAGCATCCTCGCCAGGGTATTCAGGGCTAACAGCAGGGTTTGTTGTGAATAGAGGTGGCAAAAGAGGGTGTTGGAAAATCATAATGTGGCACAGAATAATACCACTCTCATTTAATGGAAAATAGCCTCAAAAACATTTTTTAACAGCACCACATTATCAGCATGATTTCATTATGTGTATATTGTGCAACAGTGTTTCTGTCATTTTCATCTGTATTGTTTGGTTGAATACTGCACGTAGAAAAATGAAATGCTTGCTTTACTTGGCTTGATTGAAATGATTAGACATATAGAGTCCTCTTAATAATTTTATGATATTCTTTATTATTTCAGAAAGTACTGCTACTATGTCTGATCTGAAGCCAAATGCACAGGAGGACAAAGACGTGGAATCGCTGCCTGACAGCCCAGGTCGTACTCAGGAGCCATTACAGAGTCACACATTCTCCCTGAACAACAATGCTGCAGGTCTGTCCTCAGATGAACACGAAAACCCTTTAAATGGAACCCAGCCGAATCCATTTGTATACAGCAGTGTCCCTGCTGTTCCCCATGCAGGCAATTCATTGCCTTTAGGAGCACTTGTTAATGGACCTGGTTCACACCCCACCTCAGAGGTACACTGTGTCCTGAACAAAGGCACTGTTTTATCCAACAATGTCCTGGATACCGTGTGGCAAGTGGAGAAGGACACGAGCCCCGAGGTGTTACCACCACCTAGTGAGCTTCAATCAGACGCTTGGAAGAACACAGCGGGGCCCGTCGTAAAAACACTGGCCACACAGCCAGGTGTCAACACGCCACTGTCTCACTCGGAGGAGAATGGGTCTAAACTGGCCTATTCCACACTGTCAGGTGACAGTGCAGAGCAAATGCACATTAGCCAACCTTTGACAAAACAGACAATGAAAACAAGATCTCGACGGGACGTAGAATGGTCAGAAAGCTCCTCAGATGATTATGATGATGTTGAAGTAATCAGATGGGATTCAGCAAGAGAACACTTCTTGCACGACGACAGAAGGCTGGAGACAAAAGTGATGCACCAAAGAGACAGGAAGCACAATACGCATGTAAAAAGCACGTCAGGCACTCTAGGAAAGGTGAACAACAGCTTAAATCACACATACAGACGTTTTTGTTCCTGCAGTGATAATGATGTTGAAAATGTTAACATTGCCAACAAAGATGATTCTTTGGGCACACAATCTGACATTAGATATTCTGTTGTGCAATTCAAAGATCTTTCTAGGAGCGCGTCTTCAGACTCTGAGCAGCATATTTATATCACAGCACAGGAAGGCCGTAATGAGGACAATGACCCTGAAGATGAAGTCAATTTCAGTCCAGAAGTTAAACAGTTGAAGACAGAGCAAGTTGAACAAGATCCACTTTTCATTTCATGCCCAATATGCAATGTTAATTTCAAGGAAAAAAGACATTTCCACAGACATGTGATGTATCATTTAGGTAAGCATAATCAGGTGAACAGTGAGAATGTTTCGCAGCCCTTTATATGCAGGGAGTGTGGGCGTTTGTTCTGTGATAGCAACTCCCTCATGAGCCATATCATTATTCACCAAGACAGGCTGGAAAAACTTACGAAGGAAATCAAAGGTCTCAAAGACACTGAATCCGAAGACAGTGGCACCACAGCGCAGTGCCCTAAGTGTGCAATTGGCTGTAATTGCCCTAAAATCTTTGTCCAGTGTGCCAAAACACATGATAATCTGAAGCACTACTACTTCTGTGAGGAGTGTAACTACATTACACTGACACAGCAGGCACTTGAGGAACACTTACATGTCGCACACCAGCCTCAGTACAGGAAAATGACTCATGCTAATGATGCAGAGGAAGCGGACCATGTTCAGTTTCAGAGTAAAACCGGTTTTCTCACCAGCAGAGACAAAGTAGTATTGGAACGAAACACTGAACTGGAGCATCAGGGATCTCACTGCAGTAATTACAAAAAGGTTGCTGACCAGCTCAAAATTGCCGAAACTAAACCAAATCTTTTTAAGTATACTTTTGGAAAAACAGCTCTTTTTCCCCACTGTTCCACTAAAACGGGGGACATTTACATTCAAAAGCTTGATCAAACTGTAAATTCTCCACAGTTTCAGTGCCGTGTTGGCTGCACCAAAAACATGCTCTCACCGTCTTTGTGGAGGGTCGACAGACATGGAAAGTTATTGCTGCAACCAGTAGAAAAATTAGATATGGCAACTGATCTTACCTGTGTGGAAAAAGACGCTGAAAACAATGACTGCAAGGCTTTTGGCAGCTCAAAGCAGGCAAACTGTCCTACGACCACTGATTTCTTACTATCGGACAGAAATCTTAAATTAGACCAGATGTTCCATCAGGGTAGCAAGAACGACCGGGCAAGCGGGAGTTTACAAGCGCAAGCAAACCAAAATTTTCCATCAACAAGAAAAATGTCAACACCCTTTCATAACACTATTGACAATATGAATGTTAATATATCGCCAAGGCCTAGCCAGAGGCTCAAGAAACAGTGTGAAGATAGAGGGTTGGAGAAAGGCTGTGAGGGCAGCAATAACTTCAGTGATGACACTCGTGGAGCTACAGGCAGCTTCTTAGAAAGCAGCGAGAATGAAAGGAACCCATATGCTCGGAGGTATTTCAGAAAAAGGCAGAGGTTTTCAGCCAAAGACCAAAGCCCTCGTGTAATCAAAGAGGAAGACGATGGAGATGAAGACTGTAGTGACATAGAACAACTCATAATCAAGGAGGAGTATATCGAAGCTTCAGTGTGTGACCATTCCCCAGAGTCGCCTTGTACATCTCCGAGTAACAGCTTGGATGTTTTCCCCACACCAGGGGTAGAGAACAAGCCCTGTCCATACTGCCCCGCCATGTTTGAGTCCGGAGTGGGTCTGTCCAATCACGTGCGGGGGCACCTTCACCGAGTTGGCTTGAGCTATAACGCTCGGCACATGGTTTCTCCAGAGCAAGTGGCACTACGGGACCATCAGCCACGAATTCGTAGAAGGATCCCGTGTGGCACTAGGAAAATAAAAAAAGGTATGAATTTAATTTTCATTTTATTTAACTAAAGTCGTAGGCAAATAGACACTAACAACCCAACACAGTAGATATTAATTAGCAGCCTGCTGGGTTATAGAATTGATAAAGTAATAAGTTAGGGAAGAAATCTCTCGTTCCAAATTTTGGATGTGGGGTTGGTGGATGGCTGTAGCACGTCACACTTTGATGTAGGAGTCTGGAGTTTGCATCCCATCACAGACCTGCAAGTAGCTTGGCTCTGGGTATGACCCTGTCAGTCGGTCAGTCCACCACTTTGGTCCAGACTGAAATATCTCAGACACTTTTGGATCGATTGCTATTTGTGCAGACATTCATGGTCCCCTGAGGATGAATCCTAATGAACTTGTACAAGTGAACTTTATGTTGATATGGCAGACTTGTTAGCAAACGGTTGCATTTCTAAGAATATCGATTTTAGTTGCTTTAAATTGACATAAGCAGTATATAATACTGTTCCATGAAGGCCTCTGCATTATAAAGCAATCCAAAGCTGTTAATCATCAATATTAGCTTGGTCTGTTTGTTCTTTCATGTCAATTTCCGTGACAAACTTTATCTGATGTTACAGCTGTTAAGCCAGAAACCCAAGGAGAGCACACATGTCCCCTGTGCTGGGGCTGGTTTGATACTAAGACTGGCCTCTCCAACCATGTGAGGGGACACCTGAAGCGAATTGGTAGAAGTGTAACCAGCACCAATAAGTCTCCATTGTACATCCTAAATGAACTGCTACAGGACAAGAAGGAACATCACAACCTCCTCCAGGTCCTCAACAAGAGCCAATTCCCCTCACGGTCCTTTGTCTCCCATAAGTTCATCAGCAGCAGTGGCCTGGTCCTGATGCGCACAGGCATTCCAGTGAAAATCCAGTACGACATGAGAAGTCCACATCCCATATTGGACAGCTTTGTACCAAAACAGGAGGCAGAGGTATTCTCAAAAAGTCAGAAGGTAGAAGCACAAAGAGGCACCAAGGCCTCCTCAAGCACTTTAGTTGAACTGCTCAAGATGAGACAGGAGAGTATGGAGCTTACCGTGAGAGACAACCAGGAAGCCTATGCAACCAGGAAGCTCTGTGATTTTACCAAAGATTACATGGAGGACACACAGATGACCAGTGTGGAACCAAACTGGGCTCATGGTATGGATGTCTCACGCACTAGGCTCGATAGCAATTTCATGTTTGAACAGTTTCTTAAAGGGTCATGTGGGGGGTTTTGCATGTTTTAGCCCATTAATTGTATTGGACCGTATCTTCACTCACTTCACTGCATGTTCTCTGCAAGTTGATTTTCACAGAGGATGGGGCACCGTAGCAAACTAAGAAAAATGGTCAGCATTAATGTAAAGTATACCTGAATTGTAGATTCACATGGCATAAGAAACATTTTGAGACGTGCCCCTCGTCCTTCATCGTCTTCTAGTAAATTCCCACTCGGTTGGATCATTCATGTGCTAGTTTTAAACCCATGTGCAAAAGGTGTGTTTTTGACTAGCTGCTTATTGTTATTAATGGCCAATGTTTGGGGGGGGGTTCACAAAATATTTGTATAAGCTATTTTAACATTATTTATTGCAGCACTTTCATGAGTTGTTCCCGGTAAATAGACCCATATTTCATATTTCCCATGTATTTATGATTTGGGGTTTGGTTTCGGTCACCTGCTCTCTCTTTATCATTACAGTTGGCCTAAGAGCCCGACGAATCTGCGAGCTCATGTTTTATTTGCTCTGGCAGATGCATCCTGTTCCCCTCTTACTCAAACAGATTTCCAGCCGCTCTGGCCCGGGTTGGGCCGATCACAACAGTTTATTTTAATATGCCGTCGAGGCTGTTTCATAAACAACCAAGATGGCTGCTGCTAATGTGGAATATTCAGTTGAATCTGATTCCACGTCAATATTAAACAAACTGAATGATATATTTTCTGTAAAAGAAGAATAAATTGCTGCACTTAAAGCTTTGAAAAATGTGTCATCTGCCATACCTCCAAAAGGATTTGGTTACATTTTGGTCACATTTCCTAGCTCTGATCGGTTGGAGAGCTATCTAGTTGCATCCAGAGGCATTTTGGTCTGCTCCTATTGATGATATCCCCTTGGAAATTGAAAAACAAACTGAGATGTTCCAGACAAATTAGCATTTGTGTGTTGGTCTGGTGATGTCAGGCTGCAGAAGAGTAGTAGTACTAGTATGATGCAGTATATTGTACCTTATGCACTGTGTATGTACATAACATCACAACTCAACATCTGCATTCATCCTCTCCTATGATCTTTCTAAAGAAGCTGGGTGTTAACTTAAGCAGAGCATGGCATGCTGACACACTACCATTTTCACTCAGGTTCACTAAATTGCATTGCTTGATGGGACACTATAATTTTACCTACAGTAGGGAGTTTACAGACCGATCTCAGTTCAGTTCGAACTACAGCATGTCCAGAATATGCTGCGTGTCCACAACACTGTTTTGAGAATTTTTGACATCACAGTGAAAAAGGGAATATTTTAGCTCACATTCTTGAATATTTGGCAGCCACAGAGGTTGACAGTTTAAAAATCAGTACGCTGGTATGTTTATGGTATGTTGAATGAAACTCCATATATATTTTCCTCTTATTAACAGTGGGTGACTATTTTAGCTTTGTTTGATTGCAGAACAGTCCACTATTTATTGTGTAGACATGGACGCTCAGTCCTGTGATTTTCATCAATATTTTATCACAGATTTTCAGTCTCTCTTTACAGATACCTACATACTGCAGGTAGAAGCCAGTTAAACAATGTGAGATTAGTTCACAATCATTTGATTTGTGGAAAAAAACACACACAGTAGACTGAATGTTGCCAAGGTGCTTTTGAACTTCATATTAAAAAATCATGACATCCTCTTGATGTTTAGCTGGAAGCCCATCATCCGTGTTTACACACTTTTGTTTAATGTCTGTCCAAATCAAACTTTTAGTCAAGAACTGAGAAAGATGTTGGTAAAGACTTGAAATCAAATTGCTCTTGGTTGAGTTCTATTTTAAACTGCATGGTATGGTGCTTTCAATTATGTGACAGTGGCAACTGCAATGTACTTCTGTCCTGAAAACTGATTTACATTCTTCTAGTAAACCTTTAAGGTGTCACTGATGATACATTTTCATTATTGAGTTGTTGTTTACATTATACTGTCACCAGTTCAAGACAACTCACAAATTAGTCTTTTAACATGAAAGGAACTATTGTCTGATCTGTACTTTTCTATGAAGTCATTTTTGTATTGGTGGGAAATTATTATTATTATGTAGCTTTTCCTTAAGCTAAAGGCTTAACCATTCCAAATCTGATTATTTCTCTACAGGCAACGGTGCACCGCAGTGTCATTGTCAGTTTTCTGTAATAGGTCTAACAAATCTATGATTTGTCTTGTTTATGAAAACTCTGTGGCTCTCATGAGGTAGTGTATGTGAAAATAGCCCCCCTGAAGGCACAAGATTGTGATAAACTTCACCAGTAACACTTTTCAAACAGGAGAGTGCAAATCAGTTGCTTAGAATGAAACTAGGTGGAAGAAGACTTCAGATCACACTGGGAGTAACAGTTTTGCTTGATAATAAAATTACTGCATGAACTCAAACACTGCTGTACACCGCTTTTCTCCCTAAATACCACAGTAACCTAAACCTCAATTTGATAAATAAATATCAGCTTAACTGTAATAAAATGAACTTCATTCAATCAAATTTTCCATTAAAGCTTGATGATTAAGCTAATGGAAAATATAATTGCATAATTTCAACCTAAATGTTTTGTTCCATTTTATTCTTTTTTAACTTAATTTGTTTTTTTTGATGTTTTATCTTTCAGGGGAATGTGATTCGAATAAGATTTGTATTCAGTGTAATAGCACCTTCCCCAGGGTTCCTGGTCATTTCCGAGCCAATGCACACAGGAAGAGGATTGGCATTTTTCAAGGACCAGGTAGGTTTCTGACAATGTAACAATATTGTATATGTAACAATATGTCAGCATATGAGTTTCCTTTGCCATGTAATCAACATTTGGATTGGAACCAAATAGAAAGAATAGAAAGAGAATGTTTGTGATGAATTCTGTATTGGCAGACATTAGATGAACTAGTCTGTTACCCGAACATATGTCTTCTTCAAAACATGGATGTTGACTAGAATAGCGAGCGTCAACAGTGAATAATAGTTTGGCTTTGTGATTATTTATTTATGCCTCTTGTCAGTGATAACTTAATACATTCCCCCAGATAAAGCAGTGCAGTGTTTGTCTTTTTAGGCTATGATTATAAACAGAAGAAGCCAAGACCAAGGCCTGGGCTAAAAAAGAAGATTTTACCCTCTTTGAATGCTGAGATATACACCCTCAGCTGCAGGTACATGGATTTGAAGGCTACATATGCAACCATGGTTCTCTCACTGAAGAGTGAAATGAGAGCACTCTCTACCCAGTTACATATTTCACATGTAGGCCCTAAATGAAAGTGACAAGAAGATGCACAAGCCACCCAAAACTTACCAGATATACATGGGACCATGCAAGAATTTTCTAAGAATAGCTGCTGCCGGGCGTCTCCAAGCACTTGTTCCCCAAAGAAAGAGATTCTAACCACATTACTTCTGGTAGAGCTGTTTGAATGTGGACTGGACAGACTAAGTGGTAGCAGAACACTGTAACATAATGCCCATTATGCTGCCATGCCATGCGTGGAATGTGCGATGACACCTGATTGCAGTGGCACACCCATATCCACATACAGTAGTGCTGTATGGTACTCTCAGTCTAGTTGAGATGCCAGGCCTTTAACAGTGGTGGGCCCACATAGGCTTGGCTTGATAGAAATGCTAGATAGAAAGATGTCTCTACCACTTCCTGTTGTATTGCCATGGCAAACAGTGTTGTCCTCTCTGCTGCCAGGTCTATAACCTGAGCCTCTTTGGGAGACAGAAGCGGCACTAGGCGGAAGCAGGGTCTGAGGCACAGTCTTGGAGAAAGAGACATAACCCTTTGTTGACCATGAATCCTGGCCAGATATGTAACCGACAATTCCTAAGTGACATAAACAGCTTGGGATCCACAATTAGTTCTAGAGACTGTGGTCTCTTCTGGCCCTGGCAAAAGGCAGCCCAGCCTGCCCTTTGCCATGCGGTACCTCTATGATGGTCTGCTTTTCCAAAACAGAATATATTTGTACTGAGTTGAAGCTTTGCTATGTTTGAACAGTCACCACTAAGGTCACTGAAGCCCTGAAAAAGTTGTCTATGAAAAAAGTGAATCTCATACCCAAGGGTCATAATCACAAAAACGTAGAATGACTCCCACCCTCTAAGGCTTGCCCGCAACCGTACCCCATGCTTTGCTTGCCCTTACCACTCACTTTGGTTTGCTTCTTTATTTGTAAGCTGGGCCTTAAGGCACCAGTGCACTAAGTAAGCCTGTCCTAGTCCTTGGCTTGTCAAGTCTACCACCCCCTGCCTCCTGACTAGTGCCCCAGAGACTATGTCAGACAAGACATAGGAACTGCCTCCCCCCAATCCCAATACTAAACTGTGAGGGGCAGATGTCCAGCTCCCTGTGTGGTCCACTACCAAGGCCTGAGCTACTGTGTCAGTAAACCCTTTCTGAAGTGGTTCCCCCTCTCCTGATCAGCCTCCTCCAGTACATCCTCCTGTTGCCCTGATGGAACCCTGCCCTCACCTTAGAGGAGCCCAACCCTACCACAGTCATTGCCTCACCCCTCCTCTTGCCTGTCTGACAGGGACACACTTATTGTGTCCACCGTCTTCCAAATTTGCTCAGTGAAGTGAAAAGAGAGGGATACCGTCAACACACCATGTAGTGGATAACAGCTTCCCTTGTTAAGGTAAAGTTGAGGCAGCCATACCAGTGTTGTATTAGCCCTTATCAGAGTAATACTCTGGGTATGCCTTCACTGGCCCAATCATTTCACAGAGGCCCCCAGACAAGCCAACACTTCAGGAGAGAATCAACTGTAGAATTCTCTCTTATACTAATAAATTACAAAGGCTGTGCACATCACCTGACCCCCGGGCCAGTTCTTGTACATATGGAATATGTAACTCGCCGCTGGAGGAATCTTATTACAATCAAAACAAACAATCCAACAAAGCTAAGCTTACATTTCACTCTGAACAAAGACAGTTGTGCGTTAACTCCAGAAACAGTGACTGGCTTTTCCTCCTATTTCTGCAGATTCTGTGACCTGGTCTTCCAGGGTCCCCTCTCAATCCAGGAGGATTGGATCAAGCATTTACAGAGGCACCTCCTGCACACCAGCGTGCCCCAGTCAGGGACAGGGATGGTAGAGGTTTTGGGTCTTCATCACAAAATACAAATAAGCATGTGTGGTGAACACCCAGGTCTTGCATAGAGTTTTACCTGTCTGACTTCCAGTTGCCTGAATTTGCACACTGTTTATATGTATAATCAGCACATTGTTTTAGATTAGTCCCGTAACTGTTTATAGAAGTATATAATGATTAATACAGACTACTTGATATTATAGATTAATGATGATGTACATATTAGCTAAAACTTTATCATAGGATATTTTGATGCTATGCTTCTTTGCCTTATTAACTCAGCTAACACAAGTTATAGGGTTTATCTTTATTGACTGCTGTATAAGTTAGATGCAACAGTGGCAAATCCACTATGGCAGTATGAGCAGCACCAGGATAATACATTTCAGTATAAGCTGGTCTGGCAGTGCAGAACTGCCATTGTTAGAAAATCATTGCTCTCATGTATTTAATGGTGTAATGATAAAAAAGTGCCTTGTTATTATGACAAAGCATTTTGCTGATAACGAGAGAATGTTTTCAGTATAAAATGAAGAAAATATATCCAAATATCTCAATTTCTTCAAAGTTTTTATGCCATAAACAGAGAACTTTCTCCGTATAAAAAGAAACGTTTCTCCATGTCGTACTCTCTTTTTATGAGAAACTTTTCGTCATAACTTAAAAGTTAAAAGGAGCAGTACCTCTCCAATACAGGCAAAGTACATAAGTCTGAGCGTTTCAATTGAGTTCATGTCTGGCTTTCTTTTGGAGCCAACATAAAATAATCTTGCTCTTGTTAAGCAGTATACGCTGGGCTGTCATTAGTTTGTGGATGCTTTGAAGGATTTCACCTCTCGGTGCCTGTATCAGAGACAGCACCTCTCTTTAATCAAAGTGACATCCAAGGTGTTGCATTATGTTGGGACAGCTTGTTCTGTCATTGCTCTTCTGCTTAACCTTCAACCATCGGTGTAATTTCTGAAAAGTGGATCTCATTATAGCCGCGATAACAACATCTTTTTAACAATGAGAACATTCTTTGGATATAACAGATTAGTGACCTTACTTTTTCTCATTGTGGCAGCTTTTTACTGGGTCAAGGTTGGACCTGAGCCGGGTGGCTTTGTTGTTCTCGTGTGAGTAAGAATGTGTTGTAATTAGTGACGTCATGGTTAAATTTCATACTGAGCAGTCGAAAGACCGCCGATACTGAACATTTGCATGTCTACAACTTGTTCTTCAGACTTATCAAGACTTGGTGCTTATTTTGCCTGGTAGCAGAGACAGTTCTATACTTTCAGACAGGAAAAGAGGCTATGCAATGTGCAAAGATGTCATATCATTTTGAAGGGATGGTTGAATTGAATTGATTTTTTTTTTTTTTCAGGGTCGATCACTGGAATTAAGTGGTTTTAGTTTTTTTGTTCTGTGTGCACATCATACACAAATGGTTTTTAAGCACAGCTACACTTTGTCCTTCTTTGACCTTTTTCTTAGCAGCTGCAGTATGTGGTCTGGGCTGCTTGAACCCATTGCCAAAAGACTCAACACACACTTCACAATTTTGATCAGTCTGGGAGAGAAAAACGAGAGTATATCGTGCAGCATTTGAAATGAATATGGATCCACATATTGCTTTCAGTGGTGTCTGTCTCCTGATAGTGGATAGTGCTATTTAGCTAATGACCAAATGTCATTTTAAGTATCTAATGTATTTAACTAATTTTTTTCTTGAAATATTCAATATTTGTTACATTGGGGACTTCAAAAGTGTAGACGTAGTGCTCCCTAACAAACAGTTAATTCATATTATCATTACAAGTTGTTCAATTATTAAATATTTCTATAAAATAAATCTTACTTCCCTTCTCAGGCCTGACAGTTTTTTAGATTTAGCATTGCTCAGATTCTAATCCAACTTTTTGTAGCTAAGTGTTTGTATAGAAACCAGTGACAGATTAACAGTAAACTTGCATGATATCAGACTGTCACTAAATTTTAAATGAATTTAGTGAATTATTCTTAGTCAGCCAAATATAGTGAAGCATTTAGTAGTGATACTGCGTTAAATTAGAATAACAATGGGATTAAGACATTGGAAAACAGACAATGGCACCATCACACTACATTTGACCATATAAACAGGATATACATTCCAGTAGAGGAGTGAGAGCAGCATGAGATCATTTGG
The DNA here is from genome assembly GCF_042242105.1 of Pempheris klunzingeri. Taxonomy (NCBI): domain Eukaryota; kingdom Metazoa; phylum Chordata; class Actinopteri; order Acropomatiformes; family Pempheridae; genus Pempheris; species Pempheris klunzingeri. Next base: position 5,078,462 of record NC_092017.1, read on the forward strand.
TAACTCTGCTGAGATTATTTACAGCAGTTTACATAGAGTGGACAAAAGGTTTGACTTGAGAGGCATAATTGAACAAGCTGTTGGAGATTTAGTTAGAACAAAAGGTCCATTTGGCAAGAGAATGGTGTTTATCACATAGGATGGTGTTAGAAGAGGAGCTGAGCCAAATGTCTTTGGCTATACAGTGAACTAATAATTAAAGGAGCGATCGGTATCAGATATCTGACAGAATTTCTCTTATTCATGAAGCTTTTTTAGAACATTAATATGGAGAACTAACCAGAAACATAGGAAGGACAAAACACTTTTTTCCCCACAGCTCTTCACAGAACGTGAACCAGTTATTCCAATGTACGATCCCAGTGTTTATCCATTTTGTCTTTAGTTCAGCTGTATCTGTATTAAAAAACGAGTTATATTTCCATGTCAGTAGATAATCATGTGACTAGCTTCAGTGGGGTGTTGATGTCACAGTTCTGACCCTGAGCTTACACACACTGTAATGACTTTACCTTCGCTGCTCAGGAACAGCTGTTTCTGTGCAGGATGACCTTCAACACCATCATCAGCATTAAGAAAAGACAACATGTGAATTCTGGTGGCTCCGTTTGAGTGTAACGCGATGTGCGGGAGGTGCACGGCAGTTATGACGTGACAAGGATCTCTGCAAAATAAAACAAGTCGCTGGGTTTTATGGAAGACCGTTGAAGTTTGTCTACTGTTTATCGTGTAATTTATTGCTCTCTGCTCACTTTACAGCGAAAACATAAAGTACTGTAACATTTGGAGTGAGTTTAAAATGCAATGCATCAAGAGGTTTTTATTAAAAGACGGTGTTGAGACAACTTTTAGCAGCAGCTGGAGTTGTCACTTGTTTTAAGGTGTGATACAAAGGCCAGTTTTATTTGTTACAGTTCTTTAGGGTGAACATACAGATTTCAGTGTGACTTTGCACCATTATTCCCAACAGATGGTAATTTTAAGGCTATGTGCTATTTTAAACTCCAGTTTTTAGCGTTACAGGCTGAGTATTTGATGTATCCAGTGCTTGATAGCCACTTCTGGGTTTTCTACTTACCAGTGGCAAAGGGGGCTAACCCTGCAGTTTATCTTGGGCAGTATTTAAAGCAGCGATCAAAGCTGTACAAACCAATTGTCATCATGCTTCTCCGGAGGGAATTTTGAAGTACATTAATGCTCCTTCTTTGGGAAATAATTGTGCCACTCTGTGACTTCATTAGGTCTCCTGGCTGTTTCAAAAGATGTTCTCTCTGGAGGTTGAAAGCCACATCGCTGGCAGACAGCATCCCAAGGGGCCGAATGAATAAAAAAGGAGAGATTATAATGAGATTGAGTTAGCCATGACCAGAATTGGGCTTTTCATTATTCCACTGGCTGAAGAGAGAGAGAGAGAGAGAGAGAGAGGGAGAGGGACAAGCCTGACATAAAGAAATGTGTTGTTGCAGGACCCACACTCGCCATCTGCCATGGGGGTCCGATGGTCGGCAGCCAATGCAAGCTTATCATTGCCATGGGTATCAAAGGGGCCTCCTCTCTGGAGATTGCTCCATTAAAACTGCAAAGGCCAATCCCTGTATTCACAAAACAGAGGAAACCTGCTTTTTATTCAGAGGTAACACTTGCTATTGATTTAGCAAATTAAAATGGGAGGGAACATTAGAAAACCTTGAACTGCTTATGTTTATGGCTTGTTTATCAGCCAGCGAAGTACGATTTAGATTCTCATTTATTTCATTTCATTTCTTTAACAGTTTGTCTCTTCTTTATGATGTGTGTTGCTGCATCCTACAGAAAGTGCACATGAACTAATTGGACTGTTTTTGTCAGCTTTCCCATTCATCGTCCGTGGCAGCAGTGATCCAGAGATCAGGACCATTGATCATGACCTGTTCTTTGGCCAGTTATTCAGACGGGCCACAGACTGCCTGTGTGAAAAAGGAAAAAAAAGAAGAAAAATCAATAGGTTTCCATTATCTGCTTGGGCAGTGTCACTGGCCTGTCAATGATCCTGTTACAGCGGTGGTACAAGGGTGACACAGGCCCACACTCAATCGCTGCTGACAAGAGGAAAACATGCTGACAGGCACCGGGAACAAGTTGGAACACAGATTTGCACTTCAAGCAGCCGTCCGAGGAGGTATCGTGCAAGGCCACCGCACGGCAAGGGGCGAGAGCTCAGTTGGGGCGGGGTGGAGGGGATGCAGAGGAGGAGGAGGGGGGTGGGGGGGGATTCCCAGCCAGCCTCCCTCTAGTGTCTGACTGTCTAGCTCTCCACCACAAACGCTTTTATCCTCCCATAAATTATTCACCTCTGGATACACCAAAGGAAACTCGGCTGCACTGATTGTGGCTGAGGGGAAATTCATAAAAACCTAAGGCCCAGTCTGCATCCACTGCTCGGCCACTCCTGCAAACTTATGCAAACCCCGCTCAAAGCGTGCTTCATCCCGTGTGGGAAGCCTGCGTGTTTCATTGTACATAAACACACTGCCACTAAAACACTGCACTAAAAACACTGCCACGTCACCGACCCGTTCTATCGTTAATTACCATGCAGGGAAATTTCACGTCATGCCTCAATTTCTTGATCATTTTTCTGGTTGTTTCCAGACTTATTAGGTTCCTGACATGTGAGCTCTTAAGCTAGACAGAAAACAAGAGTCTCCCCTCATCAGTCAGTCCAGATGGCCAGTCAGAAATTAAGGAAGACATCAACTGTCTCTTGAAAGAACTCGAATCAATATATTTTGACAAGGATCAAATGTGCTTCAGATGAACCTTTTGGCCCTCCCAAAACAGTCTTTCTCCTCTTGTCAAACCTCTTTATTTTTGTTTGTCTACATGTAATGATCACATATCCCATGACTCATGATTTCTGAGGCCACTTTTGGCGTCGTGATTTAAGAGTTGTGACAGAGTGAACTCCTGCCTTTGGTTGACCTTCCACATTTTAACCATGAAAACAGTCAAATGACTGATGGAGAAATATGTTCCAACAAGCATGGCTGCAGCTCCCCTATGGTGGTTTTCATTCAAGCTTTTATTGTCTGAACCAGGCCTTGGGACATTATGACATCACTTCTCGTTAATATACTAGAGAAAATACTAGCCTGCATGTTTTTGTTTTAAATTGCACACACATATGTGTACATTTCTCCCTCTTATGCAGGCAATTCAGCCCATAATGACTGGGGAATTCAGGTTAATATGTTGACAAGGTTTAACAACAGCGGGTCATGTTGCACAACACGCATGGCTGACTCTGCTCACTCCAGCAGCTGACAGGTCCTAATCATGCGCTGCCCTAAAGGCACTGGGGCAAAGAGGGTTTTAATCACTGAATTATGGACCAGCGAGAGGCTTCAAATTGAGACGTAATTAAAGTCAAAGTTGCAATAATTGTTTCAGCTAATTGGGCAGACAAGTGCGTTATGGCGCGATTACATTATCTGCTGTAATTACCTGAGTCAGAGGATGTTTCTGGAGGAGGGATGAATATTTGTGTGCGTCTGGAATATCTCTGCATGAATATTAATCTTGCAAATAAAACTATCAGAAACAATAAAAGATCACACTAGCTCCTGGTGGCTGATGAGTTACATTTTATTATTAGATTATTTTATTTTTATGCCAACAAAAAAAAAAAAAAAAAAAGCGCATTAACTCCACGTTTGAAATAATAGAATTTTCCATCACTTTGGCTCATAATGGAGCCGAAGCTCCTCCGTCACACGCTGCTGTACTGTAGGCTCCAGATAGAAGCAGGCCGAGCATCGATGTGTCATTTACAGTACGCAGATTAAGAATGCAGCCTACAATATGCCCAGTGTTGACGTCCTCGGTAGCGATGCCGCACCTTCGGCAACATCATTATTTCCTATTAATTACTCGCCAACCAAATGCCTTCAGAAACGGAGCTGCAGCAGTAGGTGTGACGGGGGAGCTGGTCAGGGAGCAGCTGCCCTGCATCCCGCCGGGCTCACGCTGACCTCCTTTTTTTTTTTTTTTTTTTACATCACTAAACTGGAGGCTTGACGAGCCGTATAGAGCACGAACGGGTTTGATTTGGATGAGGGGAGAAATGTAGAATATGAGCCAGAAAAGGCGAGTCAGGCAGGATTTCTCCTCGAGACGAAGAATAAATTGACGAGGAAGAAAAAAGAAAAAATCCAGATCCTAACGTGTCTGTTTCTGAGGCCTACGTGTCTGTAGTGATCCATCAGACTCCTGCACCGACCTCCACCCGCTCTGATCCAGTCATGCAGTGCCCATCTTTGCACCAAACCCCCCCACCCCGTTCCACAGAAGAGAGGAACGTGCGCGTCAAAGCCCGCGATCATTCACACAAACAGTGACTATTTACAGTTGTGATTGTATCCAGTAATCACTTAGAGGGGTGTGAAACGGCTCTATGGGATTATAAGCTGTTTAGTAACCACTGGGCCCATGAGCTTTCTGTGCTCATGCCACGGTGCGGTTCCCCTGTCGGACGGTAGGGGGCGCTGCTTATTTCGTTCTGAGCGCCACATGGAGAAACGCACCAAGTGGGTTACACACACACACACACACACACACACACACACACACACACACACACAGTGGTTACAGGGAAACAGATAACAAACAAATAAGATGGAGAAAAAAATGGAATGATGATAAAATAATAGCAGGAAATTAGGGAGGTAATTTGACAAAATAAAAGTCATGGATTCTGCATACTGGCTGTATTTTATTTTTGGACCCTCTCAAGCTGTGTGAGCCATTTGCTCACTTCACTGTGATATTTTTAGATATTACTGACATAATATTCCTAGAATGATCTCTCCTTCACAGACCCTCTGCAGGGTGAGGGGCAGTGATGCAGCGGCCACGCAGACCTCCTCTAAGGCCCCCTTTTTTTTTTTTTGCAGGTGATTCCTCCCCATATTTTTTTTTTTTTTTTTGAAAGAATCTGCTGTGGCCACTGAAAGCTCACACCCCCGCCCTGCTTCCAGGACTCGCAAGTCTGCGGGAGCTGCACAGATTGTCTCAACATCACATCAGAAATCAAACAGATCCCTGAGAAAAAAAAAAAAAAAAAAAAAAATCTGCTTTGCCTTTGTCGCATTTGAGGGAGAAATTTAATTACAACCGCGGGTGTGCAGGCATTGGAGAGAGAGAGAAAAAAATACCAGGCGACAAATGAATATACAGAGCAAATGACAAAACATGAGGGGGAATAACTGACAGATGAAAAGACAGAGGATGTGCAGCTAACAGGCAAAACGCGCCGGTACAAAGCCGTGCGCACCTTTGAGAGCATGAGTTTGTTTTATTGCACTTCTCCCGGGTTGCATCTCCTGTCGATTTGCAGAAAAAGAAGTGGGGATAAGTGAACATGCCCTGTTTAAGAAACAAACATGCAGATTAGATGGGATTCTGACAACAGACTTCACGTCCCACAGCTCGTATCTCAACAATGAAAAACAGGGTTGGAAAATCCACTCAGCGCGGTTGACAACGCTTACCGTCACTCCGCAGAAAGTAAATGCAAATAATGAGGCGGCATCTGGAAATAAAGAGTGGAAGTTAAGACAAACTGGAATCACTCTGGTCCGCTTAAGACCCAATGGGTGGCACCGAGAATCTTTATTTAGACGTTTCAAGGGCGTAGACACAAAATATATAATAATATTAATAAATCTATAGTGTCTTAAAGGTGAATTTGACGGATTTGGTGCACAATTTATTTTTTTATTTCTAAAATAGAAATTAAACCCCCCAAAAAAGTCAGTCTTCACACACACTGGCGCGCAGTGGATTTGGGCGTAGCCAGCAGGAAGCCTTTATAAGAAGAAAGAATCAAGACCGTACGAGGCACGAGGAAGGCTGACTTCAAGTGCAGGGAGATGTCACCTGTTATGTGGAACCAGGGAACATGTCAGCAGCAGCGCTCACTCACTCTGCGGA